>NW_022900947.1:16073297-16103927 GCF_012274545.1 Fukomys damarensis | reverse complement strand
TTTTGGGAAACTTTAACGGTGCTGCCAACTTTGGAAAAAGTCATCCCAATTTACTGTGTTGACTTCGCATTGTGCAGAAATGGACAAAGATATTGGTCTAGAAATGTTAATTTATTTTTATTTTTATTTTTATTTTTTTCCATGTGTACAGGGGTAACACATCATACTAAATATGTAAGGTCTACTATAAGAGTGAGAAGCAATTTAAATATGTTCAGGGACCATTTTCATCTCCAGAATTAAGGATTATTTTGATGTTACATCATTGCCTTTTCTCTTTTACTTTCCTTTTTAGTTTTATTTTAGGATTCCCTATTTTTAATGTTCATACAGAGATTTCTTTAACTGAAATACCAAATAGTTTCTTTGGTGTGAAAAACTATAATAGTACACAGGATCCTAATGAGACAATTAATAATATGAAATAGGAAAGGGCTAAAGGTGTAAGGAAAGTGGGAAGGGTGGGGGAAAGGTAATAAGGGAGAGGAAAAAAAATATGAGAAACTGAAAAATTGGAAATAAAGTGTTTGTAAATGGGGAGGGGAGGAGGGGGTGAAGGGAGGGCAGGGACAAGGGGAAAAATGAGAATCAAGACCTATTATGTAAAGGTACAGAATCCCAATGATGAATGTAATTGTATTGTATACCTAGATTGTACCAATAACCTCAATAAAAGGAAAAAAAAAAAAGGACTACTACAACTGTAGTGGGGGACCTCAATACTCCCCTGACACAAATCAACAGATCATCTACATGAAAAATCAACAACAAAATAATAGAATGTAACCAAGTGTTATAACAAATGGACTCCACCCCACAAAATAAGAATATACACTATTTTTGGCGGCACAGAGGTCATTCTCTAAAATAGACCACATGCTAGATCATAGAACATGCTTAAGTAAATGCAAAGAATAGAAGTTATCTCCTGTATATTATTAGACCATAGTGCAATTAAACTAGAGATCAATAGCTAAGAAACTGCAAGAACTTCACAAACACATGAAATTAAATAACATCCTGCTGAACAACCATTGGGTCACAGAGGAAATTAAAGAAGAAATTAGACAATTTCTACAATTAAATGATAATGCCAATACAACATACAGGAATCTATGGGACACAATGAAAGCAGTTCTATGAGGAAAATCCATAGCAGTAAATACCCATACAAAGAAAACAGAGTGAGCTTAAATAAACAACCTAATGCTTAACCTTAAGCTTATGGAAAAAGCAAGGCAAACCAAAAGCTCATACAAGGAGGAAATTATAAAGATCAGAGCAGAAATTAATTCAATGGAGACTAAGAGAACTATACCAAAAAAAAAAAAAACAGAACAATGACTCAGAGTTGGTTTTTTGAAAGAATAAATAAAAATTAATAAATCCTTAGCCAACCTTATAAAAAAAGGAAAGAAAAGATTTAAATTCATACAATTGGAACTGAGAAAGTGAAGTCACAACTGATCCAGCAAAAATCCAGAGGATCATCAATACCTACTTCAAAAACCTCTACTCTAATAAAATGGAAAATATAGAAGAAATAGACAGATTCCTAGATACATATGAACTTCCAAAGTTGAATGAAGATATAAAGAGTCTCAATACCCCAATTATATTCAGTGAAATTGAAAATGTAATTAGAACACTACCAACAAGAAAATCCCAGGTCCTGATGGCTTCACTGCTGAATTTTACAAGACAATTAGAGAAGAACTGTCACCATTACTCTTTAAACTCTTCAATGGAATTGAAAGGGAAGCAATACTTCCAAATTCATTCCTGAAAGCAAGTAATACTTTGATTCCAAAACCAGGAAAAGACCCAACCAAAAAAAAAAAACAAAACAAAACAAAAAAAAAACTGCAGGCCATTCTCTCTAATAAACATAGATGAAAAAATCCTCAATAAGATACTGGCAAACAGAATATAGAAGATCATCAAGATCATGTACCCTGACCAAGTCAGATTTATCCCAGGGATGCAAGGATGGTTCAAAATATGTAAATCAATAAATGTAATAAACTATATCAACAGAGTCAAGGACAAAAACCATATGATCATCTCAACAGATGCAGAAAAAACATTCAACAAAATTCAACACCCACTCATGATAAAAACCCTACAAAAATTTGGAATATATGATCTTTATCTCAACCTTACAAAGGCTATCTATGAAAAACCAACAGCCAATATCAGTCTAAATGCTCAAAAACTGAAAACATTCATGCTAAAATTAGGAACAAGACAAGATATCCACTATCATTACTCCTGTTCAATATAGGTATAGAAACATTAGCCATAGCAACTAGACAAGGGAAAGAAATAAAAGGAATAAAGACAGGAAAGGAAGTAGATAAACTGTCACTATTTGTTGATGATATGATACTCTACATAGAAGACCCAAAAAGCTCTTCCAAAAGACTGCTAGACTTAACTGACAGATTCAGTAGTGTAGCTGGATAAAAAGTCAACAATCAAAATCAATATCCTTCTTGCATACAAATAACAAACTCACTGAGAGTGAAATTAGGGAAACAATTCCTTTCACAAAAACATCGAAAAAAATGAAATATCTAGGAATAAATCTAACAAAGGAGACAAAAGATCTCTATACTGAAAATTACAACACTCTGAAAAAAGAGACAGAAGAGGATACATGAAGATGGAAAGATATACCTTGTTCATGGGTAAGAAGAACCAACATATTGAAAATGGCCATACTTCCAAAACTTCTATAAAGATTCAATGCAATCCCAAATGAAACCCCAACAGTATATTTCTCAGAACTTGAGAAAACATCCAAAAATTCATTTGTAACCAGAAGAGACTTAGAATAGCAAAAACCATTCTAGGCAACAGAGACATGGCAGGGTGTATCACAATTCCCAACTTGAAACTATACTACAAAGCCACTGTGATTAAAAACAACATGGTACTGGCAAAGCAACAGACCCGAGGATCAAATGAATAGATGAGAAGATGCACAAACACCACCAGACATACTCAGCTATCTCATCCTTGACAAAGGAGCCAACCATCCTCACTGGAGAAAAAAATAGCCTCTTTAATAAATGATGTCAGAAAAACTAGCTCTCAACTTGCCAAAGATTAAAATCAGATCCCTATCTTTCACCATGGACTACACAAAAATCCAAGTGGACTAAGGGTATAAATATTAAAACAGAAATACTAAACTTACTGTAAAGTAAATTAGGTAGAACTCTCAAAGACATTGGCATAGGAGAAGACTTTATGAACAAATACTCAGCAGCATGAGAACTTGCACAAAGAATTAACTGGGATCTCATTGTATTAAAAAGTTTTTGCAGTGCAAGAGAAATCACCAAAAGAGCTAAGAGACAAGCTATAATGTGGGAAAAAAATTTTACCAGCTACTCCTCGGACAAAAGACTACTATCTACAATATATAAAGAACTCAAGGGGCCAGGGATTTAGCTCAGCGGTTCGGTGGCCTGCCTAGCAAGTGCAAGGACCCGAGTTCAATCCCTGGTACCAAAAAAAAAAAAAAAAAGAACTCAAAATATCAGAACCCCCCCAAATACAAAGACCCAATTCAAAAATGGGCATCTCAAATGAACAGACATTTCTCTGACAAACAAGTAAAAGCAGCAAATAAATATATGAAAAAATGTTCAACACCACTGGTCATTTGAGAGATGCAGGTGAAAACAACAATGAGATTCCACCTCACTCCAGAAAGAATGGCTGCTATAAAGAAATCAACCAATAACAAATGCTGGCAGGGCTGTGGGGAGAATGGAGCCCTTCTCCATTGTTGGTGGGCGTGCAGACTGGTGCAACCACTATGGAAATCAATATGGAGACACCTCAAAGAACTAGGAATAGAGGTTCCATTTCGCCTAGCTATCCGTCTGCTGGGTATTCTTCCAAAAGAATTAAAAGAATCATACCACAGTGACATATGTGCATGTTTATAGGAAAACAGTTCATAATAGCTTAAACTTGGAAACAGACCAGTTTCCCAACAGTTGGAGATGAATAAAGAAAGGTGCTGTTTTTCTATAAAACAGAGTACTACTCAGCCATAAGGAATGAGAAACTAGAAACATTTATAGCTAAATGGATGCACACTGAGGCTATACTCAAGTGATATAAATAGGACACACTCGAGTAAATACTGAATAGTTTCTCTGGTGTGAAAAACTAAAAGTGTAAATAAGGTTCAATTGTTATAATTAAGAGGGTGAAATAGGAAGAAAATGGCTAAAGAGGAAGTGGAAAGGTGAGGGGAAAGGAAATAAGAGAAAGGAAAAAATATGAAAAATGAAAAAATGGAGACAAAGTCTTTGTAAATAGGGAAGGGTAAAGGAAGTGAAAGGAGGGCAGGGATATAGGGAAAAAACAAGAACCAAGATGTATCATGTAAAGGTACAAGATCCCAATGATAACTGTAACTGTATGTTTTCTTTAAACGTACCAGTAAACTTAGTGGAAAAAAAAAAGAAATGAACACTCAAAAACCCCAGGAGAACTGTCTATTTTATGCTTAGGTTCAATGAAGAATGTAAATTGGATGGGATAAAAAGGTTCTGAGTCACTGAGAATGGACTGACATCAGAACACATCAAGGCCTAATCGGAATTTTCTGTTTCTCTGTCTAGCATTTCTTCTCCTGGCTATGGATTAGGATGAATGGGGATCTTCAAGAGAGAAAGGAGAGAGTGAACTTTCTACGTTTTACGTTTTGTGGCTTGTTTTAGAGAAGAGGGTTCTAGTTTCTATGACTCTCCTGGTAGGAGAAGATTTCTGGTTTCTATGAATCACTCTATGGGAAGTGAATGTAGGCAAGAGAGGGGGTAAACATGAGAAAGACCTTGAGGCCCTTCCAATACCCTTTAATTGAAAGTACTCAGTGCACCAAGGTACTATCTTTTGCGGGTCATGTTCTGAGCCCAATGGGACCTCCCTGCCATTCTGGAACACAGCCTGACCCTAGAGACCTATACTAATTGAATGGTCAGGTCTGGGAAAGAAAATAGCATGGGTTTCCCATGCCAAGAATTTACACATCTTCTCCTTTTTCTCTTCAGAGATACCAAACTCATAGTTCAACTACAGATGATTTGATGAATAGAGAAATGACAGAAAAGCTAGCAGGCCTATGTGTTTTTCTTTCAGTGCCTGTCGATAATTCATATGAGATTTATGCTCACAATGTTCAAGCCTAGGACAGGTTTAACCACTTCAATTTCTTGTAAGTTTTTCCCATTCTCCAGAATGAAATCAAGTATTTATGAGGAAGGTAAATGAAATTAAATGAAGACCAGGCATTATCCTAATCATTTTGCCAAGCTGACATCTCCAATTTACAACAGTCCTAAAGGCCAAGAATCATCAAAGTTAAGCAACTTGCTTATTTCAAACATAGAAAGGAGTGAAATGGGGATTTGACAGTAAAACCTGCTAGCTTTGCTCCAAATCTTGATTCTTCCTTACATTACTAAACACTGAAAGTTAATCTCCAATGTGTAAAGATGTGAAGATCGTGGCTCGTCACTCCTGTGCAAGAAGACAAAATCATGAGACTCCACCAATTCTGCCTTCCCATGGAGCTGAATTTTTTAATTATCATTTTTTGTTTAGGCAAATATCCAGACTTTTCTTGAAGAAAATAAAGAGTGTTAGGAAAGAGGAGCTTTATTTCATGATGAGATTGTGTTTATCTCATGAAGAGACTGTGAAAGTCATTTGGAATGTGGGAATTATTGTTCTTTTACTGTGTGGAAATCACTGGAGATAAAACCCATGGGTACCCACTTCCTCTTCTTTTGGACATCCACAATAGCAGAAATTACCTTTGCTTGGTGCTCTGACTTCTGACATCCTGCATGATTAGAACCTTCATTTAAAGAGTTCTACCTCCTGGAAACTGCTTCCATATTTCAACTGAGGCTTGAAACTAATATCCACAGGTGTATTTTAAACTCCTTCAGTGTGCAGGGTCCTGGCTTAACTCTCTTGACATCTGCCAAGAACTTTACTTTGAATTCCTGTGATTCCCATTGGACTAAGGAAGGCAAGGTGGGGAGGAAGAATTAAAGGGCAATGGGCAAGGCTTGGCAAAAAAAGACAGGGAAAAAAAGAAAAAGTGAAGAGAGTGAGGGCAGGAGGGAGAAAGGGGAGGGAGCTGGCTGCTGTTTCTCCCAGCTTTCTCCACCTCTGCACAGCTTCCCAAGAAGGCTTCTATGCATTGTCTTGGCCATTCTTTTTTTCATCTTTATGCCTCCCTTAATCACTTTTAAACCTGAAATTAAATAGGCATTCCCTCACTTGCGGCTCAAATTGATACCTAGCTCAGTATCCAATCAGCAAAACGGACAGATCCAGTCCCTGTGACCTCAGGCCTTGTAATTTGCTCATTATTTATAATAACTCCAGGAAGCCAGATCTGATTCCATGAGCAGGATCACACCATAGGCACAGGCATCATTTGATGGAAAGGAAAAGGGCAAACACTGATTGTTCTTATTGAACATAAGGCTCTTAGAAATTATTGCTACTTGCTGGATTTTATAAATGATGTTTTTAAGAGCCAGGGATTTAGCTCAGTGGTTCCACCACCTGCCTCACAAGCGCATAGTCCTGAATTCGAACCCTGGTACCCCAACCCCATGATGTTTTTAAAATAATTGTTGACAGCAGCTATGAACAGTAGAAAGCTGTCCTGGAATTCATGTGGCTTCTGCTTGCTCTATACATACACAAGTCTGGGTCAGATGGAGGGTGCCCTTAAAAAGATAACAATGCTGCAAAGATCATCTTGACAACCACCCCTATATTTGAATTGTTATTTTCAAATTAATTGCTACATAGACTCACATTGTGATTGCTATTATAAGCCATTGTTATGGACAGCTACTGAACTCCAGAAATAATTTTGTTGTCTTAAAAATTCTACTCCCTTTGCATTTATGCTAACTGTTAAAATAATTAACTGATGGTCAATGGCCTGAAACAACTTCAGTGTCTTAGTTTCTTATATGGACAAACCAAAATTTAATTTCACCTAAACAGTAAAACTAAACCAGGTACAGTCCCAACACTCTGATAAGCTGAGTCAGCAAGATCACAAGTTCAAGCTCTTCCTAAGCAATTTAACAACTTACCAGGATGCTGTCTTAAAAATTAATTAGTTGTCTTTATAAAAAAACAAACACTAGAGATGTGGCTCAGTGTGAAGGCTCTGGGTTCAAGCCCTAGTACCACTTTTTAAATTAAATATGGAAAAAAGAGAAGCTGCAAAGCAGAATCAGAACCTATCATTTCTTGTCTGAAGGCTGAAAATATGCATATTCATACTCTGAGATCTTGTTTTTCATTGTGATGTGAACCTCCTGATTACCGAGCATTCTGAGCATTGCAAGATCCTGCAAACACTTTCCACTCACAGTTTACAGGAGGCGCCTTTCCAGCGGCCCATTTCCTGCCTGCTTCTTGCTTATCGCATGCGTGCTCCTGGCAGCCTAACAGTGTCACCTTTCTGATGTGTCAGTCTCTGTGGGTTATCGTATCTTTCCCAGTGCCCACCTTATCTTGGATAATGTCTGTTCACTCACTTCAAAAATATGGCATCATCAGAGGTGGCAGTGAGTGCTGGTGTTGACAATATAGAAATGAAGCATTATATTATTTGTGAGTTTCATTGGAAGAGTTTTTAAGATATCTTAGTTCTGTATTTTCTGAACTCTTAAGTTTCTCATCACATACTATGAATGCTGCTATTAAGTTCCTTAAATTTTTCTGGGTTCTGTGAAGCTCTTTCTTTCCCATTATTTATTGGCATAATATTAATTTTGTACTAAATATTTGCATTTTTATCCTACCTCTCCTAAAACCTTCCGATATTTTTAAATGCTTTACTATGTGTCAGGCACTAGCCTATGTCATTTAATCTTCCATTTAATTCTCGCACAACTAAGAAAAGTATTATTATTATCATTAATATTATTATTATCATATCTTTTAGAGAAGATAACAGAGATTTAGTAAGGGCATCTACTTTGCCAAAAGGTTTCCAACTAGGAAGCAGAAGATCAGGGTAGGAGCACAAGTTTTCTAACTCCAAATCCTGAATCTTTAATTTCTATGTCAAGGTAGCTTTAGGGTCAGTTTGGTTATTCCTTAGGACAGGAACATTACATTGCTCTAATTTGTGCATATCCTTCTAACACTCAGTACAGAGTCTCATGCCAAACAGCTTCTTCTTAAGTATTACAGGGTAGAGGAAGAGCAGGAGGAGGAGAGGGTGAGGAAGAGGGAAGGGTGCGAAAGGGACAAGGGAAGAGAGGGTGAAAGTGAGCGGAGCAGAAGGCAGAGGAGACAATTCTGAAGTAGTAGAAGAGTTGTAATAAGGCTTCTTACTTCTTCAAGGCATCCCTCAGCTTCTTTCTAGACCTTGAACTCTGGCCAACAGGATCCACTCACTATTCCCAGCTTCCTACAGGGGTATGAAGATGGGAAGTGAGCGGGCAATTCATTTTTAGTTTTCTGCACGGATGCCTTAGTTACTACTAAGATATTGTCAAAGGGAAGTAATTTCAAAGAAGAAAAGTTAACCTGATTAAGATTGGCTTTTGAGAAAATGTTAAAAGCTCAGAGGAAAAAGAAAAGATTAAGATTGAAAGCTGTTAAAGGGATCCCCTTAGAGAGCAAAATGGCAGAAGACAGCTGCTCAGTGGCATAGCACAAAGCCTTTACACTGATGATGCCTTTTATGACAGCGAGCAGAGCAAGTGCACATTGTCACCTTGTTCAAGGCCAAGCACACTGTGTTAGCTGCAGTTCCAATAAGCTTTATGTTTCAGTTCAAGGCCGGGAGGTCCTCTCCTTGCCTTCTCTTCCTGGAACTGGTTAAGGCTTGGATTCTAACCTTAGCATGGAAATTAGCCTAGCCCTGCCCCTTCAGATACTGTGAATCAATTTTCTCTACCTAGAGACTTGCTGAAACTAAAGTAACCATCCGAAATACTTCTTACTTAAAGAAAAAATGTATTATTTTAACAGAGAATATTACCATATGTCAAGTTCTCTGCTAGTGGAGTTCTTGGCAGACTGTCCAGATTCTTCTAAATCCCCTTCTCTTTCTGCCAGTGCTACCCAGTAGATGGTCCAGTCTTTGGTCAAGTAGTTGATGATCTGGCATCTGGCCTAAGGAGTGTAGTCATGAAGATGTCAGCAACTAGTACTCCGGAGAGACCTCAGAGATAGGTCCTCAGGAACAGCTGGAATAATGATTCACATTCCTTTTTTTTTTTTTCAGATTACGTATTTTATTTCTCAAATACAGTTCAGGGAATTTAGCAGAGATGGAGCAAAGTATAAAACTCTAGGTTTTCTACATCTGAGTTCATTACTCTGGTCATTTGTTAACCCTGCCAAATGATAACCACCTTTGATGATATTTAAGTTGAGCAGTTGAATCATAGATAACCACTTATATTTATTTCTAAGATAGAAATGAGGAGAATTAAGACCAACCATATAATGATTTGGTTTGAGACAGCATCATTATAAGGGAGACCATGTGGTACACTGCAAAAATCTTAGACTGGATTCAGACAAATGTTGACTCTATTCCAAGCACTTGGGAAATTGTAACCTTCATAGCCACATTTGAAAATAGCACTATACTTTACGGCTACTGGATATATCTTTAGTTTTGAAAAGTTCCTTGACCTCTATAAATCCTATCTATTTCCATGTCTCAGTTTTGTCTTCAGTAGAATTTGAAAGCTATTACTCAAAATGGACCCTGGCTATTCCTTTGGCCAGTTCAAACATGCTCTGATTTGGTGTTCATAACATTAACAAATAAGGAGAAAGCTGTTGGGTTGGCCACTGGCGGAACCATAGCCAGCTAGGACTACAGAGCCGAATCTATTATAATTAAATGATTGGGCACCCCTGGGAGAGAGGAGGGCTAGGAAATTGGAATTACCAGAAATTAGAGGATGTTTTTCCATATTATTTTCCCTAATTTTCCTTCAAAGTGAGTAGCTCTGTGTGAAAGCCCTAGGCTCAACCCCCAATCCAAAAACACCAAAAAAAATGAAGACCCTGAATTTCAAAAGCCTACATTTTTACATAAAAAAGAAAGTGCTATTGCCACTCTAGGAGTTTATAACGACAAATGGAAAGCTTTCATGTTACCATATACATGTTTGTGCTCAAAGTTTAAAAAATATCTCACTTAGTGTAACAGGAAGGCCTTCCTCATATTACACAGAGAAATGTAAAAGTGATATGGCAACAGTTTGCAACATGCCACTTCTCACCCTGATCCACGCAATTATATGAAAAGTATATCTGTTTGAGGGATGAAGGGACATTCCAGAAAGAGGCAACCTGCCTTTGAAGTAGCCATTAGAATTAGGTTATGTTCTTATGTTACAATTGCCTTTCTCAACTAAGTAAATCCCCAAGAGTTCTGAAATTATTTTATCATAACACTTTTGGTTCCTTCTGGATATGTGTGGATAGAGTACTCAAGCACCGGAGTTTTAGTCAATTTAAAATAACCTTTTTTTGTTTTGAAAATAAGGAAAAATTTCATAGGTACATTAGAAAAGTATAGAAGCAAAAATAAGAAAATATGCATCTAACTTCTGGTCAACATTTTGAAGTACATCAGTCAGTGTTATGTTTTCTTCTTTTAAAACATAAAGTTCATTTTGTTACATCATTCTTCATAGTGTTCTTCAGTAAGACACAAATAGCTATTTTAAAACCTATTTTTATTTCCTATGGAATAGAGCTAAGCAAGCCAAAATATGGGACACAGCATCTCCATGTATTTGATGTGCACCGAGTCCAGGAATTCTTTTTCAAAACTAAAGGATATTTAACATTCAATATGGTGAAACGAAAATTCATCTGTACTCTGCAATCCACACTTCTTAATACTATTAAAACAGTAATATATGGTTATATTGACAAATTCAAAGATAAGCGGAAAAGCTAATAGCCATAAACTTTGAATAGATGGAAAACAAATGGACAAGTAATAATAAATTTAGCAGAAACAGAGAAAAACAAAACCAAAGGTATCTTGGTTCCTGGAATTCCAAAGCCTAAAAGTGAAATTTAAAATGGTGCTGAAAACTGAATGATTCACTGAAAATATGTCTAGTAAACAGCAAGACCCAAAACTGAGCTGCTAACCAGCTCCTTATTTCCCTCTAATAAAAAGCCCTGCTTGTCAGTTTCCATGGTGTAAATACTGTACTCCCACCATGGCTAATTCTAGTACAATTTTACTGAACACTGTATTGAGAGGACAGGAATACCAGTCTTCTATAGCTGATTCAATCTGGCTCCAGCATACCTTTTGCTTGGTCCCATTAAGCAGAAGAGGAAGTATCCATCTGAAACCAACGAAAAGCTGCTTAACCCTTGAGGAAATTTTGAGAGAGAAGAAGGACTCAGAGACACAAAGCTTAATTAAGAAGCAAAGGCAGCATAAAATGGGAGATTACATGGCAGCCCTTTCCTTTAGTTTCCAGAACTGTCCACCAACGGGAGACTGGAGAACACTTTCCTGAGGGAACTGAAGACAGACAGAAAAGAATGAAGAGATAATGGCCTGTGGGGCTCCTGGGTGACTCAGCCAAGCGCTGCACCTGACAGTGAAACACCACTTAGAAACTCCATTCGCACCCAGAGCTGCTGCTCAGAGGTACAGGAAATGCTACCCCCAAACATGGCCCCTTAGCATGCTAGGCATTTTAAGCTAATGGAAGCAGAAGCAGAAGCAGAAAGATCTCTGACTCCTTTCTCTTTTTCTCTGACCTTCTCCCTCCTTTCTCTTCTGGGTCACAAAAGGGTCTTTCTGCTACTTCCCCTGAAAGCACATCGTTAAAATACTCATTCCAGAGAGGACCTGCCTAGTACCCAAGGGCCAAAAAAGAATCGGAATCTGTAGAACTTGCTGTGTTCCTCCCAGTTTATGACCATTAGGCTCCTTTTGTTCTCCAGTTACACTTCTGCGCAGCTACCCATAAAAATTACTTTTTCTCTAAGGCATTAGGTCATTTCTGAAGGTACCCATGCCACATAAAACTTCGGTTAAATAAATCTGTTACACTTCTCTCTTGTTAAGTTGTCCTATGTTGGCCATGAACCTTGCCATGAATGAGGAAAGGATATTACTTTTTCTCCCCTATAGTGGGAAATTTTATTGGTGTTGGTAATAGTATCCTTGCTATTCTGAAACTCCTATGCATAATGTGGGATAAGCACATGTGTAATTATGGATACTCTGTCATCTCCTATGGTCTCAAGACCAGAATTTCTGATGCAGCAGAAAGAAGATTAAATATAATATAGAAAGAATTAAGCCTTCACACATATGGGAAATTAATTTTTGGTAAAGATGTCATCGCAAATCAATGGAAAAAAGACAGTGCCAAGACAAATGGCTACTCGTAAGCCAAAATTATAATCTTTGATTCCTACCTCACACCATCTATAAAAATTAACTCAAGATGGATCATATACCTAAATGTCAGAACTGAAACTATAAAACTTCTGGAGGAAAACATTGAAAGGAATCTTTGCGACTTTGGATTAAACAAGTGTCTCAGACATAAAACCAAAAGCAGAATAGAAAAATTAATAAGGTGACATTAGTACGGTTTTGACATCCTTCAAAGATTTTCACAATGGAAACTTGGTCCTCGATATAATAATATTGAGAGGTGGAAGATCTGAGTGAGGTCAGCGGGAGGTGATCAGTTCATGAAAGCACTGCTCTCAGAAAGAATTAATTCTGATCTCAAGGAAATGGATTAATCCGCTCAAGAGTTTGGTTTTTGTTGTTGTTGTTGTTGTTGTTTGATACTGGAGATCGAACACTGGTCCTCTTGCTTGCAAGGCAGGTGGCAGAACTACTGAGCTAAATCCCCTGCCCAGGAGTCGGTTGTTTAAAAGGGGCAAACCTAGTCCCTCTCCAAGCTGATGATTCCTGTGTTGACATGTAACCTCTCTCTTTATATCCACCAACATCTCCACCTATTTCTCCACCATGTTCAAAAATAGTCAAGCGGACTCACCAGATGCTGGCACCACATTGTTTGAAACCTGTAGCTACAAGAGTAATGTATTAAATAAAGTACCTAACCTCAGATATGTTGTTCTAGCTTCACAAAATTGAATAAGACAAATGTTTCTGATACATTTAATTAAAATTAAAACCTTCAAAATATGCAATTTAATATTTAAAAGGCCAGAGACAGACTGAAATAAACTATTTGTGGCACAGAAGACTGACAAAGCTTCTGTTGAGGATGGAGGGAAGAATCCTTGTAAGTCAATAAAAAGACATATGACATTTTTTTAAATGAGTAAAATATTTGAATTGAATAAAGGAAGATTTACACATGATTGATAAACCCCCTAAAAAGATGTTCACCATCACTAATCATCAGGGACAAGCAAATGTAAACCACAATAAGATACTACTACACAGAAATTCAAATGGCTATAATCACAGAAACTGACAATATGGAACATTAGCCAGGACACTGAAAAACTAGATTTTCCATTTGCTGGTAGAAAAATGACTTGAAACTATAGAAAACAATTATGGCAGTTTCTTAAAAATTAAATCATTCAACAAAACCTAGGTACAGAATTTACTTGAGAGAAGCAAAAACTCCTGTCCACCCAAACGTGTAAATAATCACAGCAGCATTATTCATAATACTGGAAAACTGGAAACAAGCCAAGTATCTACTGACTGGTCACTGTGATATACACATACTAGGGAATATTAATCAGTAACAAAAAGCAACGGATTGTTTTTACATACCACAACGCGAATGAGCCTTATAAAGCATTATGCTTTGTGAAAGAAGTGAGACACAGATGACTGCAAATATACTATTGATATAGAATTTCCAGAAAAGCCAACTATGGAGACAAAGCAGATCAATTGTTGCCTGGGCAAGGGGTGGAGGCAGTGATAGCCCCTAAATAGGTACAAGGGAACTATCTGCTTTGATGAAGAGGCTAAAAGTAATACTGGATGCACAACTCTGCAAATTGACTAAAAGTCATTGAAATGTACAGCTCTAATGGGTGAATTTTATAGCCCATAAGTGCTATTAAGTGTAAAGCTATAAGTGTAAAGCTATTTTTAAAATAGAGAGATTCAAAGACATATAAAAATAGTAAGCAGGGCTATATTATGGTGGCTATCATGGCCATTTTAGTGATAAGTCTACAAGAAATGATATTATTATCCCAGTTTTTCATTTTATATTTATTTCCAATCACCTTAGTGTTTACCACCTCATAGGAAAAAAGGTACCATACTAACAAGTGGGCCAAATTTCCTAACTTTAGAATTATCAATGTCTGTCTGATTTCCGGCTTCCTGCAAAATCTTCCACAGTTAATTCTAGAAGTCTATGTAGGTGCCTCACCAGGGTCACAAATTGAACTCTCAGAAAAAAACTATTTCATAAAATGAACTATGTTCTTCCTCTCATTGTCAACTACCTTAGTTGATATATATGTACGAGCTATAAAATACAAATTATATAATTTTGGTTATTCCATCTATGAATTCAATGCTTTTATAGCTGCATTTAAAGTTAGCACTGTATAAAGTATATGGTATAAAGTATTTAGTATAAGAAAAATGGTGAAATCTATGCTAATAATTTAATGTTTATTTTACTTCAGATGAGATGGCTAATCAACCCCCCCCAAGAAATTTAGAAAGCTTGAACAAGAAAAAAAACTATTTAAGGATTTTTAACTTTTCTAAAATTTTCAACAAGGAGAGCCTTTCCTTTTCATTTTGAACTGGACCCTACAATTTTGTAGCTAGCCCTGACATGAAAAAACTATTTTAATTCAAAAAATGGTTTTCTTATATGACAAGTGAGGATAGACCATGATGAATGGAGAAATCATCCCAAAATCTTGGTTTTTACCTAAGATCCTGAGACTTATGCTTCTTACAATGGAAGGACAACAAAACAGAGAATCACCTATGATATGGAAAAAAATAAACAGGTTAATAAATTCTTAAATAAAATAAAATATGCTTTGCTCAAAACTTGCAAAAAAAATCCTTTGTAATGAATAGAAGACTGGATCAAAATTTGGAAGCCTAAGACTTCCTAGAGTTCACATTTTCAGGATGTGAAAATGTGGGGCTGCCATCCCTGCTCCCAGCTGTGACAAGCTTGGGGTTCCTTCCCCTCTTTGCTTCCCATACTTCATCCCATATCAAGGACACTATGTGTAGGAATCACACAGCTCACACATTCAACTTCCATCAACGCCCTCACAAACAACCACCCTTGCCTTCCCCATGCCCCTAAATGCTGAGAACCTGAATACACAAAAAGACAAAGGCAAGACCATGTGTAGCAGAAGAACTCTTGCCCACAGCCTCCACCACCCTGCCCAAGAAACCAACTCCCCATCTGCTCTAAGCAATCCAGGATGTCTGTCTGCTGCAAGTTGGACGTGCAGAAAGACAGATTTCTTTCTCTAGTGATAACTCAGGAAGTCAAACAATGATTTTAGTAACACATAGCCCAAAATGTCTAGGAATGGATGAGTAACTGAGATCTTCCCCAATTTTTGCCTATGTTTCCAACCAGAGAAAACTAAACACACACCCCTAGCTAATTATACAGGATGCCTTGCCTCATCTACACCCGCCCCATGCCAACAGCCTGCAGTCAGAGCATACTCTTTTTCACTATGAAGCTTTCTCACACCTCTCCTCACATTTGAGCCTCTGCCAAAATGCAAGTGACAGTGGCTGACACCTTTGCTAGAGCAAACTCTAAATAAACAGCCTTTGCTTTTCTCATTTGGTCAGCACCTTCTGTCATAGAACCCACCATCAGGCAGAATGACACAAGAGAGACCTCCTGATCCCTGAAACCCAGAGCAGGCAACTCTGAGGTCCTAGAAGAGTGGAGAATGTCTAAAAGCAGAAACTATGGGACCCAGCTGGGGAAATCTCTTCAGTCTTGATAACTTTCTCTGGCCTCTCATGCCAACAAGTCATTTACACACTTGTTATTCAGACATAACAAAGGGCAATCACAGGGAAGCTCTCTGAAACCCAAAGACCAGGATAGGAGCTCTTTTTCCGTGGTTCTATGACAGGTAGGAGACTGGATTTCTCACGAGGCTAGAGGGATAGGCAGTTGCTGTCAAAAGCAGATCAACTTTAAGAATATTATTTCTTATTCCCAATTTTGCACAGAATTCCCTAGAATCATTCAGAATACGCTTGAATTTTTGTGGTAGACTCAGCACTATTGCTTCTGGTAATGTAGAAAATTATCCAGCAATGAAGACTTTTGGGCAACACCTCTCCACAGACAGTCACCTTTGCTGCCTCGGAAAGTTGGGCCCGGCCTGAGGCTATGAGCGAGGGCCTTGACTGTGGGGCTGCTGAGATGCACACGCAGGCTGGCTCCTAACGCAGAGCTACACTTCTGACTATGCAGGAAGAGGAAAGAAGTGAGTTGTCCACAGTTCCCAAACACTTCTAAATTCCCTGTAGACCCTATTCCTGAAGACTGGACTCACCTTCCTCACAAAACCACTGCATTAGCCCATTTGGGTATAGTTTTGGTTTCAGTCCTAAAGGACCATGGGACCACAAGTGTGTAAAAGAAATTATTCAGACACTTGTTGAAGATAGAAAGGCAGACTTTATTCATGATGGATGACTGCAGGAAAGATTTTCCAGTGTGGGAGAGACTGGGCTCAATTCGGAGTACAGGAAGGACCCAGGGGATTTATAGCCAAGAACCCAGGTAGGGAGTCTGAGTTTTATTCAGAGCAAATATCATGTCTAAGGGGTTTCTCACTAGAAAGATCCAACAAGATTCTTGCATAAACCATGGTGAATAGACAAAAAATGGAGACCAAGGTCTGGCACGAGGCACTGGGACTCATAGAAGTTTGACTCAAGTTGGGTCAAGGTGTAAATCCTGTTAACTGGACATCATGCTCTTTTCTCACTCCACTTTGTGCTGAACTGTGGAGCTGCCAGCTACTACTACAGTCAAGGGCATTGCTTTCTTCTGTCTTCCATAGTGTGGGAAGCACCAGCTTCGTGAGAGGGAAGCCCAAGTCTGAATCTGAGTTCTACACTTCTGGCTTTCTTTAAGATCCACTTCCTTGTGTATAAATAAAGGTATTAATAGCTGACTGTTATGTTCACATTGGAGACAATGTAGATATGGTGTCTGGCACACACTTGGGGTTCCATGATAACTGCTGCTGCTACTTCTGCCAGTATTATTGCTGTCATTATTTGTCCCTCCTCTTCCTCAACATTCTATTATTTCTAACTACTGAAGTATATCAAATTGTGCATTACACACACACACACACACACACACACACACACACACCACAGCCACACTGCATTACAGAAACACTCTTCCCTCGACAAGAAGAAAGATAATGATACACAATGGGTCTTTTCCATTTCTAATTTCAGTCACTCTGTCGTCCTGTGATTACTATAGCCAACTACTCAACACAAATAATTATGCACAATTGCAAATATATTATGAAGCAATGAGGCCTTTATTTTTCATTGTGCCCTGAATGCTTGTATCATTATAGATGCAAAAATAGAATTTAATTTGAACACACAGAATGGAAAATCAGAGGTGTGAAAGAAAGCCCAGAACTTTTCTTTTTAGCTTGGAAATGTCTGAACACCTAGTCCAAATTTTTAAAGGGTGTAAATATCTTTACAGATACCGATTGTACATGGTACTCACGTCATTCAAGTCAATATGGTAGGAATTTTACCCTCTAGTCCTTTGAGAAAACCTACTAAGCATCACTGATAAAATTCAACTTATCATACATATATGAGGGCCTGGATTCAATCCTCAGTGTGCACGCATGCCCACCCATGTATACACACACATATGCCTATGCACACACAGACATATACACACACAGACACACAGAAATACGAAGGATCAGATGTGTTTTAGAAGAACTAAACACATGTCTTTCCAGATCATCCAGGTATAAACTGATTGTCCCGCCTTGGCAAATGTATCTTTTACCAGTTTTCTAAGTTCAGGTTCGTATGTGAAAAGTAAAAAATTAATTCCTAATGTATATTAATGAAAAGCAAAGCATAAAGGTTTGTACAAAATAGGATATCACTTTTGTAGCATGTCATGAAATAAAATAATAAAAGAACACACACACTATAATTTATAAAGTAGCATAGTAGGGGGAATCATTATTATTAACCCAGTACAGTTCTCATAATGAGCCACACAGAACTAAGTCATGCATCTTATTCAATATCTTCAACTTACAGCTACCACTATACATTTTCTAGAGAAAATCAAGCAAAAAATCTAAATGCACTTTCAAAATGAAAGAATGTAAAGTAGCACAATTGGTTTGGAAATTATTTTAACAATTCTTTTCTGAATTAGAAGCTGGAAAATGCTAATACCACACACTATCTCCAAAGATGGACAAATTTTAAATTCTAGATGTATTTATGTCCCACTGTTTCCCTTGTGACCTGCTGTAATTTTAATCAGCACAGTACAGGGCTTTATGCTGTGTTCTCTCAGGTCTCGTTTTGTATTTGTTATTTAAATGTTCTTGGAGAACACGGAGCATAACTGTACCTTCCTCTTTATCTAGGTAAAACTGTGTATGAATGTGGACTCCAAATTTTGTCGCTTCTATTTTACCCCTCATGAGACTACATTAAAATCC
Organism: Fukomys damarensis; assembly: GCF_012274545.1. Classification (NCBI taxonomy): domain Eukaryota; kingdom Metazoa; phylum Chordata; class Mammalia; order Rodentia; family Bathyergidae; genus Fukomys; species Fukomys damarensis. The sequence continues at coordinate 16,085,135 of NW_022900947.1, read as the reverse complement.
TAACTGATTTCAGTAAAGTACTGTCATGAATAAGGAAAAATCACAAGTGTGTTATACAAACAGTTAAAGATGATATTTCAGGATTCAGGAGAGTAACGCCTTGTATTTTTGTCTTCAGTTTTTTACTTTTACATATCTCCTATTCTCTTAGAAGGTACAAGGAAAATGTTGAGCTTAACATCAAAGAAAGATCACCCTTTTAGAGGAGCATTTATCAGAGAAAATATTAATTGGTTACTGGAAAGTACAGCTACGAGACTAAGGGAATCTGGAGTGAAACGAGAGATAAAAGCTAGAAAGTATAGCTAATGAAGGCTGGAATTTCTTTTTATGCATGTGGGAACTTGCATACATGTTTTCATTTTTCCCAAATATTTAAGATGTTTAGATGAGCAATAACATGCCAAGAGCTTTGCTGGGCAAGTTTTACCTTTGCCTTTCCTGGGTTGTGTGGTAGGAGGCCTTCCCCTCTCCCCCATCTTTCAGATAGAGCTTTGCACTTCTGCTTTGTGTTGGAAATGTTCACGTTGCATCACCCATGCCCTGACTCTTGCCAGTTGGGGAGTTACACGTCCCACCCCCACACTTGTAAACCTGCAGGCGCGAAGAACAATTTTTTCCTCCCAGAAGAGGCCACAGTCTCCTGGCAATATAAGTAGGTGTTTCCAAGGATCAAATCCAACACCTTGCCATCCTCAGCACAACAGTAACAAATTAAGAATGGGGCTGGTGGGGTAGGGTTGGGTGAATGGGGCAATGGTCTTCAGGAAGATCCCAAAAAGGTGGGCCCAGACCCAGGAATCCTTCCTTGCTTACTAATTTCTGAATCTTTGCCCTAATGAACCCCAAGCAAGAGATAGGGAATTAAAGAACTAGATACAATACAAACAAGATAAATGATTTCATTCACTTTCCCATTCACTTTCCCAAACTTCAGATCAGTTGGATTCTTCTCTGTCCTCTTCAACTCCCCTCAAACCACACATACGTGACACATATGAATAGCATTTGAGAGATAAAAAAATTAAACACAAGGTTTTTACTGTGGCAATTCTCCCCTGCATTTTCCATCTCTCTTTTCATCTAAATTCTGAAGTTTTGATATCTCAAGGTCTTATTCTTAATACCAATAATCATAGCCAGTGTTTGCTGAGCAATTACTATGCACACTATTCTCACTGTCTTTCACCTTTTTGAGCCACATATCACCCAACAATCCTATAATGTACCTTCTCTTACTGTCATGATCGGTTTGTGTCTCTTCAAAAATTCTTAGGTCAAAATTCTAAATCCCAAATGATGGGCACACCTTAAGGAGATGATTAGGTCATGACAGAAGAGCCTTTATGTTTGGGATCAATGCCCTTATACAAGAGGCCCAAGGGAACTTTTCCATTCTCTTCCACCATATGCAGACCCACTGAGAAGTTGTTATCTACGAGCTGGAAAGTGTGCTCTCACCAGTCTTTAAATCTGCCAGTACTGTAATTTTCAGAGTAGAGAGAGGTGTTTGATTTCTTTTGTTAGGTTGATTCCTAGGTATTTCAACTTTTTGGATGCTATTGTGAAAGAAAGTGATTACCCTGTTTCTCTCTGTGAGTCTGTTTTCCGTGTATAGAAAAGTCGTTGCTTTTTGGTATTAACCTTGTATTCAGCTACTGTATTGAAATGCAAATGAAAACACTGAGATGCCACCTCACCCTAGAAAGAATGGCTGCTATCACAAAATCAACCAATAACAAATGCTGGCAGGGTTGTGAGGAAAGAGGAACTCTAGTCCACTGCTGGTGGGAGTATAGACTGGTGCAATCACTGTGGAAATCAGTATTGAGATACCTCAAAGAACTACCATTGGAAGTGCCATTTGACCCAGCTATTCCCTTGCTGGGTACCATCCCTAAAGAATTAAAAGAGTCCTACCATAGTGATATATGTGAGCCCATGTTCATAGCAGCATAATTTGTAATAGTTACAACTTGGAAGCAGCCCAATTGCACATCAACGGGAGACTGGATAAAGATAATGTGTGATTTTTTTTTTTATAAAATGGAATACTACTCAGCCATAAAGAGTGAAATATTAGAGACATTTATAGCTAAATGGATGCACATTGAGGCAGTACTCTTAAGTGATATAAAAAGGATTTAGATATAGGACATAGATATTTACGCATGTGTAAATACTGCATAGTTTATCTAGTGTAAGAAACTGAAAGTGTAAATAAGGATTGAAAGGTATAGTAGATAATGTGAAATAGGAAGAAAAGGGACAAAGAGGAAAGGGAAATTGGAGGGGTAGGGAAGAGGAAAGAAGGGAATGGAATTAATATGATAAAATGAAAAATATTGGAAATAAAGTCTTTGTAGATTGAGAGGGAGGGAGGGGTTAAAAGGATGCGGGCAGAGAAATGAGGGAAAAATAAGAACCAAGATGGATTATGTAAAGGTACAAATTACCAACAATGAATATCATTATATTGTATATATTCAATGTACCAATAAAATTAATTTTTAAAAGAAACAAATAAATAAATAAATAAAAATCTGCCAGTAGTCTTGTAAATCCAGTCTCAAGAACTGTGAACAATAAATTTCTGTTGTTTATGACCCACTTGATCTATAATAGTTTGTTACTGCAGCCCAAATAAGCAATAAACTTATTATTCCCATTTTATAAATGAGAAAACTGTGTGTAAGAGTTTTAAGCTTAAGACAGCACAGCTCATTCATTAGGGGACAAAAATTTAAATATTAATCTTTTGACTCTAGAATGCATATTTTCAATCACTACTTGTATGCTCAATATTCTTACCCTTTTCATCAAAACTTAATATTCTATTGACTGTCATGTATGCGACTGGCTATATAAAGCTCCTAAGTAGGGGCTAGCAATACTAGTGCTTTGTCTTAAGCAGCTGTTTGCCCCTAGGATACACTATTCACAATTTAAAGGAGGAGAGGCTTAATTTGGCTCATGGTTACAGAGAGTTCAGTTCATGTTGGCTGGCTCCAAGGTAGAAATGCCATGGTGGGAGGGTGTGACTGGTGCAAAGACGCTCAGTTCATGGAAGCTGGGAAGTAGAGCAGGGGAATAGTACCAGAGTGGGAATAGTCATGGGTCATACACAGTACACAAGGTCATGTTTCCACGCTCCACCCAGACATATCCAGCAGTCTGCTTAACTAATCGCCAAGGAGTTTGCCAAGCCAATCAAGTTGATGATTAAGCTTAACTGTCACAGGGCTCTATCAATATTAATTTTCCCCCCTTCTGTTCTCAATGATTGGAAATAAGCCACAGATGATAATATGATCCAGCCTAGACATCTTGCTCAATTGCTAACTGTCCATCCAAAAGGAACCCTGACCTAAATCTCTGGGGTGTGGAAAAGATACTGAGGTTCTCAAGCCCTCTGAGAGATGTAAGCAGTTGTAATCCAGTGCTGGTTTAAAATGTCATGAAAAGATGAACACTGCAGCCATACAGGAGTGATATATGATCATGGATCTGTATTTCCTGATGCAAGGTGTCATTGTCAAGGTAGAAGCTTATTCCAGGGCATTTACACAATAAGGAGGAGGGGCTAAATCCTGGATTTCATTAAAGAACAAAACAGTGTTTGGGCTCAGTTTGTTTCGCAGATAAATTAGACAAATAAAGAAACTATGACTGGGAAGTACGATGTGGTCTGAAAAAGATACCACATCTCATAAGAAATTCTAACTTTTTTTTTTCCTTACAGTGCTGAGGATCCAACCCAGGGCTTCACACATCCTAGGCAAGCACTCTACCCCTGAGCAAAACTTTCAACTCTGAATTTCAACATTTTGGACTAAAGAATATTCTAGGTGATTTAGCTCATGTGGTTAGGAAAAGGGGTGCTGGAGAAGTCAGTGAAATATCTTTCTCAGAGTACTTGGCTTATTTCTTAGACTCATACCTAAAAGCGTGAAGAAAATAGCTCCAGAGACAGCTAACAAAATACTTCTCAGAAGGAAACAGTTACAGGGGCTGAAAAGATGTTGCACATTCTTTCTAAGGAAATGAAATTCTAGTATAAGATATTAAGTAACATCTCAGCCATACATGTGATGTTTATGAGGAGAAGTAATAGCAGAATGGACTATCTCCTTCCCTCCTCATATTCTGACACATCAAATAATATGTGGCCCTTGGACTTATTGTGAGGTACATAAATCAGTGAGAACAAGGGTTTGCAAAAAATAAAAATAAAAATGGGAAAAAAGAAAATCACTAACTGGGGCAGAATATCCATAATACATAGGTCAAACAAAGGACTTGTGTATAAAATATATAAAGAGTTTTGTTCTTATAAATCAGTAAAGATAATCTATTTGAGTGTAAATAATAAGCAAAAGGCATAAACAAATGCTTCACAAAAAAGATATATGAGTGACTGAAATTATATGTGTTAAATGTCAGTAATCATCATGGAAATAAATACCAAAGCCCAAATAAAATGCTATAGATTAATTCCTAGAAGGAAGGGCAAAAAAAAAAAAAATACTGAAATTCCAATTGGTGAAAAAAGATAATGATCAATGAGAACTCTCATACAAAATTCAAGACTTTAGAAAACTGTTTTGAAATTTCTTATCAAAGTTAAATTTGTATAAAAATGTTTATAGCACAATTTAATCTATAAAAGCTCAAAACTAAAAACTAGAAGTTCATCAACAATTAAAGGATGAATAAATATATAACTTAATAAAGTATAACCTTAAAATATATTTTTTCAAATATATATATATATATATATGCATATACAGTTTTTCTTGTAGGTAATACAGTTTTAGATAGAATGTATTAATAATGAATACATTTTATAAAACAGTTTGAACTAAGAAATGTATACATTTTATTATAATAATTTATGCCATAACTTTTTGAAATAGGGAGTTGTTGATAACAAAGTACTATATATTAGAAAAATAATTATCCAAATCCAGATTTTACCTCATTAAAAACACTTTTCTCTCCTAAAACAAGTATCTCTGTCATCCAGAAACTACTTAGCACTACAAGGTACTATTTATATCATTAAATATTACCTTTGTAACTGATACAGCGCAAGCCTCAGAGACATACTGATATTCTTCCTTGACCTATATCTATTAGCTAATAAAAGGAATTGTGGTCAAATTCCATAGACTTGTGAATTGTACTCCTGTCAACATGGAGGGTAAAATCAGCATAAACAGATCATTTAAATGGAAGTAAATATGAATTAAATAACTTGGAATTTTTTTCTCCCATAACCTGATTGCAACATATTCTTGCATTATATAGTTTATGCCATTTACCCATTTCCTTGCTTCTCATTGTGGTTTAGCTAATATTTCCAGAAAAACTCTTGAGTTAGCTAAATTTTAGCAAAAATTTTTGCAAATCATGACTGAAGGTCATTCTGTAAAATTAAATAATCATGATACATATAAATTTGTGTAGAGACAAGTCTAGATGTAACATAAATGAAGGATATTACTCATAATTTTCATTGACAACTAGACATATATTGAAAGCCAAAATTATAAATAAACATGCTTTAATATTAACATATTCAAATAAATGTATTGAAATTTCAAAGATTACATGAAATCATTAGCTCATTTGAATAACTTTATCTTATAAAAGGGTTTTATTGATTATAATTTAATAAATGTAATTAGATTTTTCATTTCAATTTTTAGATTATTTTAATATTTTAAGTTATATATGATACTACCAAATTTCTTTTAGTATTTATTTTATTTACATCTATAATGAAAATATATGTTTACTTTTATACTCAGATAAAGCTTAATTTTATTTGTGAATCTTTGGTCAACACACTATGACATGTGTAAATAAAGTTTTATTGGAACACACTCTCATTTGTTAACATACTGTCTGTGGCTATTTTAGGGCTATTGTGACAGATTTGAGCAGTTGTGACAGAGACTGCATGATTAGAAAACCTAAAATATTATCAGCTTCTTCAAAATATTTGTCATTCCTTCCTTTAAATTATTACTGCCAAGAAAACAAATTTTTGTCCAACTTTAATTACAATGATTAGTCATTTTGATGAAATGCAAGAAAAAAATAAATTTAAAAAATAAATATATAAATTATGTATATACTATTTATCCATAAATCCTTGGCTTTTCAACAGAACATCGAGCTGTTTGGGAAAACAAAAAAAAAATCAGTCATCTTTGTTACATTTTGCCAACTTTTAGTCACCTGAAATTCAAAGCTTTACAAATATTTTTCATTTTGTTAATATGAAGGCACTTTTTCCAAAATGAAATATAACTTCATATCTTGTTAGTGATTTATTTTTTTACTGATTTATAACTTGCAAATAATTAGACAAATGATATTTAAGCCTCCATTTTGACTCTGCCGTAGGCACCGCACATGTAGTAGAGAAAAGAAAAGAGCTTCCCATGCCTGTAACCCAGAAACTGCTTCTTTATTGCAAGAAAACTTCCATGGGGAATTTGCGTACAGACTTGGACAGGATAAATTTTGCTCTCTTTCACTTCTCCAGTACCAGATAAAAGAACACCTCCCCATTCTTACTGTGGTCTTCCAGGTCTGATGGTCAAGGTAGGTGCTTGCTATGAGGAAAAGGGAATGGACTGGAGAGTATAAGGGTCTCATATTTTTCTGCAGTTTGACTTTCTATACTACATAAACCACGTAACAAGTAAGCCACCTTATATTAAAGATCAGAATTAGTTACAGAGCAAGTGAATCTCTGATGTTTTCCCGGACAAGGGTGGTGGTACCATTTCCATCACTCAGCAGAGCCTTTCAGTTCACACTTTTTCTTCTTCCTTCTACAGAACAAATACAAGATTTTTCCAAATATAAGACAATGGGATCTTTACAATGTCTCCCCCTCTGCCTTTGCCCATCATCCTTGATTCTAGAAATCCTCAAAAGAAAAAAAACAGCTTGAAAATTTGTTTTTACCACTGTTTTGGTCTACATCATCAAATTCTTTGGCCGGATTTTTACCTACCAGTGTTCTTTGTAAATAAGGGGGAAAACACTACGCAGATTTATGTCCTTACTTTGAAGTGTCAATTTTTATTGCAGATTTTCTCTGATATTTTCAGATTGGTATAATCTGGTCAAAAATGAAGAACATAATTTCCTCCCTCTTGCTACCTACATTCCTACCCCCATACCACCATACCACAAGTTCATATAGCTGGTCTAATATTGTTTTAAACTGGCAAATTTACCATATCCTGAGAGCAGACATTGCTTACAACTGTGTGGGTGCCTGGTGGGTTTCCTACAGATCTGGATTTACTGAAAAGCTAATGAAGCTTAGTTCATGACCCCTCACTTGCACAGGTCTGTTTCAAAAGCCTAGCGAGGCCTTAGCTATGGGTTCCCATAGTCATGCTTCACTTTCCACCTACAATGAAGCTGTGGCTAACTTTCCAGGGAAAGAATTTCTGCCCATTATACAAACTCACCCAGCGTGGTAATCCAACAGTCAAAGACATAGAGTCATAACTTATGTTGTTTTCCTCATTCGTAATGAGAGTTACTTACACATTTAATTTTACATGCATAAATTTGTATTCTTTATCCTAAAGATGATTTCCCAGATTATGTAAGATTCTGGCCTCATAAAACCTAGACATCTCCCTAAGTGCAAGAGTGAGTAGTCGAAATTTATCTGACATCCTAATAGTATTGAAAATATTTTTTTTTTTTGTACCAGAGATCAAACTGAGGTCCTTATGCTTGCAAGGCAGGCAGCAGAACCAGTGAGCTAAAACTCCAGCCTGAAAATATATAATATAATGTATTGAAATAATGCATGGTATGTAAGGCAGTAAATTAAAAGCTTCGGTCTTCAAAAACTACTCATTATAGGACCAGGGATTTAGTTCAGGGGTTCTGCCGCCTGCCTTGCAAGCTCAAGGACCCAAGTTTGATCTCCAGTACCAAACACAAAAACAAAAACACAAAAAACTACTCATTATATTAGGAAGAGACTGTACACAGCATACACTTTAGAGTCAGCTAGAAATGGGTTTAAATTTTTCTTCCTAGTAGTTTAAATTTGATCAAGTTATTTAATTCCCCTTATCCCCATTCTTCCCATCTGTAAAATTATGGTAATAGTACTTTGCAAAGCTGTTCTAAGTATGAAATGAAATGTTGTATGTATACATGTGAATCAGACAGTCGAGCATGCAAAATGCATTTTTAAAAAGCACCGGAAGGCATAATATACAGGTTGGACACACAGACTCTGAAATCGGATAATCTAGTTTAAATCCTCTCTTGGCAGCTAGTTAGCTACACAATCTGGGACAAATTATTAACCTCTCTGTGCCTCCATGTCCTCCTCATCATTAAAATGGGAATAAAAATGATACCTATATCAGACAATGGTTATGAAGATTAAATAAGTTAATATTTCTCCAGAACTAAAAACATTGACTTTGGCACCTAGTATGCTATATATGTATATATTAAATTGTCAGCTATTTATTTATTGAAAATCTTTATTCCACTAGACCAGAACTGTTCTATTAGGTACATGCTATAGAAGAATGACCACAGCATCATCTCTGAAAATGTGGGAAGTTTGTTCTAATTAAATCCACATTTCATTGTTCTGGTTTCTTGCGGCTGCAGATTTACAGTCAACTTTTTAAAAGCTAAAGTTCTGAATCTATGGCAACATGTTCTGCCTTGTTACTACACATAAAGACCACAATTATACTACTTGGTTACTGCCTTCAAAACTATTTTTGGTAACAGTTGAACAAAAAAGGTTCTAACAAAAAAACTATTGTTTTCTCTGGGATCCAAGAAAGTTTAATTAAAATGCCAACATGATCAAGCAGGCTAAGAATGTTTTCTCATTATTCCAATTAAGAGTCAGTAAGATTTGATTAATATTATTCTTGCTGCTTAGGGCTCTGGCAGATCTGTATATTTTCATTTAGTTATTCATCTCTAGTATACCCTATTAATTATCTCTCTCTCTGCCTTTCTCTTCAATATAATCCTTTTTTTTTTTTTTCAAATGGCCTCTGGAGCTTTTCCCTTAAAATAGTAAAAGAATTATTTCAAGTGTTACAGTTAATTTTAGTCAAAACTTTAAATACCATTTTGAGTTAATTCATATCTCAGATCCTTCATATAAAAATAATATGTAAGTTTTTTTTTAAATGGAGCTTTTTCAGGCTTGACACAATTTACTATGTAATTCAGTGTCTACCAGAGAATTAAAATGATTATTTATGTTCCCCAGACTCGGAGAATTAGGGAAACATTGAACTGTGCTGATTTTATAAAACACACAGTTGGAATTGTTTCATAATACTTCATTTGTATGCAGAAAACCTAACACATATTAGAATAGGTATGCAATCCTGTGTTGATTTCAGGGAAATGAATGGAAGCCAGTTTATGATCAAAGTTTGTATATTCAGTACCCACTCCCAAATTACATAAATGCAGAGCCACGTTTGAAATATTAAATAGACAGAAGTCTAAAATCCAAAGTTACAACTCCCAAAGAAACAATAGCTCATTCTTTTATATATTTGGAATATTAAATTTCTGGCTTACTATATAATTCTGAGAAGATGTGTGAAATGGTTTTCTTTGGAGAAAATGCATAGTTAGTGCTCTTTTTCAGCCAGGTAATTATGCTGGTATTTTAAAATATGTTATTATACCCAGAGGTATTGGAAATGGTCATATGTTTTATAAAAATATGAATAAACGTGAGATAGAATTATGCCGCAATTTTTGTGAAAACCACACTTCTGAATTGAATGCCTTTTGTGTTTTTAAAACTCACCTGCATAAACATCAAAATGAGTTTTAAAAAGAAAGGCATCTGTAATTACATTCTAGATCTTTTATGTACTTACTTTCATGCTTGTGTGTGGTGTGCACACATACACACACAAACACACACACCAGTTTTTTGTTTCCCTTCTATGAAGAAATACTCCCTAAAAACTTACAGTGATGATAACACATAATAAACACGTTTGCATAAAGAGTTCTTGCTTTTTACCCTTGAATTAAGTTTTCCTTTTTTGTTGTTGTTATTTTTGTTTTGCTTCCTCATTTAAGAATTTGAAAAAGAAATCAAAATACACTTACTCTTCCCCACGTGCCCACTCCCATCCCAGCTGGGAGCCATCACACCTGGCTAGGTTCATGCCCAAGTATCAATTTAAGCTCCTGGATGGTAGTAGCATCCTTGACAGTGCTTATACAAAATGCTTTTCAACTTTCATTTGTCTGGGCTACAATGAAGAAAAGGATGGAAAGAATCTCCACAATTATAAAGTATTAAAAATTCCCATGATTTTTTAAAAATCCCTGAAGTATCCAGCTTCTTACTAATAATGTAAGAAAAGGAATTCTAAATGAATGTAGTACATCATCTTTAAGACATGGAAAAGTAATGTTCCTGAATGGCATTAGTGTCAAGAAAAAAATCCTCCATTTAGAGAATCACAGGCAGCTTCCTGATTCACTCCTTGATGGTAAAAGGAAAAATATGAGGCAACATAATAATACTGTGATCCTGTTATTACAAAATAAATGAGAACTAGCCAGTGTCTGTGTTATATTCGAATTCCCTTCCCTGTCCTCTGCATCTTTTACTTCATGTTTTAGATTTAAAGTAAAGTGAGGAAAATACACTCCTTTACAGGTGTTATAGACCTCAATAATATAACTTACATAAAATGTTTAGTTAATGCCTGAAGTATAGCGCATGCTCAGCAAATGATAGTTCCTATTTCAAAACTATACTTCAAAAAAGTTATTTTTCTACCATCCTGAAGTATAGATTCTTTTCTTTTTCAAATTCTTACCCTTGCAATTAGCACAGTAAAGACATAACTCATGGTAAGAAAGAAAATATTTCCAAACCATATGTCTAACAAGGGATTGCCATCCAAAATATGTAAGAAACATTTTTCCTGGCAGTACCGGGGATTGAAATCGGCGATCACATTTCCACTTCCTTCCTTCATTTCTTTGTTGTCTCTCTCTCTCTCTCTCTCTCTCTCTCTCTCTCTCTCTCTCTCTCTCTCTTTCTCTCTGTCACACATTTTTTCTATCTCTTTCTAGACAGTGTCTTGCTCACTTACTCAGACAAGACTCAAACTTGCTACCCTCCTACTTCAGCCTAAATGCTTGAATTACAGATGTGTACCACGTGAGGAACTCATAAATAACAACTCAATGGGTAGAAAACACATAACCAATTTTAAAATAAAACCCTAAACATAACTTTCTTAGAAGCAGACATACACACAGGCACCAGATAGTACATGGAAAAATGTCTGGCAACACTAATCATTAGAGAAATATACTTTAAAGCCACAATAAGATGTTACATCGCACCTACTACACTTTATCTTAGTCCAAAGGCCGAGAAGTGCTACATCACACCTATTAGAATGATTTTTATCTAAATGATGAAAGATAATTTTCATTGAGGATCAGGAGAAAAGGGAATTACTGTGCACTGTTTGGGGGAACATAAATTAATGCAGCCATTATGGAAAACATGATGGAGATTTCGCAGAAGCTACAAGGGTAGTTCCCATATGATCCAACAATCCCATTTGAGTGTACATCCAGAGGAACTGAAATCAATGTATTGAAAAGTTATCTGCACGCCCATGGTCACTGCCATCATTCACAACAGCTAAGATATGGAATTGTAAACAAGAATATCTACAAACAAGAACTGTATTAAATAAACTACCATTTTCCTGCATTCATCAACATATGAATGGTTTGAAATATATATATATA
>NW_022900947.1:16014939-16072671 GCF_012274545.1 Fukomys damarensis | reverse complement strand
ATATAATATATATAAATTAGAGATATATCTATATGGAAAACAAGTCTGCTTTTAAAAAGAAGGAAATTATATCATTTGTGATATGAATGAATCTAGAGGACATCATGTTAAGAAAAAGAAGCCAGGCACAGAAAGACAAATGGCATATGACCTAACTGTCTTAGCTACTTTCTCCTCACTGTGACACAATACCTGAAGCCCACAATTTAAAGAAAAAGAGGTTTACTTTGGCTCATGGTTTACAGAGATTTCAGTCCAGTCCATAGTCACCTGGCTCCAAGGCAGAGTGACACGGCAGAAGGGCTTGGAAAAGGGGCTTGGCAGAGAAGAAAGATCTCCTGACAAGGCAGGCAAGAAGTGGAAGCAATAAAGGGAGGAGCAGTGATATAGAATACCCTTCCAGGCCATTCCCAGTGCCCTGCCTCTTCCCACCAGACTTCTCCCAACAACACACCCTGCCAATAAACCCATTGGTGGACTAATGCAGTGGTGAGTATCCATGACCCAGTCTCTTCCCAAAAGCCCCAGCTAGGAGTGCATGAGGCTCTGGGGGGCCATACAGATATAAACTGTAACAAGGAACCAAAAACAATGAGTTCACAGAAGTAGAGAGCAGGATGATAGTTACAAGAGACTGGGGATGGGAGTTGTACATCAAAGGGCAGAAAGTCTTATATAGACATTACAAATACTCTAGAGGAACTTAGATGGAGAGGAGGAATAATCTAGAGGTCTTTTCAAATCTGTCACAAAACAGTGTCGACAGCAAAAGTTAATGTATACTTAAAATAACTAAGAAGGTAAGTTTCAAATATTACACCACAAAAAATAATAAGCAAAATGATGGATATATTAGTTTCATTTACTCATTCTACATTCTCTCTTTATATCTAAACATATTGTACCCTATAAATATATATTGGTATCAAAATACAATAATTTAAAAACTCTAATGCCTACAGTATGCATAAATATTATGTTAACAAAATACTTATCTTTTTTTACAATTTCTTTCAATTTTACTATTCACTTGCTTTTACATTGTTCTTTGTTTTTGGTAGGGTCTCACTATCACTCTCAGTGATCCTCCTGCCTCCACCACTCCAGTACTGGGGTCACAGGCATGCACACCATGCCCAGTTGCTTTTACATCTTAATTATAGGAAATACTCTTCTATTTTCATTCCAAAATTGCTTATTTGTGTTTCTATGTACAAAATATAATGTAAACTCAAGTTTCTCTACATACAAATTTTAATCATGTCTTAAATTTTTTTTAAAAGATTTTCCTTGTGTTTTATTTTCCAAGTAGCAGCTATATGTACAGACAAAAATAATGTTAAACCACCATTTTCTTTAACTCTGAATAACAGTATAAGCAAGTTACATAATTTAAATTTCTTTATAAATATCTTGTTTTCTTTCTTTACTCTCACTACCATAGTCTACTGAACACTCAAGGATTACGTTAAAACTCAGATTTAACTGTTTTAGAAAGAAAATGAGATTATGTCTAAACATCAAAGTTCATTACAATTTAAAAAGTAAAGAAAATTTGAAGGTGACAAGTGTTTGAACGTCAGTGTATCTCAACTTTGTCCCTTTATGATAGCGCTTAATTTTAACTCCGTTAATTGTATTCAAGATGTATGAGCTCCTTAATCTAATCACAAGCTGTCAAGAATCTGTTTAGACATTCACCTGGGTTAATATGCTTATTATTGTTCTTCAGTTTGGAAGATGAAGATTTGGACAGAATCTATTATGTGTGTGTGGTGGTTTGCCTGGGCAGTTGTTTCCCAAATGCATATTAATTTTATTTTTATGATTTTTAGCCACAGTCTACTCCCTGCAGGCCTAGCTGGTGGGAGGCTGGAAAATGGGTTTCAAGTGCTGTAGATTAACTCAAAAGCACATCCCGGGGAACATGCTCGCTGCATACAATGAAGGACATGAGGCACAAGTCACAAGGTTTTTCCAAATGTCCCCTCATTATCTAGAGTGAATTCCAACAAACTGTAGTCCTCAAATTCCTAGAAATAAGAGGGGTCTGTGGTTTAAAAATTGAGGAAAGCTGTATATTGTAACCTCACTAGAGTCAAGCTGTACCTTAATGATCTTCTGTGTGCTCAAAGAGGACAAGATAAGATCCGTTTAATTTTGTTTAACCCCTCACCTCCCACATTAATTTGCACATGGACCCCCATGAACTAGTCATATAGACTTTTTCCTTTGATTTTTTTTCTTTTTTTTTCAATGAACAATTTTTACTAGAAAAAAAGCAACAAATATATGGAGAACGAAACAATAAAAGTTATTGCACTAATGAGTCGCCTGTGGGCAGTCTATGAGGTCCTGGTTTTCCTCAGCACATTTTCCCCATTCATGAAGCATGATCGAGTTCATATTTTATGACCTATTTATTGTTTAGAGCAGCATTTCTCAAAGTTTGTTCCATAGACCATTAGTTCTTAGCGACGTCAGTGAATATTCCTCAAAAGTGAGTGTAAGGATCCAAAATTAGAGATTTATAGAGTTGTGATTAAACTTCTCAAAAGCTCTTATATTCTAAAATGTTCCCACAAATATGACTTCACCAAACTGATGAATTTGCTGTATTTCACCAAATTTATTTCATCATAGATCAACTTTTTGTTAGTGTCTTGAGAGATGATTTTAACCAAATGCACTTTGACACACTAGCTTAAAATTTTAGCTCAGCATGTCTCTAAAGACAGAGATGAAACAGATTCAAATGGTTATCAGCAGTCAACCTAATACCCTGTTTGACTTCTGAATCTTGTTAACAAAAACAAAAAACCTGATAAATTTTCTTGATAACTGTCAGAAAACTTGAAAATCAAGGGACTTCATTTGTAAATGCTACCAAAAGATAGAAATAACATATATAAAAATAATTGATGATATATATATATATATATATATAGGTGGATAGATGGTAGATAACATATATAGATGATAAATAAGTAGAGATGTATGTGATCAGATCATGATGATGATGAATTATATATACATAGCCAAAATAATTTCCCAAAATAAATGGAAGTCCATGCCTCTGTGTATATATCTTTTTTTCTTTTGTCTACTACTATGTATTCAGCATCAGTTCTGGGCCCAAAAGAGGTCCAGTGCTAAAGATGCAAAAGCACATGTGCTCTAAGAGCTCAAGTCTCACTTTTGAGGTTGCCATGCAAATAAACTTAATACTTTCACAACTGCAAGATTGGTGCTGTATCTGAAAAGCCAGAGGGAACAGAGGAAGAAGACCCAAAGTGTGGAAGATTTGGTCAGGAAAGACTTTCTAGAAGAGCAGTTTGCTGAGCTGAGACTCCCCCAAATCACTCTCCTATTCACTCTTATGATTGCCCCCATTTGAAAATCTTTACAAAGCATGGAATTGGATCATAATTTTATCTTCTTTTTGTAGCTCGATTAGAATTTGACAACAATGGCAGTCTCCCTTCAAAGTTTCAATTGAAAGGCACATTTACCCAGGGCTAATAAAATACCATCATTAAAATAATAAATGTGGCCTCCTGTGCTTTTTCTATAGAACAAGAAATTATCACTAATGAAGATGAAAAAAATAATATTGGCTCCAAGAATGAGGGGGGACTATCATTCAGATCACCCATGTTGAAGAAATACTGAAAATCTTCTCCTTTTGCTGACTGCAATCTGCTGTGGAATTGAACCTTTGAACTACTGAATCATTAATTTTAAAAAATCACATTTTGCCAGCCAATTACTCAGCATTCCATGACATGATCAGTGATGTTAAAGGTTTTCAGCTCATTGTATTAATCAATTAAGCACAGACTATAAACAAAAAACAACTGTCAGCTGATCTGGATCCATTGCTGATGAACTGTTGTTTAAAACAATTAATAATGAAGTAATGTTTGAAAACTAAGGGCAAAGGCCTAATTGATTTTTCAAAAGTAAGAACACTCTAAATGCTCAATTAGTTAATAATTTGCCTACTAATTGATTTCTTCAAGGTGTCTGACTGGCAAAATTGAGAAAGTTTCTATAATCACTATCCTTCCACAAAAAGCTTGTTTCTAGGCATCTAGGAAGGTTGGAAGATCAATTTAGACTCCCATTAACAGTGTGGGAAACTTTCTCCAAGGATGAAAAAGTAACTATCAAAAACAAAGAAATCATCAACTAATAACACTCTGGGGAGTGCTTTATGAAATGAACTAATGTCGTGAAGAATATTAATAAATAGGAAAAAAATGAAATGCTGCAGATATCTATTAGAAATAACAGGCATTTACCAAATGCAAAAAGACAAGTCTGAGTCTGAGAGACTTATGATTAAAATGCTTTTAATTGCAGGTAATGAACTAGATAAAGAGAAATGAACATAACAGGACACTAAGACTTCTCCTAATTATGTCTTATTCCTTAATTCTATATTTTCACTGTATAGAGCAAGATATATGACTTTGTGGTAATGAATCAGATGAATGGTGTCTAGATGATGTAATAGAGACTACAGGTGCTAAAAACCAAATCCCAAAGTATCCGGAGGGTGAACTATAGTACTAACAATACGGATATTAGTGTTTAACAGTGACCGAACACTTACTTAGAGGCAGCCACTTTGCTAAGCATTTTACCGAGTTAACTTATTCCAACCTCAGAAATCCTCTGAGAACTCCCTCGTTCTTCCAGATGGTTTGGAAATGGAATCCAGACAAGATGGCAGCAGGGTGCAGGCACGCAGCTTCCAAGCTTTCATTTATCAAACTATGCGCTTGTTTAGAGCTTTGTGTACATTTTTTTGTTTAATATCAATACACACCTGTGTGTTAGATACAACACACTGTGAAAGAAACTCTAACCATGTAATTTGCTCCAGGGCCACTGGACTGAAATAATGTCTCTTAGAAACCTTCAAGCCTGAATCAGAACACGGGTCTTTTTGAGCTGAAGTAGGAACACACAGGCCAGGTTCTACCACTAAAGAGCCTTTGATCTGTGATATTTAATTGCTCTACTTCTTCCCCTCACTCCTCTCTCATCTTTAATACAACCGCAGAACTTCACTTATCTTTTAGGAGTGCTGTGAAAAGAGTTTTCACAAGTAAAAATTGTGCATGAAAGTTAAAAAGTAAGAAGATAGACAGTATATGAGTTCATGGCTTTAAGTAGTTTTGAGGAATAAGAAGAAGGAAGAGAAGAGGAAGGAGAGGAAAAAGAAAGAAAGGGAGGAGGAGGGGTGAGAAGAGAAAAAGGAGAAAAGGAAGAGGGAGAAGACAAGAAGAGGATGATAAAGAGGAAGAGGAGGAGGAAAAGGATGAAAAAGGAGAATTTAGAAGAGGAAGAAGGACAAGAGGAGGAGAAGGAGTCTTAGTTAAAACTAGCAAGCATAAGGCTGGGGCTGAAGGATTGCAAGTTTGAGCCCAGCCTGGGCAATTTAGAAACTTAGCAAGATCCTGCCTCAAAACAAAAATTTTAAAAGGGCTGAGGATATAGTTCAGTGCTAAAGGGAAGTGGGTGTGAGACATACTTTAGTTGTGGAGCTAAGGCCCAGGAAACAGTTTCTTTCCTAAGAATACCTGATGAGGCAGGGGACCAGAGAGCAAGATGGTAGAGAGGAGGCAGTTTGAGGGAGCTGGCCCCAAGCAGAGGGCTAAGTGCTGGAATCAAGAGGCCTTGGACTGTGGTCTCCAACTTCATCGTTACCCATGAAGAGCAGCAGTTCCTTCTGCCAATAACAAAAGATTCAAGGTGACCCATCTTTCCCCTTCACTTTTCCTATCTTTTTATCTCTTGAGAACATGGAAATGTAAATAGGATGAGGCAATAGACACATTTTGTAGAACCAGGAGCTTCTGTATTTCTTCTTAGTTTATTCCTGAATAATCTTGGATTGGAGCTGTCTTCTGTTAATAAAAGATGAGACATTTACTTAGTTTTAAGATTCTAACTCAAAGGCCTCTCTTTCCTCATTTTAAAATTGGAAATCAGGATTCTTATTTGTTAGTGTGATTGTGAGGGTCAATCAGATAACACCTAATGTGGCTAGACGTAAAAGCATGTGTGGTGCATGCATGGTTGTCTATGCTGATTCATTATTATATAACAAGCCCTACCATGAGCCTGTGCTAAACAACAGGATTGTGTCCTCAGGTACCCTCAGATACCCGGGCTTTGACACATCTCATAGCAGCCCCCTACACTTGGTATTTAGAATTTCAACAAATAAATTTTGAGGAACTCATGTATACAGATCATAACATTAAGAATGATGCCAGTTTGTACCTAATATGGTGATACATGCTTGTAATCCTAGCACTTGGGAAGCTGAGGCAGGAGAAACACTGCAAGTTCAAAGTCAGCCTGGATTACATAGTGAGTTCAATGCAGCCTGAACTATGTAGCAAGACTGCGTTAAAAAAAAAAATGGAAAAAAAGAAATAATATCAGCTTGTACTTTTAATATGGCACATACCTACAATCTTGGCTACTCAGATTACTAAGGCAAAAGGGTTGAAAGCAAGATCAAGGCCAGCCTTGGCAAGTTGGTACTGGACAACTTAACAAGACCCTGTCCCAAAATAAAATTTAAAAAGTGTTGAGGGTGTAGCTCACTGATAGAGCACTTTCCTGCTATGTTCAAGGCCTTGGTTAAATCCCCAATACCAGAAAAAAAAATGGCCATTAAAATATGTTGCACAGTACAACAATATTTATAGTAGAATTATTTACAATAGCCAAAATATTGAAATGACCCAAGTATCCACCAAAGCATGAAAAATATAAACAAAATGTGACATATGCATACAATGGAATATCATTCCACTTAAAAAAAAAAGAAGATTCTAATACATGCTACAACATGGATAAAATTTGAGGCCATTATGCTCAATAAAGTAAGCTAGTCACAAAAAAACGATATTTAATGATTTACTTATAAGAGATGTCTAGAATAGTCAAATTTATACAAGCAGAAAGTAAAAGGCAATTTGCCAGAGGCTAGGGATAAAGGGAAGAGAGAGTTATTTAATATTTAATGGGTACAGAATAAGGAGTTACTTAGTATTTAAGGGTCATAGAGTTTCAGTTTTGCAAGATGAAAAGAGTTCTGTGGATAGATGTTACTGATACAAGCACAAAAATGGAGTTAAAGCAAAATATGCCAAATTGCTATATTGATTATTTCAAGATGAAATCACTTGAGAAACTAATTTCACAAAGGGTCATTTGGCCTGTTTTTTATTTAGTGCAGCAAGCCTTGAGGATTTCTTTGGGAGAGATGTCCTTCACATACCAAGGCTGGAACATAACTTTGGTCACCAGAGACTTATAAATGGGGCCGCAGTGAATCTGAATAACCAAACTCTGAAGTAACCCTTTCCTTTCACTAGTTTCTATATCACCTCCATTCTTCTGTTCATAGCATTCCTAGAACTTACCATCCTAGTACACATATTTATATTTCTCCTGCCATTCCTTCACAAATTTATATTTCTTTGTTTACAAAATGTATTAAGCATACCACTTTGGTCATTTTTTTCAAATTTTGCTGTCTCATAAAGATCCCCATGTACATGTAAAGTTAAGATACTTATCTTTCTGTCTTGTAAATCGGACTTTGTATTAACTGAGTTTGAAATAAGGCTAAACAGCCCACATATGAAATAAAAGGTGAAGCAGGATAAGAGGGACTCTCTCCCCTACAACGTAAATGTACTTAATGTCAGTGAACAGTACACTTAATATAGCAGATTTTACGTTATGTGTATTTTATCACAGTTTTTAAAAGAATTAAGACAAAACTACTTTTTCCCTGTCTTTTATCTACACAGCTGTGTCACAAAAATCACTACAATACAACATCTTCTGTGGAAGGAAGTTATGTGATGAGCCATCACTCTGTAACTTCCAAGTTCACATGATTCTCCTGAGGCCAAGTCCAGTATTCTCTGCACTGTACTGTAATAAATCCACTCTTGAGTACACATAAACAAGGAGAATATGTACAGTTTTCCAAACCTAAGTAAAAAACGTGACACACATGGTACTTAGTGGTGATATAATGATAATTATACTTTGCTGACCATTTTAATATTATCTCTGATCTGTGAATTTTTAAGTGTTTTTAAATAAAATTATTTCAGGGTGTCTCTGATGTGCAATAATTCTAATAAGTATATTTACAGTCTTTGTTCTATGAAATAATAAATCAGATTTACTGTTTAAATATTAAGTGGCTCATTTTCACTGGCTTCAAACCAAAAGAAATTTATCCCTGTCTGCCTTTTAAAAATATAACCAAATTTTATGTATTGCCCATTGTTATTGAAGTCCAATAAAATATCTATTTATTGCATGCAAATTTGAAATACAAAATAGATGGCTGTCATGAAGATTGAAAATTATTTTCACATTATAGAATATTTACAAAATATTGAAAATAAGTCATAGATTCCAGTAGACTAAAAGCTTACATTCAAAGTGGCACAATGAACAAGATATATTTATGATTATATATTTAAGAGCTTATTTTATTACACTATATTCATGAGGTTATATTTTGCTATGTATTTAAAAGGAAATGGGACTTTTTGCCCCTCACAACAATACATAGAAGGGAAGCAGCATTCTATGTTAGAAAGAACACTGGTGATCGCTCCAGTGCCAGGGGGGCTGCCTGGGCCCTGATCCACTACAGGATGGATAGCCACACCCTCTCCCGCCAGGAGCTACCATTGCTCCTGTGCCAGGAAGGTGCCCCTGAACCCCCACAACTCCCCTAACCACCACCCCCCAGCTCACTCTCAGACCTCCTGTTTGTGCCAGTATTTGGACCCACTCTACAGAGGCATAGGTGGTCATAAAAGGTAATCTGAGTTCCCTACTTTGAACATCTTTAAAGAAAGGGCGTGGGAAACCTGTAGTAGAATGGCATGAAGTTCAACAGTTCAGAAGGTTGGGGAACTCAATCTGGGCCTTGCAGCCCGAGGTCAGTCTGTGTCATGGGGTTCAGCCATCAGCTAACTGAGATCGGGGGTCTTGACTCCTAGCTCTGTCTGAGCCCACATCCTAAATGGTAAATACACTATATTGAAAAGTTTGTTCACTGCAGACATGTTTTGGACTGCTTCTTGATTTCAATTTAATTCACATGGTTTAAGGGTGATAGACTAGTGACTACCACAGGTGGTCAGTTTCCAAGTTGTGCTTGATCATATTGTGTTGCTGATTGTATCAGCTGGGATAAAGGATTGTGGTGGATTTGATGAGCTGTTTCCTCAGATGTTATGAAGATGAGAATGTCTGTGGGTCGTTAGAGACACAGAAGCTAGGGTGATAACCCATAGATTAAACCAAGGACAGCCTGACAACAAAAATAAAAATGAGAAAACACTTCAGCAAGACACAAAGACAGACTTCCAGTTCACCAATGGCAAACAGTAGGGCAAATGAGGATGAAAAGGCCGATAGCAAACCACCAGGACACCCTGAACTCAAAACACAGGAAGTAACAAAACAGATCAATCAGGCTCTAGAAAAATTCAAAACAGAAATAATTTCCCAGATAACCATAGAGATGGTGAGCAAAATGAAAGTCGTGATTCGAGACTCTGGAGCAGAAACTGACAAAAAAATAGATGAGCTCAGGACCATTGATAGAAGCCATGAAGGCCCAGCATAAGAAAGAAATGGAAACAATAAACGCCCAACATAGGAAAGAAATGGAATCCATAAAACAGATTCAAACAGATATCCAGGAGATTAAACACTCCATTGAAAGTGTACACAACAGAATAAAAGACTGCAAAGATAGAATCTCTGATACAGAAGATATGATTGTAGTCAGTGACCGGGAAAAGAGAGGTCTCTTAAAAACAGTAGGGGATCATGAGAAATCGATCCAACAACTCCTAGATGATGCAAAGAAGAATAACATAAGACTGATAGGAATACATGAAGTAGCAGGAGAAAATACGAATGACTTAAAATAGCTGTTCACAGAATTAATGACAGAAAACTTCCCTAACAAGGGAAGAATTTGACATTTAGATAAATGAGGCATATAGGACCCCAACTAGCCACAATCAAAAAAAAAAAAATCTACACCTAGACATATAATAATCAAGATCCCAGAAACTCAACAGAAGAACAGAATACTACAAGCAGTCAGAGAAAAGAAACAAATCACATGCAAAGGAAAGCCCATCAGAATCACAGCAGACTTTTCAACACAAACCCTTAGGACAAGGAGAGCCTGGAGTGAGATATTTCCAGTACTAAAAGAGAACAACCTCCAACCTAGACTGATGCATCCTGCAAAACTCTCTTTCAAAATGGATGGGGAAATAAGACACTTCCACAACAAAGAACACCTGAGAAACTACATGAATACCAAACCAGCACTACAAGCAATTCATTCCTGTGACCATTCGTTAATGATAGTGATAAAGACAGGTAAGATATTATGATCACTCACTGTGTGTCAGGCCCTACATGTGTCACATGGTTATAAAAACAGCTATGCTTTTCGGAGCCTACCCCATATCTATCCCTTTGCAGGTCCCCCTGTTTTGTTGTCTGTTTTCCATCTTTTCAGTCTGGGCTAGCCTCACAACATGTTTCTCAATAGAAAGCAGTAGGCATAATGATGCTCCAGGCCGAAGCCTAGGCCTCCAAGCTTGCTCTTGGAACTCTGTCATGATGTGGGAACAAGTCCAGTTTACCTCCCAGCAGATGAAGGACACATAAAGCATACAGAGAGCCCATCCAAGAGGAACAAATCTCCCTCAACCCACAGGTGGCTAGATGTGCATGAGGGAGCCCTTGGGAGCCCAGTTCAGTTCAACAGAACCATGAAGCTAAAATAATAAATGGTTCTGTGGCCAGTAATGTAGTTTCCTTGTGTTAATAATAACTGTTACCCTCCTCTAAGCACATCATTACTTTTCTCATTTACTCATGCAATAGCTTTATATTACTACCTCACTGTAGAGATAAGAACAGTGGGAGCAAAGAGATTAAGTGATTTGTCCAAGATTATAAGATTACCATACCTTACAAATAATAAAGCACAATCGATGGCAATATGCACCACTATTTTTCAGACCATAAAAAAATGATTTTTTAAATATGCATCCTTATTTCAAGATAAGATAGTTTTAGAATTAAGGTATGAAAAAGTGGTACATTTCAGAATTGAGGAAATGTGGGAGTAGGTACTGAAAACCAGGCCATCAGGCTAGGAATTGCATTCCTTTGAAATAATTTGAGATTCTTAATACTTAAATAGTAGCTTGGGAACTGTATGTACTTTTCTAGAATGACAGATAATGTGTTTTCCCCTGTTAAAAATCTTTTGTTAATACCTTGAGTGTTTTTCTTCCCACTTTTGTGAACTATGCTGTGTCCCCTCTCCTCTAACTGGAACTTCCCTTCTCTTCGGTATACTTCACTTCCTGTATTACTTCATTAACATTTATTTTCTCTTCCTAAATCCATCTCTGGTAGATTGGTCTTCTAAAAATTCCTTCAATTTATCTACGTCTCTCAAAAGAAATTAGATGCTCACTTACTAAATATAGAATTAAGACCTAATCATTAGTGCTAAATTAGATTAATTACCTTGCTTGTTTTGAATGTGATACTCATCGATCAAGTAATATTCCACATATGTGTGATTTCCCCATTGTATTCCGTAGGACAGACTAATCCCCCATGACTTTGTGGGATAGATAGACCAGGATCAAATATTGTTTTTTTATGCTACCCAATATTTATGTAAGCTTAGAGAAGTGACTTCACATTTTTGACATCCAGAGTCTTTGTATAAAAACCTACATAACATTCCAGCCTGTACTATTCTCAAACAGAGAAACAATTAGTAGGAAGAGTGGTGCATGTGTGTTTCTATGAGCACACACACACACGTGTGTACGTGTGCCTGTCTGTCTCTGTGTGTACGTGTGTATTATACAGAGTTGTGACAGCTGTTAAAACATCAAAATGAAGTTTGTTTTCCTGTTGCCTAAAGTTACCAAAGTCAGCAATCTGGAAGAGGAGATGAATTTGAGGGGTAAATTGCAATCTACAAGGCAAAGTGAAATTCACAAGAATTTTCTGGAACACATACTGGTTTCTCATTGTCCCCAAACCTCCAGCATTAATGATGGGGTGGGGGGTGTTTCTGACTGCTTGCTTCATCTCAGAACTAAACACATACCTGGCCTAAGCACTGGAGAAGCTGAAGGGCACAGCAGTTGCTGGAGGTTCTGCAGACTTGGCTGCTTCCCCATAAGAAAGAGTGAAAACCAGTTTATCCACTAGTGTGTAAGACACAACAGTGCCTGGCTTCCTGCACTTAGTGTTGTCATAGTCAGCAAATAAAAACGTAGCACAGCCAGCTCCATTCAAACTTCTAATAAATAATTTGAGGTGTGTTACAAGTACTGTGGATGTGCCAAAAAAACACAAAGACTTTCTGACATTCATACAGCCTATGCTGTATGGGAACATACAGATAAAAATTATTTTTGTTTTTCTGAAATTCAAACTTAACTAGGCATTCTGTATTTCATTGGCTACATTACCTTCACTGAGTTTCAGAATTTAAAAATGTTATTGACTTCTACTTTATATCTGTGTAAAAATTTGTCTTTTGTGCAATAAAAACTATAATCAGATACCACCTCAAGCCCAATGCCCTGGGCACCATTGATGAAAAGAATAGAAAAGAGTAAGTATGGGTGAGAAAAATCAGAATGCCGTGCCCTGTTAGAAGTCATGTAAAAATGCCACCCTGCTATGAAAAAAGTATGACCGCTCCTTAAAAATGTTTAAGTAAAACGACCATGTGGTCTGGCAATCCTACTCTTGGGCATATGATGATTCCACACTGAAGTGGAAAATAATTAGGTAATCCCAACAGTTTTTTTCAGGGTACATCTTAGTGACAAACTGTTTTTAGGAAACAACCGTATAAGTTAAGAACAAAAAGGGCAGATATTATCCCACACACTGAAAGAGGCGAGTGATAAGCTATTCCGAGTGAAATGAGGAAGTATTGATTATGTGAGACAGAAATGAAGCAAAAACATAAAATAGGGCAGAGGAAGGAGGGAAAAGGAGGAGAGAAGGATGAGGACAGAGCAGGAGGTGCAAAGACTCTCTGCAGGTTTTTGTCTTTGCTTTTTTTGTTTTGTTTGTTTGTTTATGGTATCAGGGATTGAACTCGGGACCTGGCATTTGGGAAGCAGGCTGAGGCACCGCTGAGCTAAATCCCTGGCCTCATCCCCTCGGCAATTTTACTTCTCAGCCAAACTGATCCCTTCTCTGTTTCCTTCCGCTCTACCAATATCCTGTACACACCAGCAATGTCCTCTTTTGTGTACTGTTTTCATGAAGGATATGAGGAGACTGTTTTCATTATCATTGCTTAGAAAGAATCCAGGTGTGATCGCACAAAATATGTAAGGTCATATCTATGTGGGTTTGATTACAGAAACTATAAAGTATTCTCTAAATAATGAAAAAGGAATAAGAAAAGACTATAAGAGCGAGAAGCAATTTAAATATGTTCAGGGACCATTTTCATCTCCAGAATTAAGGATTATTTTGATGTTACATCATTGCCTTTTCTCTTTTACTTTCCTTTTTAGTCTTATTTTAGGATTCCCTATTTTCAATGTTCATACAGAGATTTCTTTAACTGAAACACCGAATAGTTTCTTTGGTGTGAAAAACTATAATAGTACACAGGATCCTAATGAGACAATTAATAATGTGAAATAGGAAGTAAAGGGCTAAAGGTGTAAGGAAAGTGGGAAGGGTGGGGGAGAGGTAATAAGGGAGAGGAAAAAAATATGAGAAACTGAAAAAATGGAAATAAAGTGTTTGTAAATGGGGAGGGGAGGGGGGGTGAAGGGAGGGCAGGGACAAGGGGAAAAATGAGAATCAAGACCTATTATGTAAAGGTACAGAATCCCAATGATGAATGTAACTGTATTTGTATACCTAGATTGTACCAATAACCTCAATAAAAAAGAAAAGAAAAGAAAACAAAACAAAACAAAACAAAACAAAAAAGAATCCAGGTGTGTTAACTTTGACTCTGAAAAAAGAAAATCAAGAAACCTCAAATTCAAAGGAAGAGACAATCATGACACTGTTATAGCTACCTGGGAATTCAACAAAATCAAGAAAGTGTTGGAGTTTCCACAATGATTTGAAAGTAAATTTTTTCAGTTTCAAATGTCTTCATTTAAAATCTATAATTTAATTACGCAGAATAGCCACCATTAATATTTCTTGGTAAACTTTCAGTCTCTTTTTCTCATTTTTTAGTGCATGTTTGTGATACATGATGAATGCATTCATTGCGAGTAGTTGGCACATGTATATAACACATCATAATTCTTTTTATGTCCCTTTCCTGGTTCACCCCTTCTCTTCTCCCTCCCTTCATCTCTTGGTCCCCCTTTCATATGCAAAATATCTATTTCTCTGTTTCCTATTATATACATTTTATTTGGCTCTTTATTTATACTTTAGGTTTCTCATATATGAGAAGCCATACGATAGTTAAGTGTGTGTGATTTATTTTACTTAATATTATGGATTCAAGATGCATCCACTTACCTACAAATGACTCAGTCAAATGTATTCTTATTTATAGTACAGTAGTATTCCATTGTGTATAAACACCAAATTTTCTTTAACCATTCATCTCTCGATGGACATACAGGCCTCGCCCAAGATTTAGCTGTTATGAATTGGACTGATATAAACATGGGAATGAATTTATCACTGTAATATGATATCTTTAACTCTTTCAAGATACCTAGTAAAAGACTAGCTGAGTCAAATGGAATTTCTAGCTTTCATTTTTGAGAATTCTCATATTGATTTCCATAGTGGTTGAACTAGCTTATATTGTTGGTGGGAATTGTTGATGGAATTGTTTCTTTTTCCTGTGGCTTCATAAACATTTATTATTATTTGATTCGTGGATGGTAGTCATTCTTTCTGGAGTAAGACAGAATTTCAGCATTATTTTAATTTGTATGTCTCTAATGGCCAGAGATGTTTAACATTTTTTCACATATTTACTGGTCATTTTCACTTTTTCTTCCGAGCCATTTATATTCATTCAATTGCCCATTTTTTATTAGGCTTTTATTTGGGTGGTCTACTTTTTATTATTTTAGATATTCTGGATATTAATCATCTGTTCAAAGTGTGCCAGTGGATGTCTGTATACACAGCAGGCAATAGCTAGACAAAGATGCTACCACCAGTGGCTGCCATATCACTGGAGAAAGTTTGGGTTGGAGGTACCATTCCAGAGCAGGGCTGAGTGCTTGAATCTGGGACTCAAGAACTGCAGGATGGTTTCACTACAGGTTTCCCAGAGTGACAAGATGAGAAACAGCCACAAGAGACAGCTGCAGACAAGAAGTGGGAGGAAAAGAGATCTCTTGAGGGACCTGAGCTTGGGCCAGGAAGGACACAGGCTCTGCTCCCTTTGGCAAAAGGCTGGGCCAAGCTCGAGATGCTCTGGGTTTGAAAACCTCAGCATTGAGTATTGAGCCTCTTGTACTGCCTGCATCTGGCACAGATCTGGGTTCTGACTGTCTTCCTTATCTACAAGTGTGAGTGAGGACAGTGCCACAGCCTGGTTAAACTAAGGGGCCTCTAGAATAGAGGGGAAACCTCAAGAAACCATAACTCTTGGATCTAGACAGAGAATACAAAAAATTGCTAGTCTCCAACAGAAACCTTAGGCCAAGAGGGTTTGGAATGAAGTGTTTCAAGCCCTAAAAGACGCAAACTTTTAACCTAGGTTTATATGTTTTACAAAACTTCCCTTCAAGACTGATGAAGAAGTAAGGTATTTCTATGACAAAGAGCACATCAAGAAATTCATGATCACCAAACCAGCATCACAAAAAATTCTTGAGGATATCCTAGAAGGAGAAAATGGCGAAATAATGCCAATATATCAAATAGAATGAATACATCTGGCATAGTGAGCAGTTAAGCAGAAAGGAAAAAAAACTAAGGAAGTGAGCAACAGGAATACAATTAATACCTTTCAGTAATAACTCTCAATGTAAATTGTCTCAATTCTCCGATCAAAATATATGGATGGGCAAAATGAATCAAGAAACAAAACAAAACCACATGCAGCATACAAAAAACACATTTAATTCAAAAAGAAATTCACAGATTAAAAATCAACAGATAGAAAATAAAATTCCAGGGCCAGGGATTTAGCTAAAGAAATAAATAAATAAATTTCATGCAATAGGAACCAGATAAAAACAGAAATAGTTATCCTAATTTTAGATAAATTTGAATTTCAAGCCAAAACTGACCAGAAGAGAAGGTCACTACATATTGGTTTAGGGAACAATTCAGCAGGAAGAGATGACATTTATAAACACAGATACATCAAAAGCTGTTATGCTCAACTTCATAAAACACTAAAGGACATAAAACATTAAGCCCAGGATTTAGCTCAGTGGTGCCACACCTGCTTCTCAAATGCAAGGTCCTCAGTTCAATCTCTGATACAAAAAAAAAAAAAAAAGGATAAACATCAACAAAATAATAAAGGGAGGTCCTCAATACTGCACTGTCACAAACAGATCAACTAAAAAAAAATCAACAGAGAAATTTGAGAGTTGACTGAAGGCTTCAAACAAATAGGCTTAATAGATATCTATAAAGTATTCTACCCAAGAACAGAAAACAGGTTCTTCACAGAAGCACACAGGACTTTCTCCTAAACAGACTACATGCCCCTTCCATTTCCCTTTCCTCTTTGTCCCTTTTCTTCCTATTTCACATTATCTGTTATACTTTTTAGTTCTTTTTACACTTTCAATTTCTCACACTAGAGAAACTATTCAGTATTTACACATGTGTGTCCTATTTATATCACTTAAGAGTAGGGGAAAGGAAAGAAGGGAATTGAATTAATATGAGAAAATTAAAAATAATGGAAACAATGTCTTTGTAGATAGGGAGGGAGGAGGGGTTGAAAGGAAGGAAGGGCAATAGGGAAAAAATAAGAAAGAATATTGATTATGTAAAGGTACAAATTTCCAACAATCAATGTCATTATATACATTAAATGTACAAATAAATTAATTAAAAAAGAATGACTTGGTTAATAGAATAGCACATGTCTTAGCTTTGGTAAATTAAAAAAAAATAAAAACAGACCACATGCAAGCCCATAAAGCGCACAAACATAAATATAAAAGAATTCAAATTATCTATGCATATTATCAGATCATAGTACAGTGAAACTAGAAATCAATGGCAAAGAAACCATAGAAATTATGCAAACACATGGAAAGTAATCACAACCATATTGAAAAACCAAAGGTCACAGAACAAATCAAGGAAGAAGTTAGTTCCTATAATCAAAGAATAACATCAGCACAACATGACGGAACCTATGGTTACAATGAGAGCCATAATAAGAGGGAAGTTTATTGCTATGAATACTTACATCCAAAAATTAGAGCAAGTTCAAATAAATAATCTAATGGCTTACTCCAAGGCAACAGAAAAACAAGAACAGTCTAAATTTAAAGCTAGAGGGCCGGGGATTTAGCTTAGTGGTTCTGTCACCTGCATAGCAAGCACAAGATAGTGCGTTCAATCCCCAGTACCAAATAAGTAAATAAATCAATAAATTTAAAGCTAGTACAAGGAAAGAAATTATAAAGTTGAAACATGAAATTGAAACTAAAAAAAAGTACAATGAACTAATGAATCAGAGCTGATTCTTTGAAAGAATAAATAAAATAGAAAAACCCTTAACCAATCTCACCCCCAAAAAGAAAAGATCTAACTCAAACGCAGTTAGAAATAGGAAAGATGAATCACAACTGACACGACCAAAATCCAGATAATTGAGAATATGTACTCTAATAAATTAGAGGAGTAAGAAGAAATGGGTAGATTTCTAGATACCTATAAATTACCAAGACTGAAGCAAGAAGATATGAAAACCCTGAAAATTCCGGTAACAGGCAGTGAAATTGAAGCAAAAAGAACTGCCCATCTTTCAGTGGATTCATTGCCGAATTATACAACAATTTTAGGGAAGATCTAATGTCAATACTCCCCAGACTGTTTAATGACATTGAAAGGGAAGTAACATTCCCAAAATCATCCTTGGAAGTTGGTATTACCCTGATTTCAAAATCAGAAAATGATCTATTAAAAAAAAAAAAAGAACCACAAGCCAATCTCCTTCAGGAAATTAGATGCAAAAATCCTCAACAAGATACTGGTGAACAGAATGCAACAAATCATCAGAAAGATCATATATAATTGACCAAGTAGAATTCATCTCAGGGGTGCAGGAATGGTTCAACATATGTAAATCAACAAATTTAATACAGCAAATAAAGACATGCAAGGACAAAAAAAAATACACAATTATCTCAATTGGTACAAAAAAACCTGAACAAAATAGGCATAGGAGGACCTTATTTCAATCTGATACAAGCCATTTATAATAAAACAATGGTCAACAACATATCAAATGGGGAAAAGCTGAAATCATGTCCATTATCATCACTCCTGTTCAATATAGTTCTAAAACATTAGCCAGAGCAATTAGGCAAGAGAAAATTAAAAGGGACATGTACAAGAAAGGAGGAAGCCAAATTATTGTTTTTCCAAGGATATGCTCCTCTACATGAAAGGCATAAAAAATTCTACCAGAATACTCCTAGAATTAATAGCCAAATTCAGTATCATAGCAAGGCCCAAAATCAACATGCAAAATTCAATAGCATGCCTATACGCCAATAAAGAACTTAGGAAAACAATACCATTTACAATAGCTTCAAGAAAAATTAAATATTTATGAATTCGCCTAACCAAGTGTCTTTTTGGTTACTTTTCTCATTGCTAAGACAAAATACCCAATACCCAATGTTAAAGGAGGAAGAGTTTATTTTGGCTTGTTGATAGAGGTTTCAGTCCACAGCCGGCTGTCTGCAAAGTAGGGCAGCATGGCAGAGGGGCATTGCAGGGAAGAAACAGTTCTTGTCAGGCAAAAGGCAGGAGGGCAGCAAAGCAGCTAAGTAGGAAGGAAGCAGCAACAGCAAGTAGCAAGCAAGAACAGCATCCCTCTTTCTGTTCCTTATATTTTATCCAGGATATCTACACTTAAGGGCATCATCCATACCCAGAACTGCATCAAACCATTCAGTGGACTAATTTAGTAATCACACATGCTTAATTCCATCATCACATACTTTATCCAAGCACCACACACTCTAGATCCGGCTACCTCAGAAAAGCCCCACCTAAGAGTGCATAATGCTTCGGGGCCCATCTAACACAAGCCATAACACCAAGGAAGTGAAATACCTCTACAACAAAAACTATAGTATTCTGAAAAAGGAGATCAAAGAGGACATCAGAAAACAGATGCCCAAGCAGAACCACTATAATCAAAGTGATACACAGATTTAATGCAATAGCAATAAAAATGGCAATAGCATTCTGCCCAGAACTAGAGAAGAAAATCCTAAAATTCATGTGGAACCAGAAGTGACCCAGAATAGCAAAATCAATTCTAGGTGATAAAAGCAAAGTAGAAGGCATCACAATCCCAGATTTGAAGTTTTATTACAAATCACAGTGATAAAAACAGCATGGTACTGGCTGACATGTGGATCAACTAAACAGAATAGAGGATATAGCTATTTGAACTTTAACAAAGAGGCTGAAAACATCCACTGAAGGAAAGATAGTCCCTTTAATAAATGGTTCAGAAGAAAGTGGCTATCCACATGTAGAAGACTGAATCTAGACCAATATCTCTCACCATGTACTAACCTAAAATCTAAAGGGACCAAAGATCTAAATATTAAAGCAGAAACACTTAATATGCTAGAAGATAAAATAGGCAAAATTCCTAAAATCATGGGCAAAGCAAGAACTTTCTGAACAAAACTCCAATTGTGCAAGAAATAATACCAAGAATCAATGAATGGAAGCATATCAATTTTAAAATTCACTGCACAGAAAAAGTAACAACCAACAGAGTAAAGAAACAACCTACAAAATGAGAAAAAAAAATTGCCAGCAATTCCTTAAAGGATTAATATTTAAAATGTAGAAAGAAAAAAAATTAGACCCTAAAATAAAAGACATTATCAAAATATGGGCAGCTGAAATGAATATACTTCTCAGAAGAACTACAAATGGCCAATAAAATCATTAAAACACGTTCAACATCTCTGATCACTAGATAAATACAAGTTAAAACAACACTGAGATTCCACCTTACTACAGAAAGACTGTGCCATAATCAAATACCACATAATTTTAAAAAATGATGGCAAAGTTGTGGGGCAATAAAGGAATCTTTCTGTATTGTTTATGGGGGTGTAAATTAGTAAAGCCACTGTGGAAATCAATATGGAGAATCCAAAAAAAAAACTAAAAGTAGAAATTCCATTTGACCCAGGTATTTTACTCCTAAATATTTTCCTAAAAGAAGGAAGATATCATATTATGGTGAAATATGCATACCCACCCATGTTCATATCAGCCCAATTCACAATAGCTAAATCTTAGAAGCGGTCTGTGTATGTGCACCAACAAATGAATGGATACAGAAAACATGGTGTTCGTAGATAATGGGGTACTACTCTGTTATCAAGAAGGATAAATAATATGAGTCATATGTAGTAAAATGAGCGTGCCTTGAGACCATCATGTTAAATGAAATAAGTTAGACACACAAGTTTAAGGACCACACGGTTTCTCTTAGATAAGAAACAGAAGAAGAACAAAATAAAAATTAGAGATTAGGAAGTAGGGAGATAGATCTTTTTCAAGTGGGTCGGGGACTGACCAGAAGATGGAGGGAGGGGGAGCGAAGAACAGGGAAGGGGATGAAAAATGAATTGTCGTGTGTAATATACATGTACCAATTCCCCAAGAGGAATGTGATCGTTAAGTACCTGTACTACAAAAATGTACTAATAAATAATTTGAAATTTAAAAAAATAAAATCCTGTTATAAGGACCATTGGGTTGGCTGGAAAACAAGTAATTCGCTGAGCAGTAATTGTTGGGAGGTGGCTCAGAAAGCCATGGAACCCTGACACTGACCTGCGAAGTGAGAGAATTCACTGAATCCTGCAGCACTATCCACAGTCCTACAGGAGAAGAAACCTTGCCCAGGGCTGTTTAGTGTAAGGAAAATAATAGGACTCGAACATGGGATCTGAAAGAGCTTGTTACAGAAAAAAACAGAAAAAGCACAGAAAGGAAGACTTTACACAAGCCCATTGCAATAAGTGCAGTGCACAAGGTAAGGGCATTTTTTTTTTCTCATTGAGTTTATTGGTACATTTTAGGGACACAGTACAGTTACATTCATCATTGGGATCTTGTACCTTTACATGATATATCTTGGTTCTCATTTTTTCCCCTTATCCGTGCCCTCCCTTCACCCACTTCTCCCTTTCCTATTTACAAATACTTTACTTCCGTTTTTTTTCATTTTCTCATGTTTTTTTTCTCTTTTCCCTTATTACCTTTCCTGTACCCTTCCCACTTCTGCTAGGTAAGGGCATTTTTGAGTGAGAGAGAAACTGGGCTCAACTGGGACTCCAGGGTGGGCAAGTGGGAATTCATAGTCAGTGAGCAGTATGAGGCCAATGGAGGGAGGGTGACTAAGTGGAAACTTCAGAGGTAAAGGAAATTCTGGCCAAGCTGAACTAACAAGATTCTTGCTAAATGCAGGCCAGAGGGGTCAGACATCGGTAAGGAATTAAGAACCATCAGATAGGAGACTCATCAGATATCGTAGGTGAGGGATTCTTTCTAAACAGATCTAGCAAGATTCTTTACTGAAAGTTGGTTTATTCCAATAGTACTAGAAGGTTCAGAAGCCTGACCAAAGTTTGGCCAAAGAATGTAATAAATATTCTAAGTAATATGGACATGATTTACACTACAAGGTAGGATGTGCACAGGTTTTATGAAAATATTACATCATTCTGTATAAGGAACTTGACCATCTTCAGATTTTGACATCCATGAGAGGGTCCTAGACAAACCTCCCATGGATAAGCTATCCATATATTAGTTAAATTAAATATTACATAATTACTCACTATATATGACATGCTAATTTGAATTAGTTTACATTCTACTATGTATGTATATGTACACACTTTAATTTGAATATTCCATGTTTAGTTTAAGGTCATGACTTCTAGATATTCTATTCACATTCTCTTTCAGTCTGAAAATGCATTGAGCTGCAGTATTTACACGTTTGGTTTCTATACTCTTTAGAAATACAATAAATAAGTCAATAACACTAACATGATTGAATAACAAGACTCAGCACTTAAGCTGGCTTTTCCCTTTTGTACATCATTATGGGCTAATAGTTTTTCAGATTTACAGTGTGTCAATTGACCAGAGCCATTATCCTCCTTTTGGTGCTCCAATTGTCCCAAGTACACCTTAAATTGGTTCCTGTGGTCTTTTGACATGACGCTATTAATCTCGTATAGTCTCCTTGCTTCTCGGCACAACTAGGTACTACTTCAGGTGCATATGATGCCTTCCAGGCCCTGCACAGAATCAGCTCTGCACAGCACAGAGTGACTCTGCCCCCTTGCCACAGGGCTAATAATGAAGCTCCCCAGACCCCAGCTCCAACCTATGGAATAGTATGAACCCATGCAATCTTTCCAATTCACTTCTAATGGAGCAGCATTCCCACTGAAACTACTAATTCAAAAATAAAATATCTTTGATGTTAGACTACAGATCTTCCCATGAAACAAATTAATTATATGTCAGTTTTACACATACAATAAGAAGATAGTTCTGCAATAACAATTTAAAACACAACCCGAACTAAAACAGCTACCAAAGTTCAAATGTTTAGGCAGATTCTTTTGTTTTTAGATCACATTCTCGCAGGTATTTGCAAATTAATTTATTCTAAATTTCCTGAGAGTCCCTCAGTTTATGAGGCTATATTCTCTAAGTACTTATCTGATAGATGCCTTGTTGTGACTACTTTAGTTCTCTTTCACATTGAGAGTACTGGGGTTTGAACAGATACAATGGCAAACTCTCTAAAAGAAAAGGCTTTCAACCATTCCCTTTCCTTCTAGACTATCATTAAAGCAGAATAGAGAAGATCCTTTCCATAGACCACTCTGACATAATGTACAACCTCAGCTCATTTCCACACTTCTTATGTACAACAGTTTTACTTCATACCAAGTTGACTGTCTATTGTGGATATAAGACCACCTACATAATCCACATAAGTTTAAAATATAAATACATGTTTAATAGATACATTTATATATAATGATTATCTTAATAAACTATTTATCTTAGTTTTTCTTTTTTAACAGTAGAAACATATACATTCATTTTTATTAACACTACCAATTAATATCTTGCCCTTAAAGCTTTAAAATTCATTTTGCTCTCTTTTCTGAAAAACAAGCTCTTTTTCATTTTAGGATATACAACTTTCCTTTATAAACTTAATAAATTACTCTAGCAATTTTTGTCAACAATGACAACATATAAGTCAAAATCAAATTACAAAATTGGACCTCACTGGGAAGTAATTGTAACTATTTTCCTGCTTGGGTAATAGACAAAAATATTTTTCTAATCATAGTGCCTGATGTATTTATTATTGCTAAGATCATAGTGCTGACTTCATTTATTACTACTGGGCCCACATTGGCTATTTAAGTTACTACTAAAAGCTTAAGGTTGTAAATTAGCAGCTCTTAGGCTCTTCCAGTTCACCAGAATGTTTGATTTGTGTGCTTGTTAGTCTACATTACACTTTTATTACAAAAAATACACATAACATTTGTCCCCATTAAACAACACCCCATTCCACCAAAACTCTAAGCCCCTTGCCACCCACCATTCATCTTTTTGTCTTTATGAATTTCACTACTGAAGTCATCTCATATAAATGACTCACATAGCATTTATGTTTTTTGGTTTTTGGTTTGTTTGTTTTTGTACCGGGGATCGAACTCGGGTCCTTGCACTTGTGAGATAGGCGGTGGAACAACTGAGCTGGCCCTAGTATTTATGTTTTTGTGGCTAATTACTCGACTTAGTATAATCTCCTGAAGATTATGTTGTTGGATGTGTTCAAGATGCCTCTCCTTTTAAAGGCTCAACAATATTCCATTGTATGTGAAGATAATATTTTGTTTACTCATTCATCTACCAAAGGAAACTTGGGTCCCTTCCATCTTTTGGCTATTATGAATAATGCCATTATGAACAGGAGTGTACCAATATCTAGTGGAGATGCTATCCTCAATTGTTTGTAAATATATACCCGGAAACAGAATTGTTGAATAACGAGGAAATTCTAGGGGAACTGCTCTAGTGCTTTTCATAGTTGTTGAACCAGTTTACACTCCCATCAGCAGGGCATAAGCATTTCTATTTCTCATCTTCTTCCTTGCTATTACTTTGTTTTCTGGGATTTTGATAGTAGCCGTCATATTGGGATCTTGATCTGCATTTCTCTAATGGCTACAGATGTTGACCATCTCTTCGCACACTCATGTGCGTGTCTTCTTTGAAGAATTATCTGTGCAAGCCCAGAAAATCTATTGAGATTGCTTAAGCTAGGAATCCAAGACTAGCCGTACAGCAGAGACATTCTCTAAGAGACCAGAGCTGCGAAGATGATCAGACTGAACAAGCTACAAGGAAGAAAGGTGGGATGGGCCCACTAAGATGCCCCAACTGGTCTGCAAGGATGAAAAAGTTATCGCCCCAGCCTCTCGCTCCTGGACTACTTGTATATGAGCCCCATGTACTTTCAAGAACCTTTTGGCCAAAAGCCAAGGGAGATATGGAAGAGCAGTTAAAAAGCAATGTCCCAGAGTCCTACCAAACCTGGAAGAAGCTGTGCTTGCCCACTGACTAATTTTCTCACTTAACTTTTTCCTATTCCCTCACACAAGACCCAGCCTCAATTCACCGAGGCTCGGTAGACAGCTGTTTCTTTTGGTTTGTTTGTTTGTTTGTTTTTTGTTTGTTTTTGAGACAGGATCTCACTATGTAGTTGAGACTGACCTGGAACTCACTATGTAGCCCAGGCTGGTCTCAAACTCAGCTGGTCTCCTGCCTCAGCCTCCTGAGTGCTGGGATCACAGGAATGTGCCACCATGCCCAGCCTGGCAGCTTTTCCTTTTGGAAGAGGATTCCATGATCCAGTTCTAGACACCTGTGAATCCTAGCTGTATTCCCAATTGCTGGCCTTTTTTGTCTTCAAACATCATGTGTTACTCTGTTTGGGCTGCCATAACAAAAGACACAAACTAGATAGCTTAAACCATAGATTTTTTTTTTTTTCACAATTTTGAAAGCTACAAGTCCATGATGAAGGTGCTGGCAAATTCAGTTTCTGGTGAAAGCTCTCTTGTTGACTAGAAGACTGCTATCTTCTCACTGTTTCCTCTCATAGCCTTTTTTTCTGTGTATGTGGGGGTAAGAGGCAGATAGTCTCTCAGCCTCTCTTCTTCTCTCTCTCTCTCTCTCTCTCTCTCTCTCTCTAAGACCACCAATCCACCCATTCTTATGAGAAACTTCTTATGACTTGTTTAGGGCTTCAATATATAAAAGTTGAACAGACAGTTCAATACATTACAATCAGCACTATTTTGTGTTTGCTGCCTGGCCCATGAAGGATTTTTGGTTTTGTTTTGTTTGTTTTTGTGGTTCTGGGTAATAAGTCAAGGGCCCGCATGCTGAGGTACAGCCCCAACCCTTTTCTATTTTTTTTTTCTTTCAATTTGGATACAGGGTCTTGCTAATTTTCTGAGTTGCCCAAGCTGGGCTCAAATTTGCAATCTTCTTGTCTCAGCCTCCCAGAGGTCTTGGAATTACAGGTGTGGGCCACCACACCTGTTTTGGGCCTGGAGGGTTTTAATCATAAATACAAAGGCCAATTTACTATTTTTATCTCTACATATTGAACTTGGAAATCAATATTGACTCTAATAGCTTAACTCCTGTGCCCATCCATTTAGTCACCTTTTATCACTTACTGCTGTTCATTAGTATCTATAAGATATTTTCTCTAGTCATCTTCCATCTTTCCAAAACCAAAGTAATTATCAAGTTCCTAATCCTTTCAATTCTACTTAGGTGAGTCTCTGAACCAATCCTGAAAGAATTACGGATCTTTAATCTCTTCAGAACTCAGCATCTTCAACTTCATGTCAGCCACCCGGTTCCAATAGACTTGTGCTTTATTCCTAATATTTGTTACATATCCTTTAATCAGAATAAGATCCATGTGGAGAACCATAGATCTGCCCCTCCGCCATTTTATGATATAGCCTATGAAGCCATTTTGTATTAGGTTTAGTTTTCCTGTAGATCACATGATATGTTCTCATGGGTGTTTGATGTATCCTTATAAGGTAATAATCTATTCTCTGTATGCTGATTGGTTGCATTATGGTATATATGTTGCCACCCCTTCCGGGGGCGAGAGAGCGGGGTAGAGATCCGGAGATGAGGAACTAAAGTAAACTCCTTGTGTATCAAGTGTGTGCCTCTTTGCTCGCGCGTCGCCAGTTCAGGCCCCTGTAGTCGCAGACCAAGTTGCCCAAGGCAATCCGGCTCGTGACAATCCAGTATTGGTTCTTGCACCCAAGTTCTCACCTTGTAAAACATCTCAGTGCTCTAGGACTTCCAGGACCATCAACATACTTTCTCCTCGCTTACTCTCTGCCTGCATAATTTCTGAACTTTATAAGGCCAGGAACAACTTTGCATTTACCTTAATCTCACCATTGTGTCAGTCCCTGTTATAGAGTTGATACACAAAGGTTTATTTATTTAATTGTCTCTTAAATTTCCAAATATCACTTTTTTATTTCCCTGTTAGGACATCTGCCTATTACAGAGGGAACTTCAGAGAAACTGTTATGTAAAACTAACACTGTTCTCTTTTGGTATGTTTTTCAGGGTACCATGTTCTGGCTCATCTTTTGAATTCCCTAGCAGCAGCTGCAGCTCTAATTTCCAAGATCTCTCTAGTTGGACAATAATACTTTCAAAAATTGAAAGATGCTCCTCCATTGGGTCCAAAGCATGACCCTTGCCACTCTGTGACCACAGAAATTTGTCTTTTATCTCGCTAGGTCCTATTCTATTCATATTTAAAAAGAAGAGATAGGACTGAATGATCTCTGAATTACCCTCTCCTCTTGAATTTGGGCTGAAACACTGTTTTGACAGAAGTGACTATGGGCCAAGTTTAAAATCTACAAACTGGCAGCTCCTAATTATTGTCTCTTGGAACACTTACTGTTGAAACCTAACATACCATGAAAGAAGCCTAAGGACTGCTTGACAGATCATCCAGATAGGCCTGAGACTACATACAGAGAGAGGAAAAAAACAACTCATCCCAAGCTTCCAGCTTTCCCTGCCAAGAAACCAGACATGTGAGTAAAATGCTTATTGCCCCTCCAATCTGGACCAGCTACCAGCTGAAAAACACCAAGCAAACCCAGTTGATACAATACAGAGCAGAAGAATCACCCTGCCAAGCCCTGTCCACATTCTTAAACCAAAGGTCATGCCCTATAAATTTATTATTTTATAAACCCAAATAGAATATGTTACACAGAGATAGATCACCAGTACAAATAAATAGTGTTAAAATGGGAATTCTATATCCAACATATCCAACTGTAGTGCAGTCTACATATCCTGAAAATCTTGAAATTATAAAACACTTTAACATACTGGACAAATATTTTTCCCAAATTATTTTCAAAGCATAGCTAAGTTCATAGGAGGATATGGGAGTGTTTAGAAGGGAAGGATCCCAGAATGAATGTAGACTAGCAAGCAGGCACTGAAGCTGGCAGCTTCCCCCACTGGCTGACCTTCAAAAAGAAAGAGCCTTCAGTTTTTAATGGTTGAGCAAAATTCCTAAGCCTTCACAGGACAAAGAATTATAAGGAAGTTGCTGAATGAAGACAAAAGCCTCAAGGTGTATCCTTTATGAGATCTGGATAGAAAAATACTAGCCGTGCGAAAGGACGTAACTATGAAACTATTTTTGACCTTGAGTGAAGGAAAAAGCAAAAAGAACATCTCTGAGAATCTGTTAACAGAAGCAGTCCTCCCACAATGTATACATATGACAAAACAACACATCACACTGCGAAGGTAGTACGATTACTTGTCAATTTTTAAAATAAAAGTACAATAATGACAAGAAGCAATCCTCAAATGGATTGATTTTCCAATGAAAAACTATCTGCATGCTCAAAAAAAAAAAAATCAAATCTAAGAAATTAATGTTAAGTGGCCTGACCTTGGGAGCAGTTCCATGTACCTAGCAAAAACAAAGGCAAGTCCCTGGTAAGGAACAGTCTCTCAGTTCGAGTCTAATACTTCTCTCACACATAAAGGCAGCGGTGGGTGGAGTTGGCTCTTGCAGACTAGTTTGAAAGAGGCAGTTCTGTGAACCTCTTCCCAAAAATTAAGTCAAAGTTTCAAATTGTCCACTGCCTGCCTGCCTTACAAGCGCAAGAACCCAAGTTCAATCCCTGGTACCAAAAAAAAAAAAAAAATAATAATAATAATAATAATAATAATAAGTTTCAAATTGTCTACCATAGGAACAATTTCACCATAGAAACTGACAAACTCCACAAATTGGACTTTTTAAAGTGGGAGCCAGTTGAGAGCCAGTCTCATGTACATAGCCTCACTGAATCACTACTTGAAGCACCAAAAAGAAAAGTCAGCAGAAGGGGTGAAGGGAGGTCAGGGGAATGGGGAAAAAATAAGAACCAAGATACATCGTGTAAAGGTACAAGATCCCAATGATGAATGTAACTGTATTGTATACCTCAAATGTACCAATAAAGGAAAAAAAGTCAGCAGAATCGAAAAATGGCTAGGTTAAACTTTGAAAGGCTTTATATAATCAAATTATAAGATAAAGAACAAAAAATGAGAATATTTCATATACTGATAGAAAAGAAAAAATCATAATCATGGGCAAATAATAAGATTTTATAAATGATTAAATAGATATCAAACAGAATTTAAGATTGAGTAAATAATAAAATAAAAGGACTTGAGGATTTCTATTCAGTAATTTATGCGCTGTCAGTAAGTTCATAAATATAAGGGAAAATTTAACCCTGCACTACCTCTGCTGGCTGCAATTCTGCCTTTGCCCTGTTCTGGAATAAAACTACTGGTGCCACCGTTTTTATTCACTGCTTAAGTAGAGTTATATAACATATATGATGAGTTAAAACAGTTCCAACTGCAGTCTGCTAGCATTTTATATTACTCTGTGGAATTTTATTATGAAATACATCATCCTTACAAAACTTAAAAATATCATTTAAGTGTACAAAGAGAATAAGAAATATTCATTGGAGCCACGTGTGGTGGGGCACACCTGTAATCTCAGCACTCGGGAGGCTGAGGCAGGAGGATCGCTGTGAGTTTGAGACCAGTCTGGGCTACATAGTGAGTTCCAGGGTAGTCTTGCTGAACTACATAGTGAGACCCTGACTCAAAAAACCAAAAAAAAAAAAGAAAAGAAAAGAAAGAAAAAAAGAAATATACATTGGGTCTTCACCTCCAGTCTGACCCAGAAGTCCTAAATCGCTGGGACTTTTCCTGAGTGACAGGGACGTCTTCTGTTCTAATGACATATAAATAACTTTAGGCCAGTATCCACAAAGAACTTTTGGTGAGAAGCCTACAATTTTCTCTCCAAGGGAAAGAGAGGGCTGGACATTGAGTTAATAATCGTGCCTGTGCGATTCAACCTCCATATAAATCCCTAAATGACAGAGGTGAGCGAGTTGATGTAACTTGCACATCCCGGAAGGTAGCACACACCAACCACACAAGAGCAGAAGCTCCTGAATGTTAGGGACCCCGAAGAATGTATTCTCCAGACCTCTTCATCCCACTGTTTAATGGTATGTTTATAGGAAACCAGTAAGAGTAAGCAAAAGTGCTCCAGCGAGATCAAAGCCAAGGGAGAGGAAGTGAGAATCTCCAGCTTCTAGCCCTGGGGTCAGTCTCAGGGGAGGCTGCAACCGGTGACAGCAGCTGAAGTAGGCAGCTCCAGATAGAGTGTGTACACTGAGGGCTCTGTGTTACCTGAGGGGTCAGAGCTACACTGAACTTCAGGACACTCAGGCGGTGTCCAGAGAGTTGTAGAACCGGCTAATGTGGGGGAAAATATCCATATATTTATAATAACATTCCGGTATTTCTACGTCCACCCTCCTACTCTCTTCCATCCCTGTATAGATTTAACCAAACTTCAAATTTGTATTCATCAGTTCCATGAATGATTGATCATTGTTACGTGTGTGTGTGGGGGGGGTGTGGGTGTGTGTGTGTCACAGCTCCTTGAGGGGCTGAGGAAGGAAAATTGCAAGTTTAAAGCCATCCTGGGAAACACAGCAAGATTCTGTCTCATATAAACAAACAAACAAATAAATATGCAGTCCTGGGGATATAGTTCAATCCTTCCTGGGTTCAATCCCAAAAGTAAATCAATAAAATTATTGAGTACATTGTTTAATGTTTTAAAACTATATCTAAACCCAGAATGTTGCCCTTTTCATTTATCATTCATTTTATTTTGCTAGATTTATCCAGAGGGAAAATGACAAACCAGCATTATATATGCCAACCCTAAGATGCAGTACTGTCTTACTTCCTTTCCTGTAGTATCCCGCCACACAGGTATACAATTTATTCAATCACTTTGAACAGTAATTTGACAGTATCTGGTCAAGCGTAAGACACATTCTCTCGGACCCATCAGCTCTATCTGTAGGCCAATGAATCAGTAGAAGGGGTGTGAGGAAGTAACGAATGTAGACATCAGGCTGCTTCCAGGTGGAGAACACAAGTCCTTAGGGGAGGTGAGTCCCCAGAGCGCTCACAATGCCGTGGAGTTGCTCTCTCTGTCTCTGCTTAGTGCTCACTTTCCCGCTCCACTGGGCCTAACCTAGACTGGGTCTTAACAGCCAGACGTTGATCTGCTGCTGCAGCTGTCAGAGGCCTCCAGCCAGCATGGGCTCTGTATTCTCTGTGCACTTTGGGGTCCTCCCCATATTCTCTGCTCTGAGCAACCTTCCTTGACAGACAAATCTGTGCCAATAGCTCAGAGATTCTCAACTAATACTTTAGCATTAAATAACTTTTAAATTAACATTTTTAAATCAAGTGTACTAATTTTAATTGTAGTTTTAAGTAAGTTTAATCAATGATGTAAGTGCATCCATCATGTAATCAATGCAATCAAGATGCAGGATGCATTGATCGTAAGTAAGTAAAAGTTCCCTCATGTCCATTTTCCTACAATTATCCAGTTTTTCTATTTATTATCAATCCTTAATAGCTACCCTTAGACTCAAGCAACCAGTGATTTTTTTCTCTCTCTACAAATTAAGTATACCTTTTGTAGAAACTCACATATATTGTAATCATAGTATGTATCGTTTTCTGGTACAACACGCATTGTTGTTTTTATTGGGTGCCTTTCATTTTCATTGCTAAGTAATATTCCATTGTAGCAATATACCAAAAATAACTTATCTATTCACACGCTGATGAGTATCTGGATTTTTCTAGTTTTAGCAGCTGTGAATAAAACAACTATGAATATTCTTGAACAAGTCTCTATGTGGGTATACATTTTTCATTCCTCTATCTACACTAACAGTAGGAGTGAAAGTTCTAGATTATATGGTAAATGCATATTTAATGTTTAAGGTATTGGGCGTTTTTCAGATTGCATCACTTTATGTCCCCTCTGCCTATGTATCAGTTGCAGTTTATTCATGTTCTTACTCACACTTAATATCATTAATCTATTTGACTGCATTTCCCCCACAACTAACAACATTGAGGACCTTCTGTGGACTTATTGATAATGGCCTATCATCTATTGTAAAGCACCTTTGCAAATCTTCTGCCCATTTTTATTGAACATCTCATATTGTTTATCTCCTTATTGAATTATAAGAGTTTTTAATATATTTCAGATAGACATGCTATCTGGATATCAAATATATGTATCAGGAACGTGTTCTCCAAGGCCTTTGAGCTGCCTTTTTATTTTCTTAGTATGTTTCAAAGAATAAAAGTTTTAAATCTTTGTGATACCCAGTTCATCTAGTATTTCTTCTACAGTTCATGATTTTTTTCTTTTGGACTACTTAAAATATTTACCTTTCCCAAGACTAGGAAGTTATTTCTCTTGTGAGTTTAATTTTGTAGTTTTATATTTAATGATTTATATATCTATATCTTTATAGTTTCTTTCTTTCTCTCTCTCTTTCTTTTTTTTTTTTGGTGGGGGGATTGAGACAGGGTCTCACTATGAAGTTGAGACTGACCTGAAACTCACTATGCAGCCCAGACTGGTCTCGAACTCACAACAATCCTCCTGCCTCAGCCTTCCAAGTACTGAGATTACAGGTGTGCACCACCATGCCCGGCTTATATTTTATTTCTTTTCAAGTAAACTTTTGTGCATGATAAAGTTGACTTTCACTTCCTTTCTTGTGCATAATTATACTACCACCATTTGTCGAGAAGAATATTCTTCTACTGACAACTTTAAACCCTGTTAATATTAGGACTCTGCATTCTTATTAAGTGAACTACTGTAGAAACCTACTGATTTTAAAACATCATACTTTCCTAGTAGCCTGAATACTACTATGTCAGCTATATTTTGCAAATTTTTAACTTATGTATTTTTTATTTTTAGTAATTTTATTGGTACATTTAATGTATACAATATAATGGCATTCATTGTTGGAAATTTATACCT
This sequence comes from Fukomys damarensis, assembly GCF_012274545.1. Classification (NCBI taxonomy): domain Eukaryota; kingdom Metazoa; phylum Chordata; class Mammalia; order Rodentia; family Bathyergidae; genus Fukomys; species Fukomys damarensis. Next base: position 16,039,736 of record NW_022900947.1, on the reverse strand, counting down.
TTACATGATCATTCTTGGTTCTTATTTTGTGTGTTGTTTCATTTTATTTGAAATATTTTCTAATTTCCCTTGTGATTTAATCTTTGACTTATGAACTGAATTCCCATATATTTGGATATTTTCCAAATGTCCTGTATTACTGTCTTCTGATTTAATTTTGTTGTTGTCAAAGAAGACATTATATTTGGACTTTTTTACTCAAAACATGTGACATTAACTGTCTTTTCCACACCAACCAATTTTCTAACTATCTAGCCATAAACCAAGTGTCCTGCAAGTCAGTTTGGTTCACAGGAACCACCCAGGGTTAGCCCAGATCCCATAGGCTAGGATCTCAGTCCCACGAGACCATACTCCCTTCAGATGACAATTAAATCTTAAAAGAGTCTTTTACTTCTGACCAATCAGCTGTGAGTCAAGGGGTCCCAAAACACCTTCCTCAGATTTACCAAATCTCAGCTCACAGACCTTAGGAAAACAACTTACGTATTATCCCTAGTTCATTATAAAGGTTCAACTCTGGAACAGTCTAAAGGCAGACATGCATAGGTGAGGTGTACGGGGTGAGGGCTGTGACCAGTTTCCTGGCCCTCTCTAGGCATGCTACCACCCCACACTCGGATATTCATCAACCTTTCTATGTCCCACCATTTCTGGTTTTATTTTGAAAGTATGATTGATTAAATCACTGGCTCTGGATGATTAACTCAGTCGCTAAGCCCTCTCCCCTTCCCTGAAGTTGAAGGGGAAGCTGACAGACCCAATTTTATCATTCCTTGGCATTTCTAGTGGCCAGCTGCTCTCCACATTTACCTAGGGATTCCCAGCCACCAGTCAGGTCATTAGCATATCAAAGACAGAGACCCTTGTCACTTCAGAGGTTTCAAAGGTTTTAGGAGTCATGTGACAGGAACCAGGAGACAAGACCAAAACGATATTCTCCATAATATTACAAGGTAAGATTTCAGTTCTTCAAAAAGTATTGATGTGTTTTATGGAGAAGTTTATGATCCATTTCAGTGAATATTTTATATTATATATACATTATACATGATCTACTCTGTGTGTGTGTGTGTGTGTGTGTGTGTATCTCTATATCTTTCAAGGCTGGGGTATAACTTAGTGATAGAGCACTGGTCTGGCATATGTGAGGCATTAGATTTGATCTCCAGCACCAACCTAAAAACTACTGAGAACCTGCAAAGAAAATAATTGTACTTTGATTTTGTTGTGCAAATTCTTCCACTTATCTACAGTGTATTAATATGGTTAATAGTAGTTAATAGTTCAAATCTATACTCTTACTGATTTTCTGTCCTTTTGTTCTATAAACTAGTAGCGAATTGTTGATACCTCCTTGTGGAATTAGCTGTTTCTTCTTTCCGTTCTGACAGTTTCCACTACTTTCATTATTAAATCTATTATTGATATATACTCATTGAAGATTTATGTCTTTCTGATGGATGAATCCCTTTAACATTATGAATGGTGATTTTCCATAGCAGTATTCTTTCTGAAATCTATTTCAGGTGACAAAAACATACCTGCTTTTACTGTCTAATATTAAGGTTTGCATGGCATAATTTTTCATCCTTTTTCACTGAATGCATTTGACTTTATACGTAAAATGAGTCTTTTGTAGATGTCATATAATTAATTGCTTTTATCTAAATAATCTTTAGTCTTTAATTGGAATCTATTTAATGTTAAGTATTGTTATGTGTGCTTTGTATTTACTACTTTATTGTTTGTGTTTTCTTTAGTTCACATATTGTTTACTCATTTCATCATATTTCCCTATTTTTTTAGGAATTAAATTTATTTTAGTATTCTACTTTATCTCCAGTATAAGCTTATTAATATGTCTTTTAATTTTTTAAACAATTGCTCTAGGGTTTTAAATTAGTATTTTTATTACAACTTGAAATAATATTGTGTTACTTTCATGTAAAATGTAAGACTCTTAACAATATACTTTATTGGCTTTTTTGTTTCTGTTTTTGTTTTTTGGTACCGGGGACAGAACTCTGGTCCTTGCGCTTGCATGAAAGGTGGCGGATCCTCTGAGCTAAATCCCTGGCAATATACTTTAATTTCTCCACTTTTGCATTTTATGCTTTTATTTGTCATAAATCAGTTATATACTAATTCTACACATATTATATACCCCACAATATATTGCTACTTTTAAAGAGGAGAAAGCATTTTATGTACATGCTCTATTCAATGCTTTTTATTTATTGGTGTAAATCCCAAAATCCAAAAGATACCACTTTTCTTCCACCTAAATAATGTCACTTAATATCTCTTTTACAGTTTGTCTAGAACTTGTGTTTCAAACCACACCATTATAGTCACTTGCTGCAAACGTTCTTCTATTAGTTTGCTAAGGCTGCCATAATGAACTACTATAGGCTGTGTAATCTAAAAAGCAGAAATTTATTCCCTATGACCTCAAACTTCAAATACAGTCACACTGACAGTCAGGACCTCCACATGAAAGTTTTGAACACAGAGTAATTCCTAATAGTCCCTATATCTCCAGGTGAAGATTTAAGCTCAGAAAGCTGAGTTCATAATAGACGATCAGACAAAATAAAATTTCAAATTAGTGGCAAACATACCACTAAAACACACTAATTCAGATGTGTTAGAGTAGCTAATTCAAGCTATGTAAAAGGCAAGATCATTAAGCACACAGTACATAGACACTGAAGGAGTGGTTTTATGGTTGAGATGGAAAATGTTCCTCAAAAGTTCATGCATTCAGAGATGGGGCTTTGGATCATGGTGGCATTATACTCATCAGTGGATTAATCCATTGATGAGTTCATGGCTAAATGTTATGTTAAGAGATATGGCCTTGTTTGATGTGGGTCAGTGGAGACACAGGTGGATGGTATATTCTTGTTCACAGTTCTCCCTTCTCTTTCCGCTTTCTGGATGCCATGAGGTGAACAACTTTTTCTGCCTTGTCCTTCCACCATGGTGCTTTTTCATTGGAGCCTGCTGACCACGGACTGAATCTCCTGAACTATGAGTCAAAATAAACCTCTCCTTCTTTAACTTGTAGATGTCAAGTATTATGCCCCAGCAATAAGAAAGTGACTAGTACAGAGAGTTGATACCAGAGAAGTGGACTTATTGTCAACAATACCTAACGATGTGCTTTAGAAAGCCTTTGGAACTGGTTTGCATGAGTTTCAAAAGATTTGGAGATGCTAGCTAGAGTTGCCCTAGAATGCTGTAAGATGAATATGATGGATGATTCTACATAGAGCTTAGAAGATCAGAATACCAGAATGGAGATGTGGACAGTAAAGGCCAGTCTAAGGAGGTCTCAGTTGGAAACAAAGATTCTTGGAATTGGAGCAGAGGCAGTCTTTATTATGCTCTGGCTGAAATTTTTTCTACATTTTGCCCATGTCTTGAGATTTTACAGGAGACTGAGATTAAGGGTAATGGACTAACTGATTTGGTGGATGAAATTTCAAAGCATCTCAACATTCAAGCTTTTACATAGGTACTGCTGGCTATTTTTAGCCAAATTTACAATACGAATTAGGAGCAAGCCCAAAAGACAAAAGATGTAAGAAGTTTTCAATTTTGCCAGAGAAGAAACACCTATAAAACATGTGGCAGGAAGAGAACACTTGCTTACAAGACTAGCATTTTTTAAAAAGCCAAGCACTTGAACTAATACAGTAAGAAAGGGGCTGAGAACATCCTAGGAAATGGCCAAACCTCATTCATCACAGGCTCAAGGGTGTAAAAGGGTAAACTCCTTTTAAAGAGTTTAGTTTGATAACAGAGCTCTAGAGCACCTTGTTAATTCAGTCACCTAGAAAAGCATTTCCCCAAATTCAGCCAACTGGGTACTGAGAGACTGTTGCAACCATGATATAATGGGGTGAGGCTACTGATAGAGCCAGTGGCATACCTAAGTATCCCATCTACATGGTGGTGGTTTTTAATACATGCAGAATGTAATAACTGTGGTGTCATGGATGCTTCCACCCTGATTTCAGAAGGAGGCCTGGGAGACCAGGGAATATTGTGTGACTAGGTCACACTCTTGGCCAGAATTTCCAAAGACAGAGTGATTTCTGAGGCTGTGGGAATAAAGCTAAAGGTGCAGTGAAGACCTGGGGAAGTTGGAGATGTTAGGAATGTAGCCCAGCTGTCGAGGAAAGCCACGGGCAATGAGCAGAGCCAGCCCAAGAGAGAGGCCATGTTGGCTGCAATCAGCAAGGCCATAGGTGTAGGGCTGCCTGGACTCTCCAGAGATCAAACCTCAATACAACTTTCCCCAGATGCTGGGCAGAGAGCCACAAAATTCAATGTTTTCCCCATAGGGTTTCACTCTTGCTTTGATTTGAGTCCTCTTGATTCCCCTTTTTCCTCTGTTTTTGGAATAGGAATGTTTACCCTGTACCTTTGTATATCAGCAGTTTTGAAGTTTTCATTTTTACAGAGGCTTACAGCTAAGACTCAGGGAAACTTTGGACTGGACTTTTCAAAACAGCTAAACTGCTAAAACTTTAGCACCTCTTTGGTATGGACTGAACTGCATTTTGTATAACATGATGAACAAGAGCCCTTCAGAGGCCAGGGCAACATGTTACGGTTTAGATCTAAAATGCCCCCCGAAAATGAGTCAGAGGTGAAGCTATTGTAATATGATTAGTGGGAGCCCTGTACTCATCAGTGGATTAATTCATTGATGAGTTGATGGCTGAATGTGTTTTTTAGGAGGCGTGGCCTGGTTGGATGTGGTCACTGGGATTTTGACCCTGGATTTTGACATTTTTATCCTTGGCTCCTCCCTTCTTTCTCTCTGCTTTCTGATTGCAATGAGATGAGCATCTTTCCTCCCCTCATGCCCTTCCACCATGATACTTCCGCTTTGGACCCAGCCAATCATTGACTGAATCCACTAAACTGTGAATCAAAATAAACCTCTCCTCCTCTAAGTTGTCAGAATTGGATATGTGTCCCAGTGATGAGAAAGTGACTAATACAAGTGGGTGGATTATCTTGCAGATCCTATAACTTGGCGTGTTTGCTCTATATTGTTGTATTTTTATAAAGATGAAAAATAATCAGCTAATACATATCGGAAGTCATATGTCTTCCTTCATCTTTCATTCTCTAGAAAGAAGTATGCATTTCTAACTGGACACTCTTCCATGCCAAGAAGAAAAAAAAGAAAGAAAAATTAATTTCATGGTCTACAAGATTTATTGCACAGAAAACTCGAGTCAAATTGTAAGCATAAAAAATTATAATAAGGTTCATAAGCTTATTACTACCCTGAATTATAGCCCTAAAGCCTCAAATCTTATTTTCTGAAAATCTTTGAGCAAGGGATATTCTCAGGGACAATCTTACTTTGTTTATAACTTTCTAAATATATGTATTGTATCTTAGATTTACTCACTGTTTTGCAAATTAGTCATTTATATATTCCACAAATGTACAATCCCTACATGCTGAGCTTAGCTTTCTGATCTCCATGAACCTCTGAAAATGTCATTTTCAATAGAGATTTTCTTTTAAGTAAATGTATAATTTCCTATTATACCAAATACCTAAAAAATGACAAGGAAAAAACAACTCATAATTCATCTATTAAGAGCAAATGTGGTAGTACATTATTTCAAAGTCATTTCAAGTAGCTAGTAACTACAATTTTAAAATTAAATAAATTTACATAGTGTAACACACATTTTCATTTCTTAAAAGAGTTATAAAAAGAAATTGACTCTTTGGAGAATGTCAGGCTTTGGACAGCTATTTAAACTAATGTTCCATGAATCACAATTAATCTTATTTAGCAAATCAGTTCATATAATTAGTTTACAAATACACGATTGAAACAATAAAATACTCTGAGTTATGCAACTGTTCCTAATTAGAATATTGTCACTGCCCTAGTTTTTAAAATTTCTAAACATATCATTTAATAATTACTTTGTATTTACTTAGCTGATGTTTTTACCACGAAACTTGGGTTTCCATGTGTAAAGCTCAAAGAGGGAAAAACATAAAACATTTAGGTAAATGTCAGTATTATAGTTAATATGTAAATTTTAAGAATAGATGCAAAGGATTTCAATCCCTTCTGACAGCACCCTAAAATATAAAATATAAAAAAATCATATCATCTTAAAATTGTTACCCATGCAGAACACAGACTTATTAGAGTTTTGTTTGAATCTGACTTTAAAATCTATGGTAATTCTACATCATTTGTCTCTGACAGTAGTATCACCAGTGAAGAATTAATCTATCAGAATTCTTGTCTCTTCCTCTTTTTTCTCTACTTTGTCTGCTGCTCTTATTTCTCTCTCTCTCTCTCTCTCTCTCTCTCTCTTTTCACACACACACACACTTTCTTTTCTCCCTTCCTCCTCCAAAGCCACAAAATCTCACTTAATCAAAAGACAGTTCCTATCCTTGATATCAAAGAAATCCATTAGAATTGGATGTTCCTTCATAGAACTATTATTCCTAGTCATGGCAGGAAATAAAGAGTTTTGGAATGCATAATAATTAGTTATAAACTTCAGTGTTTCCAGCATCAAACAAAAAAGTCGGAAAAATAAGAATTAGTCATTTTTCAAGTTCATTTCATGAATAAGTGTTAAATAATACAAATATAGAGATGTTGCTTTCAAGCTCATTATTTCCACTCTTATTTTAAGTCTTTACCTAGAAAACTTAGAAAACAATTTTATTTAATCTTCAGACAAGACCTATTACTGCCCACATTCATATTTTGAAGCCCTAGTACTGCAGATTTCAGAATGTGAACGTATTTGAAGACAGTCTTCTGAAGGTAATCAAGTTAAAATGAATTCATTTGGGTATACCTGAGTCTAACTGGACTGGGTCTTTGAAAAATGGGGAAACCTGGGCAGAGAAAGAAACCCAGGAAGCACAAATGTGAAGACGGAAGGCTGGTATTATGGTGATGCTTTTATAAACCAAGGAACACAACATAACCAGAACACCACCAGAAGCGAAAAAGGAAGCATGGAACAGTTTCTTCCTTAGAGCCTTTAGAAAGAACAAACCTGACAATACCCTATTCTTGGAATTCTGGCCTCAAGAACTGTGAGACAATAAATTTCTGTTGTCTAAGCCACTTACTTAGTTTATGGTACAGTATTTTGCTACAACTTGCATAGCAAATTATTGTCATAGCTAACTGTTGCATGACCTGCGTTTTTTTACTTAGGATCTAATTATGATCATACTGTTACTTGAGATTAAGATTTATTGCCACCATGTTGAAAAACTTAGAATAAGGGTATAAATAGGAAAGCTGATCTTAGTTCACAGTTGGATTACTGAAGTATATCTGCTTTCGGATTAGAAACCTCAAGATCTCAGACAAAATACAGGTGGTTCTGCCTCATTACAACAAGCTAGCTGGCATTATTGATATGTTTTGCTATTATTGTATCAAAAAAACACAGACTCAGAGTTTTGACACTTTCTCCACAATGGAAGGTTGATATAAGACATAAAATTCAAATAATAAAACATACCATTTATATAAACAGAATAAATGGCAAAAAGTATGTATTTCTCACATAAATGTCAAAAAATTACTTGAAGAAGACCCACAAACTTTCATTAGAGAAAGAATCAACAAGTTAAGAATGCAAGATAATTCCCTCAACTCAATAAGGATACCCACAAAACCAACAACTAACATTAGACTTAATGGTGGAAGACTGAATGTTCATAATCATGCTTCCAAAATTCAAAACTTACTCCAAAATTATTGTGATCAAAACAGTGTGGTACTACAACAATAAACCTGTGAGTTCATGCACTGGAACAAATAAACCCTTATAATTACAGTCAGTTGATTTTTGATAAAGTTGTTGAGAAAATATGATGGATAATGAAGTCTTATGAAAGTTATATCGGTACAAATGGAGATCCATATATAAGAATGAAGTTGGAACCATTTCTCATACCCTACAAAACAATCAAATAAAACTGGATCATAGTCCTAAATGTAAGAGCTAAAATTATGAAGTTCTTGGAAGAAAATATGAATGAATTTTAATAACCTTGAATTCAGTGAAGACTTCTTAAATATAACATCAAAATCATAGAAAGGAGAAAAGAAAATGTAAGTTTTATTATATTAATCAGGGCTCAGAACCAATAGGATGTGTAGCGTGGGAAAGTATTATTAGAACAAGTTGGGTCACATGACTATGGAGAATAGAAAGCCCCAAGATCTGTAGTCAACAAGCTGGAGACTTGGAGAGTCATTGGCATAAATTCCATTTGAAAGCTTCTGATCTGAGAGGAACTAATGTTTCAGTTCAGACCCAAAGGCAGGAAAAGATCAATGTCACTGTTCAGTCAATCAGGCAGGAGGAGTTCCGCTTATTCTCAGCACAGCTTTTTGTTCAATTCAAGCTTTCAACTGGTTGGAGGAGTAAAGCCCACATTAAGAGGAATAATATGTAATATCAGTCTACCAGTTCAGTTAATCTCATCCAAGATTTCTCCCCTTGACACTCATCACATACACACTCATATAAAATAATGTTTGCCAAGTAATCAGCACACTATGTGGCCCAGTCAAAATGATGTATAGGCTATCAAAATTAAAAACTTGTGCTGCAATACATTCAAGACAGTGAAAGACAATTTACAAAATGGAACACAGTATTTTGAAATTATGTATCTGATTCAGAACTTATATCCGGCAAAGCACTTTTAGAGCTGAATAATAAAAAAATATCCAGGTTTAAAATGAGCAAAGAATAGCTTTTTTCCAGAGAAGATATACAAACAGCCACTAAACATATGAAAAAATTATGAATATGACTAGCCATTAGAGAAATGCAAACAAAAATCATCTCATACCCATTAGAGGGGCTATAATAAGAAAGAAAGATAATAACAAATGTTGGAGTCTGTCCAAAAAATGGAAGCCTCACATCTTGTTTTTGAGAATGCCAAGTGGTACTATTGCTTTAGAACAAAATTTCACATTTCTCAAAACTTCAAGTGACCATATGACCCAGAAATTTTTCTTTTAAATACAACACAAAAACTTGTTCAAAAATGTTCATAGCAGTATTGTTCATTACAACAAAAAACGAAAACAACCAAATTTATATCAACTGATGAATGGATAAATAAAATAAATGTATCTGTATTATAGAATATTATTCATCAATACAAAGTACAGAAATAATACATGCTACAACAGAGAGAAATGTTGAAAAGATAGGTTAAGTGGAAGAAACCATTCACAAAAAGTCATATGTTGTCTGACTCCATTCATATAAAAGGCATAGAATAGGCAAACCTATAAAGACAAAAGGCAGATCATGGTTGTGTACAGATGGGGTGAGTTGGGTGGGGCTGAAGAATGATTTTTCTTGGGCAAGAGATTTCTTTTATAGGAATGAAAATGTCCTAAAATTGATTGTGGGGATATTGCTCTGAGAATGCACTCTGTATATATAAAAACAATTTAATTTTGCACATTTAGAGACTAAATTGTGTCATGTTAATTACATTTTGATAAAGACTTTTTTAAAAAAATAATAAATTACACTTAGAAATATATACATTTGATTTGTACTATTTATAAGAACTGCATCACAGAAAAGAAAAGTCCTTCCCATCCAGGATCATCTCCTTGGTCCTTCACTTATCAAAATTGTAAGCATTATCCAAGACCATCTTCAAGCTTTGTCTAGCGCTCTGCAGGAGAGGAGGAGGAATCTGGCACTCAAGGAGGGCAGATGAGACACTGTCGTGCTCAGCATGAGGGGAACCAACCTTATCAGAGACACTACTCTGCCACAGCCATGGGAGTTAGCTTGGAAGTAGAAGTTTGCCTACTGAATCTTCAGAAGGAACTGACTCTGCCCCCTATGGATCACGAGCTGACCACTCTGAGAACTTAATTCAGAAGCATGCAAATAAGCCCACTGAGATTCCTGATCCCACAAAGCATGACATAATAAATGTATGTTGTTTCCTTTCATTTCTCACTTGCTGCAAGTTTTCATAATGTGCTAGCACTTTATTCTTTACTCTGTTAATATGGCTTATTACATTGATTTTTAAATAAATTTCCACACTGTTATAATGTGAATAAAAGCAAAAAGCAAACTCCAAAATAGATATTTTAACATATATTTGCAGGGGAAAGTAAAATAGTAAGAAAATTTTTGCTATTAAGATTTTTAATTTAAAATATCTGACCTGAAAGTTGGGGCAATTGATCTCCGCTCCAGTCTCCCTTCATCTTTTAATCACACATTCTTAAGCTATAGATATGTGTTTTAAAGGCTTATAATTTCTCACCTTTATTTTATTTTATTATTTTTTCGGGGGGGAACCAGGGATTGAACTCGGGACCTTGCACTTGCAAGGCAGGCGGTGGAACCACTGAGCTAAATCATCGGCCCTCACCTTTACTTTAAACATAACAGAGACAGATATGGTGAGAGGCAGAGAGAGAGTGGAGGGGGGCACTTTTTTCAGAGGTAGCAGAAAGCTATAAATATAAGCAAGGAAAAAACAGATATGAATCCAACAGTAGCATTATAACACAGATAGTTTATGTACTAGTTCTGAGGTTCTTTATTCTGAATCAACATGCAGATGTTTGAAATTTTTGGTAACCATGAGGTATCTTTTCCTTCTTGTAGGGTAGAATTATTATGCTATAGAGAGTGGGGAAACAGTGGATTCCTGACCTTGAGAAAGTGGCAAGAATGGAGGAATGAGTGCATTTGAAGTAAGAAGTATTTTGAGGGAGACTGATAGCAAAGTCTTTTATTGTAATTTGTTTTTAGATTGTTACTTAAACTTTCCCCATATTTTTGACTATATCACATACATGGTTCAAGTGGTACTTGGGAATGAGCACAACAGGATGGTGTCCCCTGATCTTCATGTAATGGAAGTTAATTGCCAATGAAACAGCGTTAGGAAGTCAGGCCTAAGAAGTAATTAGCTCATGAGGGCAGAGTCCTCATGAATGGATTAATGTTATTATTATGGGAGTGGGTTAGTTACTGCAAGAAGGGGTTTGCTTTGATAGCAAGTTAGCTGCTCTCCTGCTGTCTTAGTCTTGACTTTTCTTGCCCTCCCACCTTCCAATGTGGGATAACACATGAAAACTATCAACAGATGTGGGCCCCTTAATGATGGGTTTCCCATTCTACACAACCAAGTACCAAACACATTTCTGTTCATTATAAATTACTCACTCTCTGGTATTCTGTTAGAGCAGCACAAAATATTCTAAGGCACACGGAATTTACATGTGGCAGCCAGTGGATATTTTGTATTATTACTAAAGTGTTACTCTTGAATTTGGATTCTATTATTTTAAACATATATGTGAAGCTTAATAACAACTTTTGCATTAGCAACTTGATGAACAAAAAAATTAGTACTATGAAGTCCTATTTTGTAATTACATTTAACATTATTCAGTTATATTTTCAAAAATGAATAGATTTCAGTTTTGGCTAATAATTTTTAACTAAGATTTTGATATTTAGCCATAGTTGTATTTTAAATAATCTAGAATAAAAATAATTTTTGAAAATAATTTCTTAGATCTTATATTTATCTCATATTTTAATTAAAATATATTGAAACAATTTATAATACAAATTCATTTTACCACTTTAAATAATTGTTGTCAATAGAGTATAACTTATGGGAAATTATTGATTATAACATTCTCACTGCTGAAATAGAGTCAAGAAAAGTAAATTTTATAAACTTTATGAATTTTTATTTTATCATGTATCCAAACATCAATATTTCAAGAGAACACCCATACACAATTAATATTTAAATAGAGTTATCTTCAATATTTTGCTATCAGTCATACGGCTGGGGATGTAGCTCAGTGGCAGTGTACCTGGTTGGCAAGCACAAGGTCCTGGAGTTTGATCCCAGGTACCAGAAAAAAACAAAAACCAAAACACATAGTTTTCATATATTTTCTTAATGTAAAGGTGTATTTTTTCCAAAGTAGACAGTATACTTTTTATATATAATTTGATTCCTAATTTTTGACCTGAAACTATTTGGATTTATGCTACATAAACCTCCATTTGTACTTTCGTCCTAGGGCCCACAAATGTTAGGGGCATAACTATTCCCTTCTAATTTGCAGATCTTAAAAGTCATATTTGATTTGCACCTTGTTTTGCTGGTGGTTGTACATAATTTGCCTCATTGTCTGGAATCTCTGGCTCACTATGCAGAGCAGACTTTCAATGCTGTATGTGTATCTAAAGCTATGGTCCACCAAGCCACACAGCTAGAAGAGTTCAGGGCCCCCAAAAGCTTGGGGCAAAGCATGTGTTTCTGTGGAATTCCTTTACACAGACTTTTGTTACAGAGAGGCATTGATATGAAGTCCAGTGCTAGCCAATGCATACTCATGCTCCAAATGGGCTTGCAATGCCAGTGCCCCTTTGACTCTAACAGCAAACTATCTGCCAGATATTAGAGGGAGACAGCGAGACTATGAGGTGGCGCCATTGTGACCCATCTGGTGACGATTTTGTATGGTCTGAGCCCCAGGCTTTTGAACAACAGCTCCATGTTCACCATATGAATTGGAACTGTTTCAGATCTGTTTTCTGGCAAAGGTACTGAAATAACTCCTTCTGGTTATTGTAACAAATTAGCACCAGCACTAGCTTCAAATAACAGAATTCACTCTTAAATTCTGGAAGTGAGAAATCACAAAGCACTTCCTCTAGACTAAAACCATGCTATCAGCAGGACTATGGTCACACTGGAGGCTGTAGAAGAAAACCTATCCCTTGTCCCTTCTAGTTTTTGGTTGCTGCCAACATATCTCAGCTCCTGGCCACAACATTCCAACCTTCGAGGTCAACAACCTTCTAATCTGTTATGCCCTATCTTCATGTAGAGTGTAAGAAAATCTCTCTCCTTTTTTTCTTTTTTGTTTTTGAGATAGGGTTTCACTATGTAATTTGGGCTGGCCTTGAACTCACTATACAGCCCAGGTTGGTCCCAAACTCATGGTGATCCTCTTGCCTCGGTATCTGGAGTGCTAAGATTATAAGCATTCGCCACCATGCTTGGCTTCTCTCCCTTTTTTAAGAAACATCCATTTCAGCCAGGCATGGTGCAATGCAATCATAACACTCTGGGAAGCTGAGAGAGGACAATTGCAAGTTTGAGCCCAATACAAAATAAAAAAGCAACTGCGGAAGTAGCCCAAAGCAAAGATCTTGGGTTCATGTCTCAGAATATGATTCTTTGTGTAACCATACAAAACGACTTTGCTATATAAGGTACTATTTACAGGTTCCTAGGATTAGGATTTGATAACTTTTGGGTGAATATTTTTAAGCAATTATAATTTTCTTGATAGCATAGTTTACGTTCAATTTTTTAGAGTTCTGGGTGTGGTATGAGGGATACACATTTGAAGTTTACAATTTAGGTCTATATATAGTTATATAAAACTTGCAAATAAAATGAAAACTAGGAGCTAGGCATGGTGGTGCACATCTGTAATTTCATCACCCTGGGAGGCTAACGCAGGAGAACTGCAGGTTTAAGCCTAGCCAGAGAAATTTAGTGAGACCCTGTCTCAAAATAAAAAATTCAAAAGAGCTGGGGTGTAGTTCATTTCAATAAGAAGGCCTGGGTTCAATCCTCATCCCTCCCCACAATATAACAAAACTTGGTCTTAGATACATTAAAAGAAATTAACCGCAAGTATTCATTGAAATTCCTCCCTCTCTTTTCTGTTCTTAAATTTTTCTTCCTCCTTTTTCTCCTCCTCTTCCTTTTCCTGTTTTTAGCTACAATAAAGTATTTCCTTTTTAGTAGGCAAAAGCCCAGGGCTAAGTGCCGAATAGGCATATTATACGTAGATCATGGGAGAATCTCTATCTAGAGGAAGCTATCAAGTCAATCTGTAGTTAGATGAAGATCCTACTTACCAAGAGTTTCTACCTAACATTTGGTCTGGCTTCTCTGAATTACAGGCAGCAACAGTCAGCCAGTGTGCACAGTGAAAAGCTGCTACACTGGAAAATCTTGGTCTACACTTTTTCATTCTTCTGTGATTTCATTTTTCCTCATATTTGCCACTGACTGCGATGCCTGAACTAGGTCAGGAATGAGTATCTAGGGGGTCATCAAAAATTATGTGTGAGTAGCTAGAGGTTCACAAGACAGAAGAAGCAGGCCTGAGACAATCAGGCAGCTTTTTACATAACAGTGCCCATTTTAGAAGTTACTCAGATGGGACCTGGAGAAGGAAACAGGGTTGCCAGTGTGGGGAGTAGGAATACTGAGATGGAAAGAACACAACAGTTGTCTCACTTTTAACATTTGTCCTTTGAAAAAGTTCAGTTGCTTATTTTACGGAAAAAGTAATTTTATAAATCCAATAAAATAAAATTCCTCCCTTTTTTTTTTTTTTTTTTTGAGATAGGATCTCGCTTTGTAGTTCAGGCTGGCCTTGAACTGATGGTGTAGCCCAGGCTGGCTTTGAACTTGAAGCAATCCTCCTCAAGAGTGCTGGAACTACAGGTATGCACCTCCACACCCAGCTGAAAGTCCTTTTTTTTTTCTTTTTTGTACCAGGGACCAAACTCAGTTCCTTGCACTTGTGAGGTAGGCGTCAGCACCACTGAGCTAAATCCCCAACCCTCAGCTGAAAGTCTTAAAAACCATGAGAGAAGTTTTCTTAGCCTTTCCATTACAGAACATCATTTGTGAGACTGTATTTAAAAATCATAAATCTAGGGCCAGGGATTTGGCTCAGTGGTGCTGCTGCCTGCCTTGTAAGCACAAGGGCCCGAGTTCAATCCCCAGTACCAAAGGAAAAAAATCGTAAATCTAAATTTAATTATTCAAATGCACATGTTAAAGCTGGGCATGATGGTCCATGCCTAAAGTCCCCCTAGTTAACTGATGTTGTCACTGACACTGATGCAATAGTGTTCTTTTGTAGGGCTATGGATTCCTTTTAATTTTATAGTATATAATATTTTTAGCATGTTACTATTTTATTGTCTGGATTTTCATACCAGTGTTTGCAGTATATAAATCCAAGCCATCTTCTACTATAGCAGAATGCTTGTGTTTCCCAAAAAATTCTTATTTTGAAATCTTAACTCTCAAGGTGAAGCTATTTGGAGGTAGCCCTCTTGGCAATACTTATGTTATAAAGGCAGAACCCTTATGATAGAATTAGTATCCTTATAAACGAGGCACCGAAGACACTATTGGCCCTTCTGCCTGGAAGGACAATGAAAAGGCTTCATCTATGAACTCACAAATGGTCCCTCACAAGACACCACAAAGACTAGCACCTTAATCCCATAATTCTCAGCCTCCAGAACTATGATAAATAAATTATGTTTTTAGGCCATGCTGTTTATGTATTTGTTGTAGCCCAAATACACCAACAGTCCTCCCAGTTAATATTATCTTGACCCAATAATACTGTGTTTGTTTTCAAATAGATCCAGAAAGTCTTTGATTTTCCTTTCTTTAAAAGTTGGAGCTAAATTCCCTTCCCCTTGCACAAATCTAGTCTGGATGACTCATTTCTAGCAAATAAAATATGGTGAAAATGATGCCGTGTGATTTCTAAGACCAGGTCCTAAAAGGCAATGTGGCTTTCTGCCCGCTCTGTCTTGGATCACTTCCTCTGGAGGACGCTCACTGACATGTGGAGATGACACTCAGGCAACTCCACTGGGAGAGGAGGATAGCCAGGAGCTGCTACCAGCCAGTGGAGAACAAGGCATCCGGCCAACAGCATCTTGAGAAGGCTGTTTGGAAGTGGATCCTTAGTCTCCATCAGTCCTGCATATGACTGTAAATCTGGCTGGAATCTTGACTGCAGCATAATGACAGACTGAGCCAAAACCACCCAGCTAAGCTGCTCCCAGATTTCTGACTCATAAACTGTTAGATAAACAATGTTGTTAGCTTGAAGATTTGGGGTAATTTGCTTTACAACAATAACTAATGAAGCCAGTTAAAAACCTTCAATATTTCCCAGTGTGAGACCAAGGATATACCTTGCATCTTATAATTGCAAATGATTAACAGAGAACAATTTATGTAAGTAAATAATAGATTTTTTTAGACTTTGCCTGAAATGTTGTTTGACTCAAATGTAAGACTTAATTCAAACAACTGATATATATATTTTTTAATTTTATTGAGTTTATTGGTACATTTTAGGGATACAGTACAGTTACATTCATTGTTGGGATCATGTACCTTTACATGGCAAGTCTTGATTCTCATTTTTTCCCCTTACCTCTGCCCTCCCTTCACCCCCTCCTCCCCTCCCCATCTACAAACACTTTATTTTCATCTTTTCATTCTCTCACATTTTTTTCTTTTCCCTTTTTGTTCTTCCCCTACGTATCACACCTTCCCTACACCTTTAGCTCCTTTCCTCCCATTTCTAAATGTCAGTAATCTTATTAGAATCTTATGCATTGTTGCAGAATATTCACACCAGGGAAACTATTTGGTATTTACACATGTGGGACTTATTTATTTCACTTAGGAGTATATCTTCAATATGTATCCATTTTCCTATGAATGAATCTATTCTCTCGCTCTTTATGGCTGAGTAATATTCCATTTTATAGAAAAACCACAACTTCTTTATCCAGTTTCCAACGGATGGGCAAATAGGTTGTTTCCAAGATTTAGCTATTACAAACTGTGCCGCTATAAACATGGGTGCACATACTTCTCTGTGATATGATTCTTTTAGTTCTCTTGGAAAGATACCCAACAGAGGGATGGCTGGGTCAAATGGAACCTCCAGTCCAAGCTCTTTGAGGTATCTCCATATTGATTTCCATAGTGGTTGCACTAGTCTGCACTCCCACCAACAATGGAGGAGGGTTCCTTTCTCCCCACAACCCCGCCAACATTTGTTATTGTGTGATTTCTTGATAGCAGCCATTCTTTGTGGGGTGAGGTGGAATCTCAGTGTTGTTTTCATCTGCATCTCTCGAATGACCAGTGATGTGGAACATTTTTTCATATATTTTCTTGCTGCTTTCACTTCTTTGTATGAGAAATGTCTGTTCATTTCGGATGCCCATTTTTGGATCGGGTCTTTATATTTGGGGGGACTGATTGTTTTGAGTTCTTTATATATCCTTGATAATAGTCCTTTGTCTGAGGTACAGCTGGTAAAAATTTTTTCCCACATTGTAGATTGTCTCTTAGTTCTGCTAATGGTTTCTTTTGAAGTACAGAAGCTTTTTAGTAAGATGAGATCCCAGTTGTTGATTCTTTCTGCTAGTTCCCGTGCTACTGAGGATTTGTTCATAAAGTCTTTTCCTATACCAATGTCTTCCAGAGTTCTGCCTAACTTACTTTCCAGCAAGTTTAATGTTTCTGTTTTAATATTTAGATCTTTAATCCATTTGGATTTTAATTTAGTGCATGGCGAAAGATAAGGGTCTAATTTTAATCTGTGACAGGTTGATATCCAGTTTTTCCAACACCATTTATTAAAGAGGCTATCTTTCCTCCACTGAGGATGGTGAGCTCCTTTGTCGAAGATGAGGTAGCTGAGTACATCTGCATTTGTTTTTGTGTCTTCCAGTCTGTTCCATTGATCCTCAGGCCTATTTCTTTGCCAGTACCATGCTGATTTTATCACAGTGGCTTTGTAGTATAGTTTCAAATTGGGAATTGTTACACCTGGTGCCATGTGACTGTTGCCTATAATGGCTTTTGCTATTCTAGGTCTCTTGTGGTTCCAAATGAATTTTTGGATTCTTTTTTCTAGTTCTGTGAAATATAGTGTTGGAATTTCAATTGGCATTGCATTGAATGTATATAGCAGTTTCGGTAGTATGGCCATTTTCACTATGTTGATTCTTCCTACCCAGGAGCAGGGGATATCTTTCCATTTTTTTATATCCTCTTCGATTTCTTTTTTCAGAGTGCTGTAGTTTTCAGTGTAGAGATCTTTTGTTTCTTTTGTTAGATTGATTCCTAGATACTTCATTTTTTTGGATGCTATTGTAAAAGGAATTTTTTCCCTTATTTCTCTTTCTGTCTGTCTGTTATTTGTGTATAGAAAGGCTATTGATTTTTGGGTATTCACCTTGTATCCAGATACTTTACTGAATCTGTCAATTAAGTCTAGAAGTTTTTTGGTGGAGTTTTTTGGATCTTCAATGTAGAGTATCATATCATCAGCAAATAATGATAGTTTAACTTCTTCCTTTCCTATCTTTATTGCTTTAATTTCTTTCTCTTGTCTAATTGCTGTGGCTAATGTTTCCAGAACTATATTGAAGAGAAGTGGCGATAGTGGGCATCCTTGTCTTGTTCCTGATTTTAACATGAAGGTTTTCAGTTTTTGGCCATTCAATATGATGTTGGCTGATGGTTTTTCATAAATAGCCTTTATTAAATTGAGGTATAGACCATCTATTCCAATTTTTTGCAGGGTTTTTATCATGAATGGGTGTTGAATTTTATCAAATGCTTTTTCTGCATCTATTGAGAGGATCATATGGTTTTTGTCCTTGACTTTGTTAATATAATGTATTACATTCACTGACTTTCGTATGTTGAACCACCCTTGCATCTCTGGAATAAATCCGACTTGGTCATGATGGATGATCTTCTTAATAATCCTCTGTATTCTGTTTGCTAGTATCTTATTAAGGATTTTTGCATCTATATTCATTAAGGAGATTGGTCTGTAGTTCTCCTTTTTGGTTGTATCTTTCTCTGGTTTGGGAATCAGAGTGATACTTGCTTCCAGGAATGAATTTGGAAGTATAGCTTCTCTTTCAATTTCATTGAAAAGTTTGAAGAGTAATGGTAGTAGTTCTTCTCTAAATGTCTTGTAAAATTCAGCAGTGAATCCATCAGGGCCTGGGCTTTTCTTTGTTGGTAAGTTTTTAATTACATTTTCAATTTCACTGATTGTGATTGGGGTGTTTAAAATGTTTTTATCTTCTTCGTTCAACTTTGGTAATTCATAAGTATCTAGAAATCTGTCCATTTCTTCTGTGTTTTCCATTTTATTAGAGTACAGGTTCTCAAAGTAGGTGTTCATGATCCTCTGGATTTCTTTCGGATCTGTTGTGACTTCGCCTTTTTCATTCCTAATTGCATGGATCTGAGCCTTTTCTTTCCTTTTTTTGATAAGATTAGCTAAGGGTTTGTCAATTTTATTTATTCTTTCAAAAAACCAGCTCTTTGTTTCATTTATTTTTTGTATCGTTTTCTTAATTTCAATTGCATTGATTTCTGCTCGGATCTTTATAATTTCCTCTCTTGTTCGAGCTTTGGGTTTTTCTTGCTCTTGTTTTTCTAGGAGTCTAAGTTTCATCGTTAAGTTGTCAAACAACTGATATATTTTTAACTACAAATAAATAAACCAAGTAAATAACTGAGGTGTGACTGGATATTTACAAAAAGAACTGTTTTATTGTTATACAAATCCATACTTCCAGTAAAGGATGCTATAATATATTAGGCATATATTTTATAAATAAAATACAACTAAGTACTCAGAAACTGAAAATATGTGAGATATTATATGTGAGATATTACACACATACTATACAGCTATAAGCTAAATTATGCCCTCTTCACTCAAATTCATATGGTCAATCTCTAAATCCAAGTACCCAAGAATGTAAGTGTATTTGGAGACGTGGCCTTTAAAGTGATTATTAAGCGGGAGATGTAGCTCAACAGACCACACCTGCCTGGCAAGCACATGGTCCTGAGTTGATCCCCGTACCCCAAAAGAGTAACTACTAAAAGTTAACATCATGATGTTGAGCCTTAATTAAATATAACCAATGTCCTTCTAACAAGAAAAATCTTAGATATACCAAGGTTTCCAATAAACAAACCAAAGGCCCGAGGACATAGAGAAAGTGAACATCTTCAAGTACAGGAGCCAGGGCTCAAAAGAAACCAATCCACTGACACCTTGATTTTATACTTCCAGCCTCCAAAACTACAGTAAAATAAATGTCTGTTGTTTAAATCATCCAGTTTTTGATATTTTGTAGTGTCAGCCCTTAAAAACTAATACTACATGTCACCAAGATAAATCAAGAGGGCATTTCTCACATTCTTAAATATCCAGATTACCTGGTTAGGATTTAGATTTATAATGTCTCCTGAAAACTCATGTGTTTGGAAGGTGATTTGTTCATGGGGGTGATATATTTACTGGCAGACTCATGCACTCATGAGTTCAATAGCTCATGTGCTGTGAGGAGGTACGGCCTGGTGAGGAGGAGCAGGTCCGTGGGGCATGATCTAGAAGGATGTATTCTTGTCTCCCGGAAGGGCTGCTCCTTTCCCTCTCTACTTCTTAGCTGCATGGGTTGAGCATCTTTCCTCCACCGTTCCCTTTTGCTATGCCTTTTCTACCTTGGAATCAACCAACCATGGACCAAATCCTCTGAAATGTGATCCAAAATAAACTACTTCTTTAAGTTGCGGATGTTGCATATTATCTCCCAGAAATGAGAAAATGAGAATACACTTCAGTGTTGCTCAAAACTTTTTATATAAAGTATTGATTTTAGAACAAAATTTTAAAATGTTGCATAGAATCAAATATATAATCAAAACATCACATTTTGCACTAAATGTACTTAATACTACAAAACTGATAATTTCTCAATTTTTAAAGTCACAGTTAGAAATATGCAACATTTATTTTCTAAATCTTTTAATTTGGAATAATTTATTTGGGAAGTAAATGAGAACCAAAAGTTACTATTTCGGGGCTAGTGTGTAGTTTAGTTGTAAAGCATTTTCTTAGCACACATGAAAACACTGAGTTCTGTTTCCAGCACTTTAAAAAACAAAGACGACAACTAAGAAAGGCAAAGACAAACTAAGAAAACACCTAAGAAGAGGTGGTTTTCATTTGATCTAATGTTCCTTTTCTTCTCACCCTACTCACACCCCTTTATCTCCATTCTAAAATCAGGATTTTTACTATCAGACAAAGTTTTAAACTGCAACTTTTGTTTGCCTTCTATTATACTTCCTACAGGACAAACTGCTTATCAATTAATCGGCTTATGGTTTAGTCTCAACTTAAATTTATTATGAATATTTAAAATTTGGTGAGAAAAAGAGTCTTGCTTCAAAAGTGGCTTAATTGCTACACTTCTTAAAAAGTCATGCAAAGAGACTCACAGGACACTGTGTCCTCTTGGTCTGTGTCCTACAGGCCAGATAGCGCTGCTCTCAGATCTCAGTGGCTGCCCAGAGTACACCAACCAGATTATCTGGAGAAAAGAATGGCTCACCAGGTAGTGGCAACATAATACAATTTTAGTTTAAAAATATGAATTGGCTTTTATTTGTGATTCTGGAATGAGGCATAATAGAGGAGAATGAAATAAAACAGAATGAATATTCTGTGGAACTGAGCAGAGAAGTTTGGTTTTATAGTCCGAAATGCACCGAAGACAGCAGGAACAAAGAATATAAAGCAGACGAGTCATTTTAAAGCTATTTCTTTATAAAGGTTAATGCAGAGGGCACTCCCTTATCATGTAGGCTAAAGCTGGCCTTTTGGGGATTTGGATATTATTCCTCTCTCTCCGGATTTCTCAGGTTGATAAACAATACAGTTTTGGCAGAAGATGTAGAACTTCAGCATGACTAACTCCATTTTGCTTTTGGTCTACTGGGCCTAGCGTAGGAACTCATTCCAAATCAATGGCCTCCAAGGGGCTGGGGATTTAGTTCAGTGGTGCCACTGCCTGTTTTGCAAGAATGAGGCCCTGAGTTTGATCGCTGGTACCAAAAACAAACAAGCAAACAAAAAACAATGGCCTCCAACAAATTTTATTTAGCAATAGCATAAAAACCATATTGCAGAAAATAATATTTCTAATCAATGATTAGGGATCCCCAGTGACTACCATACCCCAGTTTAAACCATCAAATTTAAATGCTTTTTTAAATAACCAGTGTACCCAAGAAAACCCACTCCTTTTAAGATTTGTCTTATGATCAGCAGAGGCTTCCTGAGTGAGGAAAGGTGAGATTTTATGGAATTCATCTAAGAATAACAAATGTAGAATTTATTGTCATGAGTTGATAAACCTCAAAAAGCCATTTGAAAGTATTATTGATGTGACACAAATTTGGAAGTCTATAAGATATGGTGTATATAAAGGGGTTACAGTATTTATCCCTCAAAATAAAATAATCTATGAAGGAGTCATGGTTGTCCTGAGAGCAAATCCTTAGCGGTCTCCTTATTCTCAGAGATTGTTATATTTTAGAACATGTAACACCATTTTTTTTTGCTTAGAAAGCAGCTGATTTCATCTTAAGCATTCTCTGTTGAATTTTACTTTGTCATGTAAATTGTATCCTACTTAAAAGTCTTTCAACCAAAGAAGCTGCAATAAGGAAATGTGAATCCCACAAATACAGCAATATTCAAACAATGGATAATTTAACCCGGATGCATGTGGAGAGATCAGACATAAAATTTCTACATCACAAAATGTGATGAAAATTCACAGGATTTTACAAATTTAAAAATATTCTGGCTTTCCCTTTAAAGAATTCATCTCCCAAAGAACAATGTGCAATTTTTTCAGGCCTGATCACAATTACCTAGCAGTCCCCATCTGGGGAAAACTGCACTCCCCATGTTCCACTTGGTGCAGATCATATCCCATCGTGGTCTTTCTCTGAGGTAATTGAAGCCAGGTTCTTAGGTTTCTCTAGTTTCTCAGGTACCTCATGCATTTAAATTCCTATCTGCCACACATTCATTCCTAATTTTCTTTATCTGAAACTGTGAACAGAGGTCTTTTCTGATACCTCTGTCAAAGCCACCACATATAAGGAAAAGAAAAACATCTCAAAGACATTTTTCCCCACTATGATGGAGTACTCAGAATTTTATGATTGCCAGCCCTTCCCCTGCATCCTTATTCTGACACCAGAACCCACACAACTGCCAGAACCTTTTACTTGCTGCTCCGCAGGCACTGAGAGCTCACATCTGTGATGGTTCACCTGACATCTGACCAATGTGACTTTCCACAGGGGAAGATGAAACAGTGGAAAGTGGTGCTTTATCTGCATTAGCCCTCTGCTTATAGCATCTCAGTGACTGTAGACTTTTTTTTCTCACTGAATTTATTGGTACATTTTAGGTACACAGTACAGTTACATTCATTATTGGGATCTTGTACCTTCACATAACAGGTCTTGGTTCTCATTTTTTCCCCTTGTGCCTGTCCTCCCTTCACCCCCTCCTCCCCTCCCTACTTACAAAAGCTTTATTTCCATTTTGTCATTTTCTCATATTTTTTTCTTTTCCCTTTTTACCTTTCCCCACCCTTCCCACTTTCCCTACACCTTTAGCCACTTTCTTCCTATTTCACATTGTCAATTATCTCACTAGGATCTTATGTACTATTATAGTTTTTCACACCAGAGAAACTATTCAGTATTTACACGTGTGACTTATTTATTTCGCTTAGGAGTATATCCTCAATATGTACCCATTTTCCTATGAATGAATCTAATTTCTCATTCTTTACGGCTGAGTAGTATTCCATTTTATAGAAAAACCTAATTCTTTCATTTTGGGTTTGTTGCTTGGCTGTAATACTCAATACCTGGAACTCAGCTCTTTTAGCTCAGCTCAGCTGACTCTTCACACCCCTATTAGTATATGTCAGTTATTATGTATCAATCAATATGATTAGATCAACTCTGAAATTACTCTACTCTGGTTTTCAGGAGTAAGCCTTCCACAAAGCTGGAATTGACTCTGAGTAAGAGAGTGTGATGAGCAAAATTTACTGTGTCATCTATGAAGCTTAGACTCCTTCGTATGGTTTCATAGTACATTGTGCATCACAATGGATCAAATGCATTTATATTCATATGTAAAAAAACAAAATATGTTTCTCATGGTCAAATATCTTTTCTACTCTGCTATTTGTTAATATGAATATACAAAGAAAGTAGTTGGTTTCAAGTAATGGCAAAGTCAACACAAATTAACAACACAAATGTATTGGTTCCTCTAAATGACAGGCCATGAAGTAGTGAAGGCTATAGGCCCAGTATAAATAAAATTTAATCAGTCTGTGTCAGTCTTGCTGTGATTCTTTTTTCTCATCTGTAGGTAAATTTTACTAATGAACCAAATCAAATTTCACATCTGTAGGTCACCACATTTGATAGAAGAAAAGATCATGGCTCTATCAGCATTCCCACTGTCTGATTATACATGCCAGTTCCTGAATCATCAATCATCTGGTTACAGGAAGATATTTTTCCAATTGACTTAGCCTAGGTCACACGTTCTATTCCTACAGCTAATGGATGACATTGTTATCTTCCCAGAAATCACATAAATTCCCAAGGAAAAGTCAGAGACTACTGAGGAGAGGTGAATGAATGCCGTGAAGGCAAAAAATATGGCAGTGGAGAAATGACTGCCCTTTTCAATTTGGACAAAAAGTTAATGAGTATTTCTGGAGCAATATGGGAGAGTCAAACTTCCCAGGAATTTCCTACAACAGTATCAATTTGAGCAACTACTCACACATGAAAATATATTCACAAGAGCTAACGAAACCAGATGGTTTTCATAACATCCAGTTTTAGCACAACAGCAAGAGAAAAATCCACTGATTTGGATAGAAAGGAGCTTTCCACTACTACCTCATTATTGTTCTTAACTCAGAACAAACCAA
>NW_022900947.1:16009731-16014914 GCF_012274545.1 Fukomys damarensis | reverse complement strand
AAAAAAAAAAAAAAAAAAAAAAAAAAAAAAAAAAGGAGAGAGATAGCATTTGTTTGAGGGAAAGACAGAGAAGTAAGCACATGACTTTGCATTTGATCTTCAACATCAGGCCCACTATAAAAAATCCCAGCCACAGGCAGACATCAACGGCTCCAGATTTCAAGCTTGCACACATGAATGGAGGCTTCAGACCTATTCCAGCAGCAAGAGTGAACTCTGAGCTTCAGGCATGCAAGTCAGACAGCATAACTGGCCTGACACCAGCATATTTGGAATTGACACTTCCCTCAGAAGAAGGCAAGACTTGGTGGCCCCACATACTGAATGCACAACAGACTCCCTCTTCCTTAGTAAACTTAAGCCCTACCCATCAAAGCCCCCAGCTTCAGGAAGAGGCCAGCAACCTGCCCATAATCTCTAGATAGGCTGTCTTTTCAAAGTCTTTTTCAGATGAAGCAAGTCTGAAAAGACTGGCATAAATACATATGTCTTCAAATATGCAGACATCAATATATATACAAAAAGATGAAGAACAATTAGGGAAATAAGGCATCATCAAAAGGACAAAATAAAGTGCTACTTACTGACTCTTAAGGAAATGGAGATGCACGTACTACCTGAAAATAAAGGAAAAAAAATATTTTAAGAAAACTCCATGAACTTGAGGCAAATATGAAGAAACAATTCAGTGAAATAAGGAAAATGACAGGAAGGCAAAACAAGAATGTTAATAAAGAAATTAAGATAACAAAAAATAAAATTAATATCTGGAGCTGGAAAATACTGTCAACAAAATGAAAAATGCAATAGAGACCATCAACACCAGAAATGATCAAGCAAAAAAGGATTCTGTGAATTTCATGGCAGGTTATTTGAAAATATATATAGCCAGAGAAGAAAAAATAAAAAGACATAAAGAAAGCTTATGAGAATTATGAGACAGGATGAAAAAGCAAATTTTTGAGTCACAGGTGTTAAAGAAGGAGAAAAGACAAGAATGTTGAAATCTAGTTTAAAGAAACAATAGTTGTTAACTTTGCAAACCTGGAGAAAGTTATAAACATTGAGGTACAGAAAGGTTAAAGATCTTCAATCAGATTCAATCCAAAAGATGACCCTAGGACTTATTATCATCAAACTGACAAAACTAAAAGATAGAGTCCTAAAAACTATAAAACAAAGGAAACAATATTTAAGGGAGTTTCAAAATGACTAGCAGAATATTTATTGCTCAGCAGAAAGGTCAGAAGACACATATAAATATTTCTGAATATTAGAAAAATCCATGCCAACAAAGAATACTGTACCCAGTAATACTGTTCTTCAGAAATAAAAAAGGTAATGATTTTCCCAAACAAAAGTTGATGGGAAATCATCATCATTAGACTTCGATAAGTAATTCTAAAAAGGGGGGATCTTTAAGCTGAAAGAAAAAGACATTAATGAGTAAATTGAAATGATATAAAAGTATAAGACTTACTGGTAAGAAGTATACAGTTATAATCAGAATACTCAACACTGTAACAGTGGTGTTATTTGAAAATATATACATTATGAAGGCTAAATGACAAAACTATCGAAATGCTAATAGATATAATAATTTGCTTAGGGATATACAATTTAAAAAACTATAAATTATAACAACAAAAATTCAAATTGTAAGCTAGTTATGGTGGTACTTGCCTGTAATACTAGCAGTCTAGGAGATTGAGGCCAGAAGATCACAACTCTGAGCTGAGCTCAGGCAACTTAGTGACACAGAGAAACCATACCTCAAAATATATAGATAGATAGATGATAGGTAGATAGATAGATAGACAGTGCTGGTGTTGTAGCTCAGTGTGATGGCCCTGGGTCCATAATGCAGCCTACAGAGACTCATCTCACTTGTAAGGGCATAAGTAGATTGAAAGTGTAGGGATTAAAAAAAAAAATATTCCATGAAAATGGAAACCAAAGCAAGCAAAACAGCTAAATCTATATCAGATAAAATATATTTTATGTCAAAAATTATTAAATAAGAAACAAATAAGGTCATTTTAATATCTAATATCTATACCTATCTATCTCCAAAATTGGAGTACCTAAACATATAAGTCAAATATTAATAGATCTGAAGGGAAAGAGATACTGCAATATGATAATAATATAGAACATCAGAACATCAAAATCTTACTTGTGGCAACAGATAGATCAACTAGATAGGAAATCAGTAAAGATTTATTGGACTTAAACTGTACTCAAGACTAATATCTATACCTATCTATCTCCAAAATTGGAGTACCTAAACATATAAGTCAAATATTAATAGATCTGAAGGGAAAGAGATACTGCAATATGATAATAATATAGAACATCAGAACATCAAAATCTTACTTGTGGCAACAGATAGATCAACTAGATAGGAAATCAGTAAAGATTTATTGGACTTAAACTGTACTCAAGACAAAATGGACCTAATGTTATCTAACAGCAACAGAATATACTTTCTTATTAATACAGAATATTCTGCAAGTTAATATGTTAGAACAAAAAAAGTGCTATCAGGTTTAACAAAATTGAAATTATATTAAATATCTTTTCTCATCTTAAGTATTTAGAAATGCATAATTAAATTTAGAAATAAATAATTAAGATGAAAACCTTCAAAAACTCACAGATACATGGAAATTAACCAACAAGCTCTGCACAACCAATGGGTCAATGAAAATTGAAAGAAAAACTTAAAATTTTCTGAAGAGGAATGAAAATCGAAAGACACTATGCTGAAACCTATGGGATAGGGTAAAAGCAGTACTCAGAGAGAAGTTTACAGCAATAACTGCCTACACCAAAATAAAGATAAACAATTTAGTCTGCACCTCGAGGAACTAGGAGAATAATCTAACTCCAAAGTTAGTACAAAGAAAGAAATATAAAGATCAGAGCAGAAATAAGCAGAAAAGAAATTTGAAAAATAATAGGAAATATCAGTGAAAGTAAGAGTTGATTTTTTCAAACAATGAATAAAATCAACAAAAAGTCAGAAGAAAAAGAGAGAGAAGATTCAAATAAATAAACTTAGAATTGAAAAAGGAGGTATTACTGTTGCCACAGAAATGTGAGATCCTAAGGAACAGTTACAATTATGACAATAAATTGGATAACCTAGAAAAATTGGGTAAATGGCAGACATATATAATATACCAAGTTTGAATTATGAAAAAACAAAAAAATCCAACAGACTAATGGTAAGATTTTGTACAGCAAAGGAAAACTAACGAAGTTTAAGTTAACATATAAAATATTTGCAAATTACAGATTCAGTGAGAAAGTAATTATCAAAATATACAAAAAGCTCAAATTGTCACTAGATGGGGTCCAAAGAGATGGCCCAAAGAGGAGGTGGGTACCTCAACTCACTCATCCATGAAATCATCCATAAAATCTGTGATGTTGAGACTCATCACAGAAAAATAATACTTCAGGACACAGCAATGAGAG
Source organism: Fukomys damarensis (assembly GCF_012274545.1). Lineage (NCBI taxonomy): Eukaryota > Metazoa > Chordata > Mammalia > Rodentia > Bathyergidae > Fukomys > Fukomys damarensis. The sequence continues at coordinate 16,011,431 of NW_022900947.1, read as the reverse complement.
CCATAGAAAAGACTTAATTGGTTGAAAAAGTAGATATTTATAAGGAAGTGTGTACTTGTAAGGTGAGATGTATTATGGTCTGCAGCCAAGTATAATTACATATATTGGGGGATGGAAATCTGTGGAATTTGTGAATCTGTACCAGTTATGGTCTCAATTCGCAGGTGAAAGACAATGACCTAATCATAGGTGGAAAGGTAATGGCCCACTAGTAGATGAAAGGCAAGGGATTGATCTATTGTACTTTTTTAAAGATGTATGAATTTAAGGGCCTGGGATTTGGCTTGGTGGTTCTGCTCCCTGCCTCACAAGTGTGAAGTCCCAAATTGGATTTCTGGTACCACACACACACACACACACACACACACACACACACACACAAATGTATGAATTTAGGATTGAATGGCCTAGAGGGAAAATATTATAAGTTATATTTTCTTCAAAAGTACAATTTTAAAATTACAATTTTCCTTGTCTCCTGTTCTCTTCTTCATTTATTTTATCCTACCTCAAAATAACTTAAAAATTAGCAACTCACTTAAATAATAAAAAGGTGAAAAGATTTGAATAGACATATCTTAAAAGAAGACAAACAATGGCCAGTATGTATCTGAAAAAAAAATGTTCATCACTAATTATCAGGAAAATACAAATTAAAACCACACTTAGATGATTTTGTTGAATAAATAATATATGGCAATTTAGAAGAGTGGTAACTAAATTTAAAGAATATTGCTCAATAAATTGTAAAATTATGAATTGAAAAAGAAATAAAATACATGGCACCTCAAACATATTGAAATAAATATTATTAAAACAAAAAGAAAACATAAATGTTGGTGAGGATATAGAAAAAGGGAACATAAATTAGTGGGAATATAAATTAGTACAGCTATTATGGAAAACAAAATGGAGGTTCCTCAAACGATTAAAAATAAAACTACTAGCCAGCATGGTGGTGCACTCCTATAATCCCAGCACTCAGGAGGCCGAGGCAGGAGGATCACTGTGAGTTCGAGACCAGCCTGGGCTACACAGTGAGTTCCAGGTCAGTCTCACTACATAAGTGAGACCCTGTCTCAAAAAAACCAAAAAAATAAAAAATAAAACTATTCATCATTCGGCAATCCCAACACTGTGTATATATCCAAAGGAAATGAAGTCAATATGTTCAAGAGCTATGTGCCCTCCTATGTTTATTTCAGCATTACTTACAATAATGGAACAACGTAAGTGACAATGGGCAAATAGATAATGAAAATGGTAGGTATACATGTATACACACACACACACACACACACACACACATAGATAGAATTTCAGATCTATCGTGCAACAAGATGACTATTGTTAATAACAGTATACTATATTCTTGTAATTACTGAAAGACGATTTTAACTGTTCTCTCAACAAAATGATACATATTCGAGATACTGCACATACTAATTAGCTAGATTTAGTCATATTGCACAGATAAATATTTTATATGTCAATAGAAAAAGAAAAATAATAAAATTTTGTATTATTTTTAAAGTAAAATAATAAAAGATAACATATTAACTATAAATTTCTCCACTACTACTCCTAGCTTTATTAATTAATAGGGGTAGGTTTGAAATGATCACTATTTTAGGGACATGTACATGTGTTTTAAAACTCTTCTTAAAGAAGTTCAATCCCTGGTGCCAAAAAAAAAAAAA
>NW_022900947.1:15978655-16009718 GCF_012274545.1 Fukomys damarensis | reverse complement strand
AAAACTCTTCATAAAAAAAACATTTACCAGGCCAGGGATTTAGCTCAGTTAAATAAACAAACAAACAAACAAATAAATAAATAAAAATATTTACCATAAAAATTGTAAAATACATCATTTTAATCACTTTCTAGGAAAAAATATTACCATCATTGTTTAAAGTATTACTGAATACTTTATAAGGAAGATCACAACTTCAAAAATATTTGTTATTTCCATTCCTCAAAAATGCATTATGAGGGCTGGAGATTTAGTTCAGTGGCAACACGCCTGCCTTGCAGGTTCAAGGTCCTGAGTTCGATCCCCAGTACAAAAAAAAAAAAAAATTGATGAAAAGCAATGATTTATAACACTCAAAGACCGATAAACCCTTAGTTTATCAAACTTAACAAAAGAGGGAAAGAAACGGCTCATCTCGATACAATCAGAAAAGAAAGAGTCAAAACAACAAAGGGCCCTGCCAAAACCAATTTATTGTAAACCTAGAAAAAAGGGGTAAATTCCTAGACTCATGAGTTACTAAAACTGAAAGAAGATATAAAAACCCTGAATAGTCCTGTAACAGGCAATGAAATAGAGGCAGTAATAAAAACCTACCAACTAAACCCAGGACCGGGTAGATTTATCCCTGATTTTTACCAGAAGTTCAGGGAAGAACTAAGGCCAATACTTCTCAAAGTCTTCCATAAAGCTGAAAAGAAAAGAATACTGCCAAACTCATTCCTTGGAGCTGCAATTACCCTGATACCAAAACTGGATAGGGACTCATGAGAAAGAGAAAACTACACCCCTCCCCCCAAAATAATCACTAGCTAATGCCAGTTCTGCATGATTTAGACCCTGTACAGATTTGAATATAACAAGAGACTGCAGACACCGGAAAACCGTTACCCCAATTATGACTTTGGCAGACAAGCATCTAACATCTCTTTTTTGCATAAGGATGATTTTGAGTTGATTATTTTGAGAAGTAGCATGTACAGGAGACATTTTGAAAGTAGAAGTGTTGCCTTTTTATAAAGGAAAGTTACATTTATATAAGCAGTCTCCATTGTAAAGTATTTCCTTTTGAGCAAGTGGAGAGGATGACTACATTACCAGGCTCATCAATGGAAAAGGTACTGACTTAAGTCTACACAACTATCCTACTCTTGCTTAACATGCTTTTTTTGGTTACCTCACTATTTGCAGAATCTTGAAAAATATCTTAAGTACCTTTATCCAGGTGTCTTCAGTTATGGGAGACAAGAGAGGTTATACAAATTTAGGGCTAATGAACTTTGCATTACCAGTTTTCAGACAGACACTCCTTAAATGATTAACACACCTATGTGCAGAGGTAACAGGGATAGTATAATGGACCACAGGACCACTCCACTCCATTTATCTGAATTTGCGCAACATCCAAGAGCCATCCCCCCTCTCCACTTTGTTCTAAGACACCTGCATGCCAGACCTGTTAGAATGACTTACAACAAACCTCCTTCACTGGGAGCTCACTGAGGGTTCATACACACAGGCCTCATCTCATACATCCAATTAGAGTAAATCCATACAGAGTTAATTATAGGAAAGAACATGCACAGTAGACACAGCTGTGGTGACCCTGTCAATCACATTGTCAGTCATGTTCTGGGAGACCCAATGGGAAGCTTTGCATTTTAAATTTTTAAACCCAAAGCCCTCAAGCATTTGTGCCATCTTCCTTTCTGCTGGTGCACACCCATTCACTCTTGGAGCGTACCATCACCTAATTCAACGTCATTAAACTTTGCTGCTTTTTCCTTCGGTGAAGCACCACTTTCAAGTCTTTGTTCATCATGTGTAAGAACTCATCCAGGATCCCATCACCCACGGTAGCAGCTGAACAGGAATTTGACCCAAAATCTACGGTAGCAAAAGGAACTGAATACAAATTGAAAAATGCCAAGCATTTTTCCTGCTTTTGGTTATCCACCAAACATCCACAGGTCCAAGCGAAGAGTCAGCGCTTTTGAGCAAAAGCAGCCTCTAAACCCGTATTACTATCAGAATTCAGAGAGGTCTCTGAATATACAGCTAATCAGACTGGGTGAATAATTGGAGAGGAAACAGTGAAGAATAAAAAGAATGCTGGGGTTGCATCCTGGAACTGCTGACTTGACTCGATTTTGACATTATGCTGCTTTTAGGATCTTGGACAAATTATTTTGTCCCTTATTAATAAACGTAGCTGCAGTAGAATAGAAAAAATAAAGATAGGCAAAAAGGAGACCAGAAAAATCATAAATTTAAAACTGTACTTTCAAGAAAAACTGTGGTGATGCCTTTTTCCTTTCCAGGAAACTCATTTTAAAAAAATTCTGAAGGATCATAAAGACAATTGGCAGCCATGATTTTCACCTGTGGACCTATCCCCATTCTCCTGTAAAATAGGTCTTCAGGTTTCACAGTCATTGCCTGTAAATGAAGCCTTGCTTTCTACAGATTTACAAATTCCACAGGTTTCAGCTACCCCAAGACACATAAATATACACAATTCCAGGCCACAATGAGCCTCTTGTTTCTTGAGGGCTCTCACTATTCTGAATATGTACTTTTAAAATTCTGCTAGCACATCTCCTGTGCCTGTCACTGACATGTCTTGAAACTTCTTATGTGGAATTATGTGAAATTCTGATGTGAATATTCTTATGATGGAAGTCAGTGAACCTACTTCTGGGCAAGGCATGGCCTATGAAAGGATGGTGCTGCAGATGGAAAAAGAATTTACCAATACGCAAGGAATATAAAGAATTAAAAGTTTATTGATACAAGACGATTGAGCAGCAGAAAGAACTACACTGACAGAAAAGCCGGGACCTTTACATTTGATTTTAATGTGAGAAAGGGTTCTGGAGTCATCCCAGGAATGCTTTCATCGGGTCACAGTGGTTCTATTGTGCAACCACCTCAGTTCCAAGTGTAGCCAGGTATTATATGAAACCTGGCAATGTTTTTGTTCAACAGGGTCCAGTGCCCTTAGTGTTGCTGGAAATGGGTCTTCTGGGTACATTTAAGAAATGTGTAAAGAATGACTATGTTAGTGATGAAGGCGATCACAGTAAATGTACTTGTATGGACTTTTGACCTTATGATGGGATAGGGGAAGAAAGGTATTCAGATGTGTCAAGGGGTTAGATCATCTAGTGATGTATGCATAGTTTTTGTGGGGAGCTTGGAAACTGGAATGTGAATGTTCACCACTCAGCTGTACTCTGGCATCTGAAGAAACAATGGTAAAATAACTGTAATTCTCTACACTAACACCTACAACCTACTCTGTGAGTGGGATGAGTTGAGGTTTCCCTCTCTGCTTTGGGGAGTCTCCCCAGATCCTGTGTGGTGAAAACTATACCTACTAAAATGGGGCTATTATAATAACTTGAAATAATATTTATAATCTCATATCATTAGTTTCATTATCATTATTATTCAGCATGTTAGAGAGAAGGAAATCTTGGAATGCCTGTTTTTTACACAGGAGACTGTGAACTGTCACTGGGTAGGTAGGGTTGGTGGTGGTTCCACCAAGAGGAGGCCCAGGCCTCTGCTCACATACCCAGGGAATAAATTGGAGCCTCAATGACTCCCATCCCAGAAAAACCATTTTCAGATGTGTCAGAGAGAGGCATAAAAAGATTTGGGAGTAGAATTAAGGAGTGTACACTCATAGAGAACACAGTGTGGGCCCCTCAAGAGAGAAGCACATTATGGTCTGCGCCTGGTTGTGTGATTTCTGGGGATAAAAATCTGTGGGATTTGTGAATCTATAGTTAAAGGAGAAAACTTAGGGTTCAATTTACAAGTGACAGGCAAGAGCCCATTTCTAAATGAATTTTACAATTTTACAATTTTACAAGAAAAAGGCATGAGCTCAATCTAGTGTACTTTTTTAGGAAGTAGGAATCTAGGCATGAGTAGTTTGGAAGGGGAAAAAGTGTAACCTTGGATACCTGTGTCCTAAAACTTCAGTTTTTAAAAGTATACTTTTAAAATGATGATTTTCCTTGTCTCTTTTCTACCTAACTCTATTTCTTCTATTCTACCTCAGGATGGAGATCATGAATGAAAAGTAACAGAATAGGTTCTTGGAAATGAGCATGAATTTCTGTTCCAGTCTCTGTAGTCTTCAGGTCAAGATGCCCTGAGAAGAGTTAAAAATGTGGCTCAGAAACTTGAGAAAGAGAGCATGAAGTTTATAATATAAATTTTGGAGTTTCTCAGTATGTAAATCACTTTTGAAGTAAAAGTAGTGAGTGAGATCAGTCAGAAGGAAAAATGAGAAAAACATTAGGGAACTTTTATTAAAGGAACTTCATTCTTTCCTGAAACAAGAGATAGCCTTTGAAGTCCTTTTAAGAAGGATCTGTAATTTCAAAACATCTAATGTGTATTAATACAGACGGCTAAATACTGACTGGAAAAAACGAAAAGGTGGTTGTAGTAGTTAACTGACTAATTGTCAACCTGATAGGGAATGCCTCGCTGATTTGAGTCAGCACGGTTGCCAGAATGGCATAAAAGGAGAATGAAAGGGAAGGATTTCCGTTGATCTTCCTTGAAGAAGCTTCATGGCAGCATTTTTTTCTTTAGAGGAGCTTTGGCTCCTTTTTATCTTCAGGGGAGCTTCAATCCTTGTCTTCATCTTGCTCGTCCTGGCTTCCAGACCAGAAACCTCAGTCTTCAGGCTTAGGTCCTTCAGCCTTTTGGTACAGACACCTCAGCTTCCTGCCTTTCCGGTGCACATCCTTCTGTCTGCCATCAGGGATCCTTTGGCCTCCTGATATGGACTTGCACAGAACACTGTTGTAGGCTCCAAGCCCTGGACTGGATCCTGTGGGTCTCCAGCGCACAGACAGACATCTTGCACTCTTCTATATCTGTCTCCGGTAAGCACTGACTAATCCAGTGGTACAGAGTTTCTAAGAGCACTACACTCTGCTTTGTATCTCACATGTCACTGGGATTACTGAGCACAAAACATCCCATACTGAGAAGATTGCAAGCATATACTAGACTGCTTTGGGTATCTCCCCAATATCTCAGGATGTGTATTCTTGGTTATTCTGCCCACAAATTGCACGCAAAAAAGGGACAAGATAAATCAGCCTAGGTCATCTGAGATTTCCTCCTGCAAGTGGAAGCAAATATCTATTCTGGAAGTTTGGGACCATAAGAAACTAAGCCAGTTTGCATACTGTAAAACACTGTGCTATTAGGGATTCAAAAAGATGACTAGTTTTTTAGTCCATTCCAGCTGCCATAGCAAACCATACATACTAGAGAGCTTATGAGTGATATACTTATTTCTTATGGTTTTGGAGGTTGAAAAATTCAAGATGAAAGTGTTGGGAGCAAGCTATAGCATCAACATAGACAAACATATTTTTGTCTTTCTGTAATGTCAGAGTTTATTAACAATAGATTCACAAACTACATAAATTTCATCTGCTTGAAATCACTGAGTACTTCAGCTTTAACTTGGAAGTCATGAACATGGCAATTTAATTTCAATCTCTATTATTAATATCTATAATACGTCACACTTCAAACAGTAGTAGTAGATGACAGAGAGGGCGAGGAAGGGTTAAAGTAGCACAGGATTTAAAGAGGCAGTATCAGAGCAAAGGCAAAAATGAAAACAAATACAGTCATAGCAGGTGGTCAGATAAAGCTGTCCAGGTGCAGAGGTCTCAAGGTGAACACTCTCAAGGCGTGGCTGTGAAGAGGGCAGAATCAAAATGGCAGGGAGGAAGTGTGCTGAGCTGAAGTCCAGGGACAGAGTAGGAAGCTCTCACCTGGCAAATCTCCAGGGTAGAAATGGTGATGTATACACCAGGTGGTCTATGAAGAGATGACAGATAGGTGACCCCTCTGTTATGTTTCAGGTAAGGGGGCTGCACCATTCATTAGTCTGGTATATTGGGTAAGCTCACATGCCCAGTGTTCTTGGTATGGTTTGATACATTTCTATGCTCATGTACCCTGGTCTTATTTGTTAACATCACATGTAGTAATTTTTTATTGGCCTGATAAATTATCAGTGCTTTATTTGTGGTAGATGTTGTTTTCCACAAGTGTCCAACATCTGGGGAGTACCTACTTGCACAGGCAAGATTTTCTGCTTTAGAATGGGTACCCAAAATGGAATAAGTCAGAGCAGGGCACAGCCTAAAATCTGCTGCTCTTATCCAAAATGTAGTAATTCAGGGCAAGGCCCAGCCTACTCTATTAATTTAGTATCTGGCAAGAGGAGTCCACAAACAGCACCTTCATGCTGTATCCACTCATGGTAGAAAGAGCAAGTAGTCTTCCTCACACCTTACTAATGCTACTCCTGAGAATTATGGTCGCAGAGACTAACTATCTCCCAAAGTCTTCACCTCTTAATTGCCATCACCTTCAGGGTCAGTATTTCAAAATTTGAATTTTGAGGAGACACAAATTCACACCTTCACAGCTACAGAGGCAATATGCTCGCTTGCTCATTTGCTTGTGAGATTTTTCTCCAGATACCCACATGGCTTGCTCCTTCACTTATTTTTAGTATCCACTCAGATTCCTCCTTATCACTGAGGCCTTTACTGGTCACCTTATACAATATCCATGATTTCTCTCCCTAGCACTTTCTGTCTTTTCTTACTTTATTTTTCTCCCTGTTTCTTATATCTATCCCATGCCTTTATTTGAATATTTCTGTATTGTCAAAGAACTGATGTATTGGCTGCTGAATCCCTAACACTAAAATAGAGCTCAATATCTAATAAATGTTCAGAAGATATTTACAAACAAGTGCATGAACTACTGATTCTTTAGCAGTGGAACTGGTACATGGACTGTTGTAAACATTTAAGGAGAGAAAAATGAAGATGACACAGGTCTCTACTCAGAAAATGCATAGCAAATAACATAGCCATAGGAACAAGAATTACCATTAACAACCTACCATTGGCTAGGAGATGGAGTAAAATTATAATTCAATGCTATTATAAACCAGTAATTTTTCACATAAAGAAAAAATCTGTTCCATAATCACAGACTGTACCCCTAACCTTGGCTAATCATCTTGCAAATGCATGTGATTAGTCACCATGGGGAATGTGAAAGGGAGTGCCAGTGGCTCTGGCAGTGCCATCCATCACCTACACGAGGGAAATAACTCAAATTTTGTGCCCTGCTAATGGCAGGTCAGTAGCATCAATTTTGTATTTGAAGGGCAATCCAAACCAAATTCCTCAAACAGCACCAAAAATTGATAACTACCTTTGCTAAACTAGCATTATTTAGCAAAACAACAGATTTAACATTAAAAGAATCTGTAGCAGTCAAGAAAGCAACCGAATTAAAAGCTTAAAAACAAATTATGCAAGATAATTTTATCAGTTGTTTTGACAGAAGTTGTGCATGTATAACTATTTGGGGACAGCATTTCGTCAAAATGTCAAAAAGTCTTAACTATTTTACAGAAACCAGTAATTGTTTCAAATTGTTTAATATAAATACCATGTATTGAAAACCAGCTGGAATGTAAGATAGACAGCATTTGTGGAATTATCAGTGCATCAACTCTATGATGTAATGTTTTAAAACAGCGGGGCTGGGGATTTAGCTCAGTGGTTTGGCCACCTGCCTTTCAAGTGCAAGGGCCTGAGTTTGACCCCCGGTACAAAACAAACAAACAAACAAATAAAACAGGAAGTTGAGTATAAAAATGTAACAAGAACAAGAATGAAGAATGGAGAGGGAGGTGAAAAGCAAAGTGAATAAAGGTCTCTAAAAGCATGGATGACAGAAAAGGCTTTTTCAACTGTTCAGAATAAGCAAAACTGATGGAATAGGATTACTCTCTAAGGAACATAATATTAACAGGTGGTAGAACACTAAAATATTTCTATTTAGTTTCCTTCAAGTTGGAAAGGTCCAATTTAAAAAAAGAGAATTCTAAGCCAAGATAGTTGAGAAGATAATAAAAAGAGCACATAGCCACTTCAAGTGAATTTAAGTCTCTAAGACCAAGCAAATTACATCCTCAGAAGCTGAAGGAATTTGTAGATGGAATCTCAGCACTGTTATTTACGATGAAGAATGGTGTATAAGTCAGAAAATTGAACCTAGCTCTATAGTGCTCTGCTTTTTAAAAAGTAGGAAATATAAGATTTTTTTTAAGTGACAGACATAAGCAAAATCCAAGAGTGGATTTACTAAGTACATTTGAAACTTCTAAAAAACAATGTTGTAATGGTTAGACATCAGCAAGAGTTCACAAACACAAGGTTTGAGCAGAACTAGTTTGTATTGTTGCTCATTTGCATTTGTTTCTGGATTGTTTTCAGAAGTAGCAGGTTTGGTAGAAATTTTTCACTAAGCTCTAGAGACAGGGAACTCAACACAGATTTGAATTCTGGCTCCACCACTTTCTCTCTGAGTGACCTAGGGGAAAACATCTCACTCTGGCTTTGTGAGTCAGTTCACTCATGATTGCTTCAGAAGATAGTTGGAAAATTCTTGTGGGCTGATAAAAGTAAAAGCACCTTGCACCATTTCCAGCACCCAGTTGACTTTGTATTGGGAGTTAGTGAAAATCTATTTCAGTACCTCTGTATTCTCTTGGAAAAAGATAACAGCTCTAGTAACATTCCTGACCTCACTTATTTGTGAAAGACAGGAAGGAGTAGGCCTGTCTGGCTGTCTCTTCTCTTCCCTTTTTGAGCCAGCTTTTTGGAAGGATACAAGTGTTCTGGTCATCTCTTCTACCAAAAAGAAAATTTATTAGGGCAGATTTAGTTCTTGCAAAGGGGAAGCATGTGGGTGTCCAACACTGCCTATGACCAAGTAGGTAAAACTAGCTATTGTAAGAGGATATCTGAAAGCTCTGAAAGCTCCATTGGCCACAGATTAAGCCAATATCTTGAGTTCAACTTTGTCATAAATAAAGCTAATATTCTAATTTCTATTTAAATCTGACTCCTGTGTCTCTCTTACTAAGGGTCAAATTTAGTATTGGAACTGCATAAAATGTGGTAGCAGCCAACTAAAATTTCAACAGTGTGACACCAACAGTTGATCATTAATTTAGCATGATCTATCAGAATATAGTAGTTGTTCTTAGATCTTATTTACACTTGGTTCTCGGTTCTTTAAATGGCAAAAATCTTCTGTTCCTTTCTGATGAAGAAAATCACTGATTAATAATAGTTATAGTGGTGCCTCGCTTCACAAACTTAATTCTCTCCATGATTTTTGTCAAACACCAAATTGGTAAAAAACTGAATCAACTTTCCCCACAAGATCAACATTGACTTTAACCACTGAATTTGATTTGGTTCTCGTCCAATTTGGTTTGTGACCAGAATCGTGGAAAAAATTAAATTCGTGAACCAAAATACCATTTGTATTCATTCTTCAATAGTAGGTACTTAGCTTAATGCCTCATATGCACTGTATTATATATTCAATAGTCACACGAGATAGCCACCATAATTCCCAATTTTATAAACAAGAAAACTAGAGCTGGTTATGTGAATTGTCTCAGGTCACACAGCTAACAGATAGAAAAATCACAACACAAATTTAGGATTGTCTAATTCTAAAACTAAGAACCTGACCCAAGGATTGACAAACTTCAGCCCCATCAACCATGTGGCCAGGTGCTAATTTATTTATTTTATTTATTTATTTTTTTTGGTACCGGGATTGAACTCTGGGCCTTGCACTTTCAAGGCAGGTGGCAGCATGACTGAGTTAAATGCCTGGCCCTGGTGCCAATTTTTATACAGAAAATTTCTTTGGAATGCAGTCTTGCCAAATTATTTTGCATTATCTATTGCTGGTTTTGTGTTCCCATGAAAGAGCAGAAAAGAGTGACAGAAACTGCATGGCTTGCAAGCTAGAAATACCGTCTTGATTATTTAGATTCTACACCTTTACAGAAAGATTCTGTATCCTTTCGTTTTATGAATTGGCATCTTCAGAGCTCCCATCTCAAGGTATAAAAAATATATTAAAACTGGTGTTTTGCTGTGCGACTAAATAAAGGTGGGGATCTTGAGGTGTACTCATTCCTTTTTTAAAAAAATAATGAAATAGCCCCATAATGTTTCTTTTCTTTAACTTATTTTTCTCCCTAGAGCTTCAGCACCAATTTCAAGTTACTATAAATTCCTTAAGTAGTATCTCTTGACTGTACCAGATTTGAACTTTTGAATGAACCAAAGCAATTTTTAACCTGCACAACTGTTAGGACCCGTTTCTAAACTGAATGTGTGAAGTCTTTTCTACTTTGTATTACCGTAGTTTTAAATGTATACAAAAGTAAAGTAAACAGTACACTAAAGTTCCATGTATCCTCAACCAGATTCAAAGTTATTTACTTCAAGGATAATTTTGTTTCATCTGTAAACCTTCTTCCTCTCAACCTCCACTAGACTATTTGACACTAATAGCAGATGAAATATCATTTCAGCTATAAATACTAAATGTAATCTTTGCATGGCGGGAAAGAATATATATCAAGATGATACAGACATATAGAAGTTATTCACTTTTTACTATTGGCAAACCTATAAAACCGCTCAAATTTAGATACTAATACAATTCTCTGCTAATAAGTATGACATTGGATACTACTACATTTTCTGTCAAAATAATAGTTACTCTAAGGGAATTTATTCAAAATCCATTAGGAAAGAGTTCAGGATCAGCCATACCATGCTTATCATGTGGCATCAGGTGACCTAAATTATTCAGTGAATCCTGAGGGTCAGGAATAAGAGAGAGTCGATGTAACACATGAACACAAGGGCAAATAAGACAAGATAACTATGGTCGTGACATGGCACAAAACTAGTAAGTATCTCACCTGCCATATATTCTTGAAACTTCTATCCCAAAGTTATTGAGATGATTATATATTTCTCAGGATTATATCACACTTCATAGCTGTTCCCATTGGTAGCTGTCCATTACAGGTGGTGAAGGAAGTCATAATTTATCTTGTAAAGACCCCAGCACAAATTGGTCACTTGTAAATATTCTTGAAAGGTAGGAATTTAATTTTACTCTGTGCAAAACACTTTTACAAAGACCTTAAGAAAACTGGGCTCCTCAAATATCACCAAACAACCTGTAAGTAAGACAAAGCTAAATTTATTGCTCACCATGCTTTCACAAAGCTTTGGTAATGTCTCTCTTTGGAAACAAAATCCAAATTCATTGCAAATCAGAGTTTAATTCAAAATGGTTCTTTCAGTATAAAGGAGATTAATCAGTAGAGAATCAGAAGCTTAATTCAAGATGTGTCTTTCAATACAAAGGAGATTGATCAGAATTGTTTGAGGATTAAGATGCAACAACAGTCTGGGATTGGCAAAAACAGCAAGGCAAGACATCCGAAGTGGCATAAGGTACAAGCTGCCTATTGATGCTTCCTGTTGAAGAATACATGGGTATTTTGGCAAAATACACCAATTAAGACATTGGCTGAGTAAAGTTATACTTACGTCAGTAATTCATTATGGTGAAATAAGGAAAGTAGAGGTTTTTATTGCTATTATCTGAGCTGTGAGTGAGCTTTGGTGAATTCAGTTCACGACCTTCATGTTTGAATTGGAAATGTCTTCAAATAAGCTATAGGGACATAACCTACATGATATATGTAAGATATTTACATATATTTATAATCTCTCATATGCTCTTAATATAATAAATTTATAAAGTATTTAATTAGTTTACAGGTTTGCAGTTAATTTGCTAACAAGAAAAATCTCTGACTGTGAGTCATTGGTATCTTTATTCTTCATTTTAGAGTTCTGCCCATCCTCTTTCTTGTATGGTCGAGGTATGGCCGTGCTTCATTTTCAACATCCTTAGTCAGAGGCCAGTTAATAATTATAAAGATCTTCCAGTCTCTGCATATGCAGTTGCTGAAAGTTTAAATTACTGACACAGATACATCCTTGTCCTTGGTAAAAGGAATGACTGTCATTTACTCTTTCCACGTGATACTTATTCCTAGAAATTTAAAACCCAGAATTTTTTAAATGTTTTATTTGGATTTGATTTGTTTTGTTTTACTGATAGAGATTAAACTCAGAGCCCTGTACATGCTGTGTCCATCTCCAATTGAGCTATATCCATACCCCCAGAAATGCATTTCTTTGTCCTTTCTGTTATGCATTTCTGCAAAGCATTACAGATATTAACACTAACAACTTTCTCCCTAAGACCTACAGTTTAGAAGGCTTAGAAAGCAGTTCTACTTCTTAGCATTAAGTCTATATTTCTGCATTTATATTTCTGATATCAAGAGAGGTTGAACTACAAAGACATATTTAGAGGCCCTAAATCATCTTGACATATTAGTTGTTTCAGTAGGGGGAAAGCAAAAAGCTAATTTCTAGAGTTATTTCCTTGAGCTATTCCATCCATATGGCTACTGTTTGAGCTTATTCAACATATTTTGTTTTGGTAAGAGAGATATTCAGAGATAATAGAGATACTCAGACCTCAACGTTCTTTCCTTAGAGATTTATGCTTAATTTCACCCAGTACTTTAGAGAGTATTGATCCTTCTGAACATTTCTCTCAAGACAAAATATAGGACTCTTCCCTTAATTCTCCTTAGTTTAATTATAACCAAGATGAAAGATCAAAAATAACTTACTGAGTAATGAAGACTAGACAATATTAAGAAAAAAATATAAAAATAACTTGGTGCATTATCATTAGTTCATTTATGCTGGACACTGAGAAGACCAAAACCAAGGGGACAGCAGGTTCAGAATCTGGTGAAGGCCTAGTCTCTGCTTCCAAGATGTCATTTTTCTCATGGCAGAAAATAGTGCAAGAGTCCAAAGCAAGCTCCCTCCAGTACTATCCATTCATGAAGGCAGAGCCTTCAGGATTTATGTACTTTCCAAAAGGCCCCACCTCTTTTTTTCTTTTCTTTTTTTTGGGGGGTACCAGGGCTCAAACTCCAGTCCTTGTACTTGCAAGGCAGGCAGTGGAACCACTGAGCTAAATCCCTGGCCCCAGGCCCCACCTCTTAATAGTAACCCAATGCAAATTAAATTTCAACATGAATCTTGAAGAAGGCATATGAAAATCATAATAAAATAACTGTATAATTTATTTATCTTTAATTGGAGGGTCCATGCTGAAATTCCTCCTCCCTAGTTGCTCTCGTTCAAGATCTGCCTCAACCAGTCAAAGGTAATTTTTCTCCTGACTACCTAAAAACATACACTGTGTGTGACTGGATTATTTGGATATTAAAGCTAGTTAAACAAGCACAGGTTGAAGAAGGATGGAAATTTCTCTCCTCACCCGCCTCAGACCTGTTAAAGACAAAAACTGGACAAGAGGTAGATCTTGGCCATTCTGTTTTAACGGGGACTACAGTCCTGATGAAAAGATTAGTTTTTCAGTAAAATGTTATTGCCTTAGACTTTGATAACAGCTAATTGACAAGATACAAGAGAATTATAGTTGTAATCATTTGGCAATCTGGGAAAATCTTAGCCTGTTATCTGAAAAGAATATGTCTAATCAATTTCCAGAGACAAACAGTTTTAATTTTAGCTAATTACGCATAAGATGAGAATGAAAAGTTGGCTAGAGTTAAAAGGGGAGGATTCTTGCGTCTTTTTGTCAGGTCCAGAGAAGAGCATTGAAGGTATGTGTTTGGCCTTGTGTCAGGATTCTCCAGAAAAATGGAAATAATAGTATACAGAGTTATAAAAAGCAACAAAGGGATAGAAGGAAGATTGGGAATGACTATGATTATGGAGACTGGGAAGCTGGAGACCCAAGAAAACAAGGAACCAAGGTGACGTAGTTCCAGTCCAAGCCTGAGACCTGAGAACAGGCAGCACCCATCCAAGTGCAGGGGAAGAAGTATGGCTCAGCTCAAGTAAAAAGAGTAAATTTGGCATTCTTAAGTCTTTTTTGTTCTATTTGGGCCCAAAACAGATAGGATGAAATCCACTTACACTGCTGAGAGTGATTTTCTTTTAGTCACCAATTCAAATGCTAATATTTTCTTGAAACAACCTGTGAGAACACCAGAAACAATGCCTTACAAGCATCTTTTAGCCAATCACATTGACATTTAAAGTTAACCACTGCACATTATCCCATCTCCTTTCTTTCTTGTGCAAGACAACCATTAGATAGTCATTAAGCAATTATATTTGGAAACAAGAGTGAACAAATCTATACCTCTATCAATTCCACTTCAATTTTGATGTTTAAATATATGCATGGTTATGCTCTTTATAGTTTTACAGCTGTGTTGATGGTTTGGAGGTAAGAGTCAGGTCCTTTCTATCTGGTCAGGGGTCTTTTTCAGAAGACTAGGTCTCTAATCTGAAGCTCAAGGGTGAGTTGCGGAATGAAGTCTAGGAAAAGACATAATTGATCTTCTGGTGATATGAAGGAGTGAGTCTGAAAAACATTGTATATTAGATTGAATCAGATTAGAATTTAAGATCAGAAAGAGTAAGAATCATTGGACTGACAATAATTATCTCATAAAGGGATAATCAGTGCTGACTGGGAAGGGTCACTGGGGCTAAGCCAATATTTGAGGTAAGACAAATTAAGTTCCTCAGATAATCTAGCTTGTTTGGCTGCTTGGCCCATTCTGTTTATCCAGAGGATGGAGCGTGGTAAGGAAGGCAAAATAGTTGTGAGTGAAAGTATTTGTGGAATATCTCTAATGACCTCCCTGGTGAATGAACTGCTTATCTCTACTGTTACAGAAGAACAAAGGAATTGGCCAACTGATGATGCTCAGCTATATCAGTGGCAGCGGATTGTTTGGAAACAAAAGCCTCTAACATCCTAAAGACAGGTAGACAATGGTCAGAGCATTACCTATCTATGAAACTATGAAACTCTGAGGTCCAAGTTAAATTAATTTGCCAATGGAGAAAGAACCCCTTGGCAGCTGGTTCTCATCCTTACTTTTACGGTTTTACCAGTATTATGCTTCTAGTAGATGGTGCAAATTGTGGTTCCCTGACCAATATGAGAACTCAAAGTGCTCCTACCAATATTTAGGAAAGAAACTTTTAACATTTTAACATTTGCTATTTTGTATCTTTCTGTGTGTGGACTACATTTTTGCAAGGAATGGAGGAGAGAAAAAGTGACCATTTGGGTGTCTCTCAAGCCATCTGTGTGAATAAAAACTTAGCCTGATTCCAGTTGACTTTCTCAGCCTCCAGTGCTCCAGTTGTTATGCCTTTGATTCCCTAAACAGAGTTTTTCTTTCCCTGAAGAAGGCAGAGCAAGGGGAAGTATTCAGTGGTCAGAGAAGAGATTTCTAGAGAAGCTGCTATCTAAGCCTATTTGATAGCCAAGGAATTTGCTTCAGGTGCCTGGCAACTAGCATGTGATCTGTTTTTGAAAATAGCTAACACCGTGCACAGCAGGACGGCCTCCACTGAAACTGACTTCTGTTCTACTTTTGCAGGGTGTCCCTGCAGCTGTCATGTGCGCCGTTTCCACAGCACACCCAAACCATGTACAACTTCAAAGCCTATCTGCTGACAGTGCGATGTTAGCTCTCTTGTGCTAGTATGCAAGTTCACTTGAGGACTATGTGTTCAGCCACTGGGCTGATTTAGGTTCAGGTAGTATAATGGAATATAATAAGGGAAATTACAGGTTGCCGTGAGAGAACAGGGCTTAATGTATAAGAATATGTTTTCATACGTGCTTATCATTACACATTCAACACTGGAAGTTTTCGCTCAGCCCTCACGTCTCTGAAAAGGAAGCATAATATTGGACAGCTGAGGAAGCATTTTCAATGTAATTGCTATCTTAGCATATTTGTCAGCCAGAAAGTCTGCTTTAGCTTCACGAACCTGACTACTCTTCTAAGGTTCATTTTTGAAAAAATTTTTGGAAAGCTTAAAATTTACAGATTTTTTTTTTTCCATATAAGGATTGAACTCAGTCCTCATGCTAGGTAAGGACTCTACCACTGACCTATGTCCCCAGTCCGTTTTTATTTTGAGAAAGTGTCTCTTTCACTTGCCCAGGCTGATCTTGTTTTCGTGATCCTCCTGCAGCAGCCTCCAAAATAGCTGGTATTATAGGCATGCACTCTGTGCCAGTGTTGAAATTAGATTTTTACATTACCAGTTATAGACTGAATTAGGTTTCCCTAAAGTTCATGTTTGAGATTTAACCCTGATTTTTTTTACTGTGTTTGTTGATAAGACCTAAATGAAGGTAATTAAGGTTCAATGAGGTCAGAAGGGTGGAGCTCAGAATCTTGGATTGAATGTCCTTATGAAATGAGACACCCAAATGCTTTCCCACTTTCTCTCTGCTTCTCGCTCATCTCCTTTCCTCCCTCTTCCATGTGAGGACACAGTGAGAAAGCAGTGGCCATTGGCAAGACAGGAGGAATCTTCATCAGAAACTGGACTGGTTTGCATTTGATCTTGAGCTACCTTTCCCCCAGAATTGTAACAAATTAAGTAAATTTTCATCATTTAAGCCACCTTGTCTATAGTATTACAGCAGCCTGAGTTGACAATACAGTACCTTATTATCAAAGTCTGAGGACCTCCAAATGTTTTTGTCTTTTGATTGATCATTTTACAAAATTACCTGTGTAGAACATCCTCTCTTGGTCTGTATCTTGAATAAGGAATAGAGTAAAAATATGAAATAAAGAAAAACTTGAGCCTGGGTGTGGTGGAGTATGCCTATAATCCCAAGGTGGCTGGGACAGGAGGACTGCCATGAGTTTGAGGCCTGCCTAGGCTACACAGTGCGTTCAAGGCCAGCCTAAAATACGTAGTAAAACTTTGTCTCAAAAAACCAAAAGAGAAAGAAAGAAAGAAGAGGGGGAAGGAGGGATGGAGAGAGGAAGAGAGAGAGAGAGAGAGAGAGGGAGGGGAGGGAGGGAAAGAATGAAAGAAAAGGTTGATCCTAAATCATCAGAATGAGCTGATTTTATTTAAAGAATATATTCTATGGAGAAGTAATGTTACTTCTTTGACAGAGTTCATCAGATCATCTTGAGTATAAAATAGTCAGAAGGAATTTGTGTAACCTCTTTGTTTAAATTTCTAACGGGTACCCTGGATAAATACAAAGAATGAAACAACCGAGAATGCATTGAAATGAGAAAGCGTTGCCCCACATTCTCCCCACTAGACATTACTGGCCCGAGGTAATTTTAGGCTAAAAGCTCTAAGCATTTAAAATGCAATTCAAAATCCATATTGATTTTGCAGGTTGATACCAAAAGAAGAACTTCTTGAGTTAAACTCCCTCTCAAAAATGGCTCTAAGTGCTTATAATTACATTTCAAACATCTCCTGCAACAATCACAGCTCTGTGCTAGTTTTTGCAACACACAGATTGACAGACACCATCTTTACTGACAACAGTTCTGATCTGGCCACGGCTTGAGTGGTGAGAATTTGTAGCTGGAAGCCTTATCAGAGCTGTCACCGTTACGTCTTATCAATCCCAAGCAAATGGCCATGCCTGGATGGTGCAGACTGCTAAGATTGCCCTAAGAATCCTGGAGGAACTGGACTCCAATATTTGCCAAGGAGTTTCCCCTCTAAAGTGTAATATTTTCATTTTTAACACATGGAATTGAATTTCCTGAATTAGTTATTTGGAGATGTAATCAGGTAGTGACCAATTAAGTGAAAACTTACCATTATATTCCACAACATCAAGGGCAAGGGTCAGCTTACAATCTGAAAGTTCTTATGGTTTTTTGTATTCTTAGGAGAAGGGGACAGAAATCAAGACTAACACAAAAGGTATATGAAATACTAATTTCATGTGAAAATTATATGAAACTCCAATTTTAATATCCTTAAATAAAGTAGAATTGGAACAGAGCCACATTCATACATCTACACACCACTGTTTATAGCTGTTTCCACCATCGTGGTTATAACAGGTCACACAGCAGGCAAAGGCTAACGTTCTCCTCTGGCGGGTCTCACAGAAGTTTGCTGATGCCTGTTCTAGCGTGCTGGAGACAATGCAAACTCCTTTTGAAAGGCGCTCTCCATACTTTTATCTGTTTTATCCAAAAAGTAAAACTTTGAGACGTATAAAGGACTACATTTCTTTGTTATTTATCCTTAGAGACACAAATGGCAAGGACTGGGCCTGGCTCAAGGATGTGTTGATAAGATAGTCTTCCATTGGGACTCGATGGCAACAGAATCCTGAGAAGCCACTGTCTGATAGCACCTGGCAAGGAACAGTTAACTCTGTCTTTCAAGAATCCAGCAGAGACACAGAAAAATAATCATTCTCCCCGAATCTTGTAAAAGCTGATGAGGGCTAGTCTCAATGTTCCATCCTTATTAGTGAACCTCAGAGGCAATCTCACAAAAAATGGTGCCACCAACAATAAAAGGATATATTAGGTCTGGAGTAGGAAGGATAGATGAAAACAGGCCATTTTGTCCTTCTGGTGTTAGTTTTGTTGCTGTTGTTTTGGTATTTAAATTATTGTTTAGCTTCATTCATGTGCCTGAAAACAACTTAAGAATAGACAATTTAAACTGGCTGTGGTTGTACATTCCTATAATCCCAGCACTTTGTGAGGCTGAGGCAGGAGGACTGCAAGTTCAAGCCCAGCCTGCAAGTAACTGAAAGTGACTTAGTGAGACCTGTGCCAAAATAAAAAAATAAAAAAAAAATAAGGGGGCTTAGATTGTAACTTAGTGTGAATGCCCTGGGTTCAGTCCCCAGTATTGCAAAAAATAAAGAATTTAAAATAGATATTTTTCTTGATAAACAAAGATGTCTTCAATTCTTGCTTGTCGCTAAATAATCTCATTAATTTTCTAACACAAGAAGAAATCAAATGATCACAGGAATATATTATGTTATTTTTTGAAATGCCACACTTGGGCTTTGTTCTGTGTTCTCTCATTGCTCTTTCACTGGGGTCCAATCTTTCACTTACAGTTTCTCAGCTTCCTTCTCCTCTCTCCACATACAACAGTTAGGGATAGAAAGTGTCTAGTGCCTTTACCTTTCCAACTAATTTTTCTACTCAGGAAATCTCTTTGACGCCTATGGCTTCCCATCAAATTCATATACTGTGACTAAATAGAAAAAGGAAATCTCCAAATCTTGCTGAGAACTTGCCTATTCCTAACACTGCTGAACCAACACGGCCACTTCCCTTCCCTCCCCTCCCCCATTTAAAATGGACTTCAGACTCAACATCTTCCAATGGCACTCATATCCTCCCACTTAAATTTGTCTGCCTCTCAACTTTGCAGGCTTGATGAAAGGAATTCCCTTCCAACTCAAGCAAACCATAACACTGGGAGTCATTTTTGACATCTCCCTTTCCTTCAGTCCACCCGCCAACCACAGCAATGAATCTTGCCGTTTTTTAAGTTCTGTATGATTCAAATATATCCATTTTCCCTCAGCTTCATTCCCACTGTCCTACTTTGAGCTGCCTGAATTTCTCATTTATAGTTACAGACTTCTAATTATTTCCTAGAATCCATTCTTGTACTGTTCCTCATTCCTCTCCAGCCTCAATGGAGCCAAAACAAGTACATAAAATGCAGCTTTCACTATGTCTTCCTCTACTTCAAATCCTTTGATGGCTTTCAAGTGGTATTATTACTTTTTTTTGGCTAAGGTGAATAGGAGCTGTTGATAGAACCCAGCACTAACCTTTTGCAAGCTAAGAACATCGTCTACCACTGAGTTATATCAGTAGCTTCCAAACAACATTATTAATTTGGTACAAGTCCAGTTGCAAGCCCTGATGGATCGTACTTATGCCCACATCACTAATCTCATGGTACTTTGCTGTCTGTTTCATTGCCACGGTCTTTTCTCACTTTCCCAAATGTTCCATTATCCTTGCAGCTGCAGGAGCCTTTCACAAGCTGTTTCCTTTCCCAAGGTCCAACTAAAATGTTACTTACTCCCAACAGAACCGCCTGAAGATCACTTAAGTACATCAGAAATGTAAAGGTTTTAAGCCTCGGTTTTCAGTCTTTAGCCCTTCACTCCTGAGAATCTCCTTTATTCCTAAGAAAATTTACACATATGACCTAGTACCCAGATCTATATTTGAGTGGATATTAAAAAGAGCATTTTTGGTTAACCTATTAAAAGAAGACCTCTCCAAGGCACTTGGTACCCCTTTGCTTTACCAGTTTTACTCTTCCACAACTAAGAGGCTCCTTTCAAAGAACTCCCATAACAGAATATTCTCTGTGATTACTTGCTGTCTACTGGTGTCAGATAATTGAAAATTATTTCTTTTTTGCTCTCAGTTTATTTTTAAAATCACTGTGTCTTTATTAAAAAGGAAGTGCAAATAGTCCTTTTAAAAGAATCAAATAATTTAAGAAAAGAGTGCACAATGAAGTGTACATCTTATTGCTGATGCTTTTCCCAGAAATAAGGTACTAACATTTCCTTATATATCCTTCCAGAAGTAGTCCATGTATACACAGTACACACACACACACACACACACACACACGAAGCCACTATATCTCTACTTTTACCACCTAGAGAATTTTCACAGCCTCTATAGAACCCCACACTCTGTTTTCCAAGTCTTCAGTGCCCTCCACTTGTACTTGACCATAATTAATTCAACTCTATTTATGAATGTCTATTCATCCTGTCAATTGACACATGCTATTTCCAGCATTTTGCCATCACAAAAAGATACACCAATTCTCCATATGTGCTCCCTGTGCAACATGTATGTATTGATCTGTATTAGTTAGGTTTCCATCACTGTGACCAAGGACAATGCCCAAGAAAAACACTTTAAGAAATAAAGGTACACAGGTGTTCGGGCTGATGGTTTCCAAGGTATCAAGAGCTCTATTCTTGTTATAGTTTATATCTAAATTGTTCCCCCAATGCCTCTTGTGTTTGGAAGCTGACTGGATTATGGAAGCATGATAGTTGTTGCTATTAGGACGTGGGGCTGGTTGGAGGTGGGTCACTGGAGGTGTAAGCTATCTATCTCCCTCACTCATACTTTCCTTTACTGTAGTTTCCTGGCCACCACTATAATTTAAGCAGCTTTCTTCAAGTCCTTTGAACCATGCCCTACGTGTGTTAGAGCCAGCCAACTATGAAATGAATTCTCTAGAAACCATGAGCCAAAATAAACCTCTCCTTTGTAAATAGGGAAGGGTGAAGGGAGTGACAGGAGGGCAGGGGTATGGGAAAAAACAAGAACCAAGATGTATCATGGAAAGGTACAAGATCTCAATGATAAATGTAACTGTATTGTTTGCTTTAAATGTACCAATAAATTTAATGGGAAGAAAAAACAAAATAAACCTCTGTTCCTATAAATTGTAGATGTTGGGTAGTTCGTCCCAGCAATGAAAAAGTGACTAAGATTATTCCTTTTAGGCCTGTGGCAAGGCAGAAATATCATGGTGGAAGAGAGTGACAGAGGAAGCAGGATGAGAGGAAAACCCTAGAAGAAGAGGTGGGGGACAAAATATAATCCTCAGGTCACAGCCCATGACCTCATCCATTGATGAGGCTAATGGCCTACTGATCCTATCACATTACAAAAGCTCCATCCAGAAGCCATTAGGAGGGCTGGGGATTTAGCTCAGCAGTTTGGTGGCCTGCCTTGTAAGCACAAGGACCTGAGTTCAATCCCCGCTACCAAAAAAAAAAAAACAAAAAACAACAAAAAAACCCAGGCCATTAGGGGGACATTATATATCCAAAGCATAACATGGTCTAAAGGAAAATGTCCTAGAAATGAAGCTTTTTAAATCAAACTTATTTGCTGTCATCTTTTTGGAAAGTGGTATCAAATCATCCCACAAAAAAGGCTGAGTCAATATGTATTGGCTATGTAGGAAAATGTGGTCTGCCCTATATCGCGTGGTCTGTTTTTTCACAACATGATGGGTGAAAATTGTTATCTCTGTTTTTATTAGTGGGTTTTGCTTCTCTACTTGGATTTCTTTAATGATTGGTGATGCTATGCACCTTTTTATGTTACAACCTTTTATTTTTCTCTTTTGGTGAGCTGAGATAGTTATTCATATCTTTCATCTATTTTTTATTAAGTAGGTGAACACTTTCTTGTCCTTAAGTTTTTTCTCCATCATATATATTGCAATTTTTAAATTAGTTAAATGTTTAATTTTTATGTTTTATGTTATGAATACAATAAAATAAATTTCTGACATATGTAAACTTTTAAATATTAGTAAGTGATGTATAAAAATCACAAATAACAATTTTAAAAACATAAAGAAGCAGCCCAGCATGGTGGAACATACCCAAATCCAAGCAACCTGGAGGGTGAGGAAGGAGGATCATAAATTCAAACCCAGCCTGGGTGATTTTGCAATTTAGTGAGACTCTGCCTCAAAAAAATATTTAATAAGTGCCAGGGATGTAGTAATAGTGTGAAGACCTGGGTTCAATCCTCAGAATGGTGAAGGAACGAAAAGAAAAGAGAGAAAAGAAAGGGGGAAAGAAAGATGGGTAGTAAACAGGAGAGAGAGTCTGCAAAGGAGGAGAGGGAGGAAGGACATAAATAAAATGAAATTCACTTGCAACTCTGCCATCCAGATTTATATATGGTGAACATCTTGTTACTTTTTCTTATTATTATTCTACGTCATATACTCTTGGGGTGAAGATAGCATAGTGGACTATTTTGTTTTGCCATCAAACATCAATTTGTGGAAGTAACCTAGTCCTACCACTGTTCCAGATGGTATATTTTCTGCTCAAGCCAGGCCAATCAGAGGGCTGCACTCCTACAATGGTCCTCTTTAGAGATGTGACCCAAGACAGGCCAATTACATCCCTCACTAGGAACTGGGGTGTGTGGAGGGGTCAGTTGCTTTAGACTTTGTTTGGTTTTGCTGAAATTTTACAATCTGGGGATGCTACAAGAAAAGGACTTGCAGTGATGCTCCAAGTGCAGGGTGAGTAGATCTAGCTGAACAAAGCCAACAAAGAATTAAGAGGTAGAGAGAACTGGAGGCATTGTTACAGATTTTGAATCCGGCTATTCCCAAAACAACTTCCCGTTTACATGAACCAATAGACTCCCCTTGAATTAGAACAAGTTGGAGTTATATTGTGTCAATTTTACTGAGAGTTCTGATGACTACTGGAGGAGTTTGGAAAATATTTCATGTTATGGTGAGGGACCTAACTCTTGACTATTCCTCTTTTCAAAGTTCTGTTGTAATGAGGAGAGGAGGAATTTGGATACATAGAAGAAGGAGAAATAAAAGCAACAATTATTCTTCACTAACTAAGTAACTAGATTCAGTTAAAATGAGTCAGCTTTGGACAGTGTCCTTGGCAAAGTCTTTCACTCAGCTTGAGACTACACATTGCCATATTACTTGCCAGAAAGGTTGTTTTTATTACTTATGTCCATCAAAAGAGACTGAGCTTTATATAATGGAGACTAGAGAAGCTAATTAAGTAGATTTAGAATTTAATATACAGAGCCCTCACTGCCAAGCAGGTTTCAAATAGATGAGTAATTTTCTTGACTGGGGCTGGATACGGAGTCAGAGTGCTGGGGTTTTATCATTTATAATCTAGTAATGATGGGATCAAACATTCAAAATGTTTTAAGGAATAAGTGCAAGTAAGGGAAATTTCAATGTACACTCAATTCATCTGAGAGTTCATTAAAAAAAAGTTTCACTTAAACTACCAAAGAGGGATTAAGCTGTGGCTATTTAGTTATCATGAAAAAACAAATTAATGAATGGAGAAATATTATTATTCATCTATTCATTCATTCATTCATTAGATATTTATGGAATGCCTACTGTATGCTAGGCACTATTCAAAGTGCTGGCGATACAGTAGTAAGACAAAAGCTTTCCTTCACCCACGCAATGTGCTTGCAGAAGCATCTCTGCTACATTTAGGTGTATCAGTTTGTAGAGCAATGGGTATTTACTTGAGAGGGATGAAGACAATTGAGGTAATTAACTCTACACACAGGACTGTAAAAGATAGACATTGTGGAGAATCTGGCTTGCTTCCCCTTGAGTTTTCTCTATCATCGTGTTCATTCTGCATTTTGCCTTGCTTGGAGAAGCACTGTCTAACAATGGCCAAGGCACTTATTTTGGAGGAAGTCAGAGATTCAGAGATGAAAGGAGTCGATACATGTAATTGTAATGTAGGGCCATGAAAGATAAAAAGGATTTTTTATAATTTATAGTGTTTGTAATGATGTGTTATGATTGCACAGAATGCTTTTCCCAGTAGTTTCTTCCACGTAGTACTTCTTTACCTAATATTATTAGAAGGTAGAAGACAATTATTATTCCTTAATTTTGCAGGTTGGGAAATGGAGATATTTCGTGAGTGACTTATCTAAATCATAATGCTTGACCAGGTTTATAGGAAAGTCTAATTATAGGTATGTAAAGGAAAAAAATTACACTTGAAAAGTTTCCTCATGTCTTTGAGGCTTTTGCAAGATCTAAGGATGTGACCCTGGACACAGTAATTTAATCTCTAGATTTTAGATGCTTCATCTGGAATATAAGGCAATGAGCCAGATTACACTTACATTTATGGGGTACCTATTATTTGCAAGTCATGTGCCATATGCTTTCAATGTTAAATTATATTTAAATTAAACCTCAAAGTTTATGAAGAAAATGAGGTGCCAATAAGTTATGCAATATGCCTAAAGTAATACAGCTAGAGTCAACATTTTAATCTTGATCTCCTGACATCAAGATCAATGTTCTTTTCCTGTATATTAGCCCTTTCTCCTATGTTTTAGCATTCTTTGAGTTACATTAAAAAGCATAAATGTGACTTGATTTGCTGAAATATAGAGGAGACCA
Source organism: Fukomys damarensis (assembly GCF_012274545.1). Taxonomy (NCBI): domain Eukaryota; kingdom Metazoa; phylum Chordata; class Mammalia; order Rodentia; family Bathyergidae; genus Fukomys; species Fukomys damarensis. The sequence goes on along the minus strand of NW_022900947.1, from coordinate 15,984,825 downwards.
ATCCTATTAAAGTAGGAAAATTGGGTAATGGTTGAAATAATTTGTTTAAATTTTTTAAGTTTGACTAATTTGCACAAATTCTTTATGATGTAAATATGTTTCAGGCCTCTAAGCGATAAAAAAAATGGTGTTAAAAATAGCAGTGGAGGGCCAGGGATTTAGCTCAGTGATTCTGCCCTCTGCCTTGTAAGCACAAGGACCCGAGTTCGATCCCCAGTACCAAAAGAAAACAACAACAACAATAACAACAACAACAACAAAAAAAAAGTGGAGTGTAGCTAAGTGGTAAAGACCTTGCCTAGTATGTGCAAGGCCCTAGGCATGCACACATGCACACACACACACACACACACACACATCCAAATAAATCTAAATATCTCCAAATATAAATTTATACACACATACAAATAATGACAGATTAAATGTATTAACATTCTAAAAAGATGAAAACGTCAGAATTGGCAATTCTGTTACTAAGTCTATCATTGTTATTAGTCAATTAATAAGACATTAAACACAGTTTATATATAGGACACAAGCTGATAATAACCAACACAGCCAGTATACAAGACTGGTTACATTTAGGATGTTGATACTCACTCAGCAAATACTAATATTTGGGAAAATTACCTTCATATCTAGAATGTATTACAATTCTAAATTTCCCTCAAACTCTGTTGTTTCTTTGGTTATTTTTTAATGCTGTAATAGTAAATAAGGGGGTGTTATGGCTTATATGTAGATGTGCCCCAAGAGCCTCATGCAGGTCTTTTGGAAGTTAATTGGATTATGGGGACATTATAGCTGCCTTGCTGTTAAGAGGTAAGGACTGGTTCAAAGAGGTAGGTTACCTCTAAAGGGGGGCCTGACCTCTAAAAGTTATCTCCCTTCTGAGCCCCTTCCTTCATTCACTCTCTGCTTCTTGTCTCCATGAGGTGAGCTTGCCTCCACCAGATCTTTCGGTCATGCTCCTCTGTTATGCTGTTTCTTCTCTGCAACACTCCACCCAGGAGCTGAAATGTGAGCCAAAATAAACCTCTCCTGTCTTAAGGTGAAGGTGTGAGGTCTGTATTGTCTGTGAGGTCTGTATTTTCTCAGCAATGAGAAAAGTGACTAAAACTGAGGCAGGGGGAAAGGAAGAAAAAACGATATTTAGAAACAAACAGCTTTATGAAATATGGTAGATATAGAAAAGAGCAATAGAGCTGTGGTGAGCAGATAGGAATGATAGAATAAATGTGAAAATTACTCATACACTGAAAAGAATGGAAGGTCTGAGGAGGCTCCCAATTTTCATGGTTCAATAACTGTACCTGAGGGAAATGACGCTATACTTATTGGGCTGAAAATCAGACAGCCAGGGGAGACATGTAATGTGGCACCATGTATTTTCTGAACAAGAAGCACACACATAAAGTCCAGAGCTACCAACTGGCTATTTGGCAAGTTGTAATCAGAGCCAGGTACCAATGCTCTTGCATCTCTCCAAAACAAATGGCTTTTAGAAATTTTGTATTGTCAGGCACCCTGTTTTCAGAACTCAAGTCTGGGCCATGTAACCACACCATCAGTGAGGACGGAAGTGGTCATGTTAGAAGGGACAGTGGCAGACAGATGAACTAATCCAGACAGTTTATAGAAACATTTTCTTATCCAATATTCAGACTGTGTGATCCTTTATGTATTTGTACCCTTTCTTTTACAGGCTAGCCTATCTTATCTCTTTCCTGTCTGTTTCTCACTATTTGTTTCAATGTGATCTGGATATCTTAATTTGGACTGTGAGCCTTCTGTTCCGTAACATCTACTTGAGCCTCCACTGCCATATGTATACATGAAGACTACTGTTGTATCAATCCCTCAAATGACATCGCCAATTTGTGCTTCAAATTTCCTGCCTTATATTTACAAATGATGGTAATCAAACTGTAGAACGTAAGGAAAAAAATGACAGAAAAGTATTTGATCATCTAAACAAAATCTTTAACTGTCACAGGGATACATTCTAATAACAGTCTGCATACAGTAGACAAAAGAAGGATTCATGGTTCAGCAGGCAAAAATTATAGTACTTTAAACTGGTCCCAATTCAAACTCTCATTTCAAAAGGTGAGATATAGTGACTTGCTGACAGTCACCATTTCTTTTAACTAGGAAGCCAGCAAAGAGGCCAACACTAATGAGGGTAGAGGGACATTTGAAATAGTACTGCTGATCCTATCTGGGCCCTGGGTAATGACCAAGGACACATTCTAGCACATGCTACGTAAGGACTAAAAATAGAAACTACAGCTGTCACAATAAATAGATTAACATTAAATGATACAAAAATAAACAGAGAAAATCTGTTTATTAGCAGGGCTTATTAAAGGTGTCAACAAAACATTTTAAGAGCTAAATGTTGTTGTTCTTTCCTGCTATTAATCTGATCATATTACATATTTCCATCCAACCAAAGAAGACTGAACTTCAGTCAGTTATTTCAAGCTAGCTGACTTTAGCCAGAAGTTTTTGACCAGTTATCCAACATACACAATTCAATAAAACTTTTACTTGCCAGATAATATAGATGAAGAACTTAGATGTTTGAAGCATAAAAATAATAAGATTTAAACTACATGAATCTGCAAATCTTTTCGTGTTCTATATTCCAGCACTGTTGTAGGTGTTAGAAAATCACAATAACAGTGACTTAACTGTAGAATATTCACTACTGATAAAAAGAAGTCCAGAAGCTTCATTAGTAGATCAACTATGACCTCTTCAAAGCAAATGATTTCCTGTTTTCTATTACCTTATTATTTTTAAAAATTTCCCTTAGGCATTTTGCCTTGGGATCACAAAAAACCTAGTTCAGCACTACGTATAACGTTCTCACGGGACCATTTCCAAAGAGAGACAAATAGAAATGATAGGACTGAAATCTCTTGTTAACCTCTTTTTAATACATACATACAAAAGTTTTTGTGATGTTATATTCACAAGTCTGTGGTGACTAAAAAGACATACACTTTAAGACTAGCATGATGAAAAAATAGGATTTTTTTGTTTTATTTAATTGTAATTAATTTGAATTTAAATTTATATACCCATATGTGGTATCTATCATATTAGCACAGCCTTTGATTATTTTTGGCTAGAAAGATGTAGGCCATAATAATTGCAAAAGATGTGGGGAAAATGATTAGCTCTAAGAGAGGAAAATTTGGGAATGGCTCTTCGGCAGCAACCAATAGTACATGCCATAAAAATTAAATAAGAGGGTATGATGGAGCTAATACTGTAGTGGGGTAGACTAACGATGTAATATGTAGACAGATAAATAAAAAAGGAAGTTGTATTGAGTTTGACAAGACATCAAGATTATCTAACTCAGTCTAGATAATCAGTCTAAAAGTTTCTAGAGTAACAAATATAATAGAGGATGATGGAAAGTGGAAAGAAACGCTTTGAAAAGCTTCCAGAATCCTATAGTCTGGTAGAGAAGGAAAAACGGCATATAAATAAAATTGCTAACAACAAAAACGAATATAAACATTTATTATACACATACAAATACATACTTAACACACGTTTATTATATATATTTACATGCACAAAATATAACTCAGCTAATCATTTATTAAGGAGAAAAACAAAGCATCTCTGACAGCTTCTCTGGTCTCTCCTACAAGTCTTGCACAACATAGCAAGACAGGATTCGCAGCATAGACGCTTTGGAATGTGGCCCATCTGCCACCCTTAAGCAACATTTGATGCAATACAGTTTTACTGGACTATGTATATGTCGGTATGGCTAACAGGTGATTTCTCAGTTTCCATAGAACCTTCTACAGTGGAACAATTACAAACACAGTGAGAACTCTGAAAGGACCTATGAAGTCCTGAAACTTCAAGTGGTATGATGTTCTTAAAGCCTGAGGGAGCAGTAGGCAGACCTGTTTGTCAAGAAGCTCTCAGAGCTGGGCTACCTTAACTCAAACTTAGATTCTGAGATACTGGAGAGAGTAAGTTTCAGATATGTAATCTTGTAAGATGATCTGAGTGATTTCTGTGCAAAAGTGACTGAATTATCTATATATAAAAAAAAACATTTACTCCACAGTTATCACAGGGCTCATGGTATCCCCTGTGATCTCTCTCTTTGAACATTCTGTACCTCATATAACTGTGTATACAGTATAGCAGAGAAGAATTAATGTTAGTATTTATAAATACATTTCAAAATACATAAGCACATTTACTTCAATAGGCTTCAAAATACTCACTTTTTTTTTTTGTGGTACTGAGGCTTGAACTCAAAGGCTTGGAACTGAGCTCTGTCCCTAACCCTTTTCTGAGACAAGATCTTGCTTGGTTGCCCACATTGGCTCAAACCTGCAATCCTCCTGCCTCTGCCTTCAGAATGCAGAGATTACATACAGTTGTGTGGTACCACACTCAGCTGTATTCACGTTCTCAGGTTCACATGCCAATCTGTGACTCTATCAAGAGTAAAAGTTATTAAAAAGTTTCATATTGGTGTTCTTTACCTTTATAAGGAAAACACGCAATGATGTTAATGATGGTGATTTTGCTGAGGAGTAAGAGTTCTTCACATAAATTCAAGAGAAATGTGGTCAATTCCACCTACCTTAACACAGAGGCACCAATATTCCTTTTAAGGTTATTTAGACATTTAAAGCTACTTAATATTGGTAATAGGGTCCCATCGTAAATGTTCAGACCTAGGCTGTTCAACACCAACATGGTAGCCCCTAGGCACTTACATTCATATTTAAATTAATGAAAAAAGGAGATTAAATAAAAAGAAAAAAACTCACTTCTTACCACATACTAGGTATATTTCAAAGTGCCGCACACTCACATGAAGCCACTATATTGGACAGCACAGTTCTAAAACACTTTGATCATCACCAAATAAACATAATCACATTAGACAGTCCTGGACACTGGTGATTTTGTATAGTTCAATATCAAAAAGTATTATTTAAAAATGAATTTTTACTCAAATTTAATGGAGTAGTGCGTGGTAAATGGAGGCCATTTACATATGACTGACAAAGTTCTAGCCAGACAAATGGAGTCTAGGGGGTTGGTTTCTGAAATAACTTCCTAGGGGCCTTTGGAGATACTACTGTGCTTAGAGCTAGGAAAGAAAACACTGCTCTGGCCTCTATATTTTAGAGGACACCAACTTGACTTGACTTTCCATGGAAAGGAAATCTCCCCGGGCAGCACCCTGAGCCTGTGTTCTCTTCTTTCTCTAAACTAAGTCCATGGGATCCAGGACCCAAGAAATCTGACTGAAAATCCCAAGGTCACATCCCAGTTGCTCAACAGGCCTCTTCCCAGAATCCTTTCAAAGGAAAAGCAGACAACCATATTGGGTTCTCTTGGGCAGGGGCAGGCAAGAGGGCAATTCCTAGGTGTGACTGGAGCTAGGATGACTGGGCCAGGTTAGCAACCCACACGTGCAGAAAGCTGAAAGCTGCTTTTTCTTGAACAGAGCTGGCCCAGAAACTGAGGGGTGTGGGGTCATCAGCCAAAGACTAACTTCTACCTGGTGGAACGCCCAGATACCTGAGAATTCTGCAGGCAAACTGGCCTTCCAGGGTATGAAAGTCTACAAAACTGATTTTGTTAGCTTGGAGAATTCCTTGTAAAATTTAAACACAGGGTAGGTGAAACCTGGGTTTGCAAACGTTAGGGCTGGGGCTGCGGTTTTAGAGCAACAAACTCAGTCGGATACTCCTGGTCAGTTTGCCAAGTATGGTTCCAGCTTGTTAAACTCTTTGGTGTCTCTGCACCCTGAGAGAACCTTTTTTCATAAGCGCTGTCATTCCAACCAGGTCCAGCTTTGTTGGACCCAAAGCTGTTATAACTGAAGGTCAGAATAGCGTCAGAATTCACTTCACTGGAGATGAAGTTGTGTCCTGACTCCGGGACAAATGAGATTACCTTAGCGAGATGGGGGACTTGGTTTCTGGAACTTTCCCAAGCGGGTGGTGTCAGCCCCATCTTCAGGTCCAGTCTTCCCGGGTACAATGGGCTGCCCAAGGGCGCACAGCAGCGTTTTGTTTGGAAACGTGAGGGAGCGCAGCCGCGACGGCTGGAGTTTGCACTGGAAGTTTCTTCCGCTTCTCCGGGGCACCAGTCCTTCTCGTGCG
>NW_022900947.1:15973321-15977923 GCF_012274545.1 Fukomys damarensis | reverse complement strand
GGGCTCCGGCGGCACCCGCGCGCCTTTGTGTGACCGGGCAGGGGCAGACACTGGGGTGGTGCTGGGTGCTCGGCGGGTGGGCGGGCGAATCCAACTCGCGGTTCCGCTAGTTTGCAAAGTAAAGTTTTTGGGTTCTCTGACGCTGCGCTCCTGTGACTGCAGGGTGCCACGTGAGGCTGCGAGTCGCCCCAGGAGGGGGTTAAAACTCACGCATCCCGGATTCCGGATTTCGAAAAACAACGTGCTGGGAGTGCAAGCGTTGGTCCTGCTTCTGTGCAAATTAGGGCACACTTGGGTGGTAGGGAGTGCAGAACACGAGCGCTTTGAACGCCCTGTGTGTCCCCAAGCCTGGATTTGACCCCAAGGCATTTGCTGCCTTAGTTTTAGAGATAGTTTTAAGAGAGGACATGCGAGATAAAGTTGCGCGCTCCCCTCTCAGTCCTGTTTCCCTGCCTGCCAGACCCACATTGAAAAACCGAGACCTTCGGAGTTGAAAACTGGGCTTGTGCAGTGAAAGGAACTTCTGATTTTCGGATTGAGTTTCCACCTGGAAAGGAAAAGTTTAGTAACTCACTTTGTGCCAGAAATCGCCGTCCGGGTTTGCTAGCGTCGTTCTGCCAATTCGAGTTGAGTACTGGGTCCCAATGACTTTAGATCCAGTTTCCTGAACCATGAATTGGTATTTTGGAAAAAGTTTTAAACGTTTAAAGTGTTTCTAATGGATATTGTGTCAGACTGAAATACGAGTTCCGACTCCGTGTTCCTCCGTGTTGTTTGATTGGTTTCCTAAAAAAGAGTCCAGGCTGCCACTATGAAAGCAAAAAGGCAAGGGCCACAGACTTGTCTATGAAACAAACTGAAAAAAAAATTAAAAATTTAACGCAAATCCAGCAGGCGTCTGTAAGGGTAAGATGAGTGTACATATTATTTACACCTTTAAATCTTCATTTCTACTTTTTGTACTGGACAATATTTAACAGAAAAAATCTGCTTATTATTGTTTACAGAGGCATGAAGATAGGGACTTTTATTTTATTTATTTATTTATTTATTTATTTATTTATTTATTTTTTACTCCCTTACCATTTGGTGGTGGCAGCAGTTGTTGCTTATTTCCTGGCCAGATGCTTTGAAGTGGAAATTTTGGGTATGGGACTTTAATTACAGTCTGAGTCTAGTGGAGCAAACCCCAGACTTGGAGAAGTCCCTTGTTAACGCAGCAAAAATTAGTCATCATGCAGTGGCTTTGATAAACATTTAGGTTCTGGGTCAGCGAATGGCGCTGCACTGGATTCATGTTAAAGTCCATTTTTGGGGAAATGTCAACAATTCCAGCTGGAATTGATCAGCTACTTGTAAATTGTTGATTTTGTTTGCAGAAGACAAATAGGCAATATTGTTGAAAATCACTTTTTTGGCATATTATCAATGAAATTATTTCACTGAATTTTTCATGAGCTGATTAAAATTTAAGTGCCTTTGAAATGTCATTTTACTTTAGCTTTTTTTTTTTTTTTGCACCTAAAATCTCTTTAGACGAAAATAAAATGAATAAAATTTGGATAGTGAATGGAAAGAAGTGATTTATTTAAGGCTCAATTAAAGCTTATGGTTTGGATGGAGTCCATTCAAGGTATTTCAGGCCTGGTTGCGGTTTTGCGGACCAGTCCCTCACTTTACTAGATGAGAAATCAGAGTCACTACTTTTTCACGGTGTGAGTGACATATCCATGTTTGCACAGTAATTTGATAGCTGGGTCCTCATCCCAGATTCTTGACCTGCAATTCAGACACTTTCTCATCTTTCCCCCTGGTGGCCTCTTTCCTAGTTCAATGTAGTTTTGAGCAACTTCTTGCTAGAAAGTAGCACGTTGAAGTTTGGGCTGCTGCAAATGACAACAAACTTGGCTTGAAACAGTTTTATTCTCCCACAGTTCTGGAGTCCAGAGTCAGAAATGAAGGTGCTAGCCTGGTCCTGCTACCTTTGAAATTTTTAGTGGGAGAATCTTCGTTGCTTCTTTCAGCTATGTTCGTAGGATTTGTGGTACTCTGAGTGCTGATTCTATGTTGTCTTCACATGGTCTCCTTTTTTCTTCCCTCCCCACTTTCTTTTTCTTTCTTCCAGATTGAATCCAGGGCTTTCACACGGAGGTACCTTCCCAGCTCTTTTTAATTTTTATTTTTAAACACAATCTTACTAAGTTGCCCAGACTGGGCTCCAACTTGGTATCCTCCTGTCTCAGCCTCCCAGAGTAGTGGGACTACAGGTGTATGCCTCCACACTTGGCTCCTGTAGCCTATTTTCCTGTCTTTTGTGAGATCGTTTTTTAAGAACAGCAGTCATTGAATTTAAGGTCCACTTTAAGTCCCAGGCGATTCATCTCAAGCTCTTTTACTTAAAGACCCTATTTCCAGATAAAGTTACATGGAAAGGTTAAATGAGCTGGACTTGGACATACTGCCTATCTTTGTTGGGAGTCACTATGCAACTCGTTACAGAACAGAAATGACACGATCAGCCAAAGGGTATAGCTCAGAGGTAGTTTGCTTCCTGTGTTTGGTGCCCTAGGTTCATTCCTAGCACTGCAACTAGAAAAAACTGTTATCTTTCTTGTTCATGAACTGGTAGTGTTTGGGAAAGAAAATCCATAAAGTCTCAGAAGAGTGTGGTAAATGCTCTAATCCTGGCTTACACATGTAGCAAAATGAACCTAGAGGAGGTCAACCGAGGCCCTTCTGGAGCACAGTTGGTGAAATTGAGCCAATGCTGGCAAAGGAGAAAGATAACTGAAGGGGACAGGGGACCTGGACAGGAACTGAAGGGGTTGCAGGTGGGAGGGGGCAGCTGCATGTCCAGGCTTGCACAGGGAAGTTTTCTGTTGAGATGTCCCATCCATGGGGTCACTAGGTTGGCAAGAGCCAGTATTCAGAGCCTAGAGGGTCCCAGGAGAAGCTGTAGGGTGCAATTTAGGGATGAGCAGGATCCCTGGTGTGAGTTTTTAATTCCTTAGGTGTGACCAAGAATTTTTAATGATTGTTGCTCAGATAGGCTAATCGGTGGGGGTTGGGAGGGTGGCCAGGACAGCTTTTTTAAAAAAACAAATGAAAAATAAGGCTTTCTTTGGTCGCCGTACCCATCTTCACCGTAGTCTGAAGTTCAGACCTTTCTACTGTCTTGATGAACAACACTCATTTCTATAGATGGGTTTACCAGGCAAAATCTGGCAGAAATCCTTGGCTTCAACACGCCAATCTCTTAGGCAGACGTACACTGGAGGAGTTAATTGATTTGTTAATTCAACCTACATATTGAACAAAAATTCACACAAATTTAATATTTGTGTAGGCAATATAAATTACTTGCCATATTCCTATGTTTTGCATCAGATGTTGCTCAATATTTTAACTTTAAGAAATTCTAAGGATTCCATTGCCAGAAAGTTTTAAGGGTGTGGCCCTGTGTCTTCCTCGTGATGCTACATGGTAATTCTAGACAAATAAAAATTATTTGTGGTTCATCAAGGAATCTGGAGATGAAATCCAGGTTTTTCTCAGACTGACAAAATAATGTATGAGCTTTGGTTTTTCTTTATAAAATGTTAATGTGTGTTTCCTATCAGAGAACTGATACTCATTTGGAAATCTCAGTGTGGCCCGGTACCAGGTACAGGAAAAGGAATGCTTAAATTATCTAGAAACTGAAGCCTCCTTGGGGAGAAAGGATTTGCACCGTAGGAGGCAGACATTTAGGGAGCAATTAAAGAATGTCTGTAATTAAATAGTAAATCCTGCATTGCAGACTGGTTGAGTGTTTTAGGAAGCCTGAAAAGGAGAGACCTTGGTATCGATGTGGAGTCCTTGGGAAGTTTTTTATTTTCCCAGAGAAGTAAGGACTTGAATGTGAACTGAAAGGAAGGGAAAACTGAACTAGGAACAGAGGTGCTGGAGCAGGAAACTGTTAGGCCACTGGCGCTGATGTGGACACGGCTCTGGGACGAGTAGCTTGCATATGATATTTCAGACATAGTGCTGGATGGGGTTTGTTGGAGGACACTGTGTGGAGGGGAAGGAGCGCAGTTGGTGAAATTGAGCCAGTGCTGGCTAAGGAGAAAGATAACTGAGTGCAGCCAAAGCACCCTACAGCAAGGAGCAGCCTGAAAGGAGATCTAGGAGGAACAGCTGCTGAGGTCCGGGGAGCCGAAAAAAGTAAACATATCAGGACAGACATGGCTGCCTAGCGGAGAGGTGAGGAGAGATCAGGCACAGAGAGACCATGAAATGGACCACTGGCTTTGACAACCTAGAGATTTGGTGCCTACAAGGAGCAGCACTGGTATAGTTCAGGCAAAAGAAGCCAGCTTGGGGGCTTGAACGGGGAAGGGGTGGGGATCCAGCAGCACTGGATGAGGCAGAAGTTTGGTGTGAAAGAGCCAGACCTACGCAGTGTTGAGTGAGGGTTAGGATTTGCTGAGGAATGGGAGAGTGCCTCTGAGTGAAATCAGGGATGGGGGCCGGGGATTTAGTTCAGTGGCACCATGCCTACCTCAAGCGCAAGGTCCTGAGTTTGATCCCTGGTACCAAAAAAAAAAAAAAAAAAAAAAA
>NW_022900947.1:15949986-15973188 GCF_012274545.1 Fukomys damarensis | reverse complement strand
AACAAAAAAAAAAAAAAAAAAAAATAGGGGATAATTTCCAGGAGAGGGAGGAGTAGTGAGGAGGGTGATGGGGGAAGCTGCAACATAGGTGGACAGTTTGCCTTTATTTTATTTTTTATTTTATTTATTTTTTGTACCTGGTGTTGAACTCAGGTCCTTGCATTTATGAGACAGGCGGTAGAACCACTGAGCTAAATCCCCAGCCCCAGTTTGGCTTTTGATAGCTGCAGGAAGTTTTCTCTCCACAAGAAAGAAAGTGGAACTAGGCATAAAGGTGGCTGCAAAAGGGAGTTCCTGCCTCATTGCTTCTGCATTCTCAAAGACACAGGTGGGAAGTAAAGGTGAAAGAGGAGTGAAAAGTTTTTCTGGAAAATGATTCTGCTGGGGACTGCAGAAAGTCAGCAGAGTGGAGCTGTGCCCATTTGGGGCCTTGTACTGGATCCCAATTCAAAGGGAGATAGTGCAGTTGTTTCTCCAGTTGCAGACCGCAGAGAGATACAACTTCTTAGGTGGAGCCAGGTTGCTGCTTGGCCAGGTGAGTACAGCCAAGGGAGAGAGGAGCAAAATGATTTTAATGAAGAACAGGCTTGAATTCTATGATGGGGGAGCTGCTGGCTCAAGGGTTACGGCTGTTATCTTTGAATTCAAGGTATTACTTACCCCTGTAGACTGATTTTCCAGTACATTTTTGCACAGAATATTATTGTTATTATTATTATCGTATTACTGTTTTCAATGACTGTATGTTGGGGCACTGTTAGGTGGTAGACATGGTGCTGAGTGCTCAGAGTTCCAGGATAAAAGAGGTGATGCTTTCATCCAAGGATGAGTCTTAAGCACAAAATATCTGCCTACCAAAGTGAGTCCCTCGTCCCCTGAGCAATTTGAACCTGGCTTCCTGTGTGCCTTGGCTGATGTGCTCATACATTCTGGATTATTCATAATCTAGTTCAGCTGCTACGTAGTCTTCACTCGCTGTCCTGGTGTTTAGATGCCTCACTTCTCTGAACTGTAGCACTTCGTAATATCTGAGCTTTTATGTCACTTTATTTTCTTTATCTCCCCCACTTTTGTATTGCTGGGGATTGAACCCAGGGCCTCACTCTCAGTAAACATGCACTCTCCTGCTAAGCTGCACCTCCAAAACTCTTGTGTTACTTTCTCCAGTGCTGGCTGTTGCCCTCATAATGCACATACCCTCGCAAAGAAGGACTCTGGGACTTGTCTTAGCACTGGTGGTTTCCTAATTCTTTTGGTCAGGAGTAATGCTAACAATAACAAACAGTAATGCTAACAGTGACAAGGGTAGATGGTAGAAAATCTAGAGACATGGGGGATGGAAGAGAAATTAGAATTTAGATTATTACATTGTTGTAGCGAATGAGAACATTTGTTTATTTAGGTTCCTTAGGCATCTTAGAGCTGTGAGTTCTCACATTCAAAAACAAGTACATGAAATCTACAGTTACACTTGATTTACAGTGTCACGAAGTAGCCTGAATTTCTACTGGGAATGTTGCTTCAAAATATGCAGAATTCAGGGAAGACTTAGTCATTTGGTCCTTGAGTTCAAGTCTCAGCTTTTCCAATACGCAGACAAAGTTGTGCAAGACCAGGCCTCTGACTCGCGTTGCTTCCCATGTGAGCTGGGGTTCCTCCAGGATGAGGAGTGGGGAGAGCAGTTGGCGGGTTTGGCGGTATGCCATCTGCAAACACGAACTCACCGAGCCTTTGGAGAGCTTCGTCCCAGTGCAGTTTCAGCTGCTTTTCTCAGGAGCCATAGAAGTTGGTCTTAAAAAGCAAAAGGCATACTCTTAAGTGAAATTAGTGGGACACACATGCAAATACTGTATAGCTTCTCTGGTGTGATAAACTAAAAGTGTAAATGAGGGTCAAAATGTATAATTGATATTTTGTAATAGGAAGAAAACGTCTAAAGGTTTGGGGAAATGGGAGGGGTAGGGGAAAGGTAAGAAGAGAAAAGAAAAAAAAATGGAAACAAAGTCTTTGTAAATAGGGAAGGGTGGCTGGGGAAATGGGGAAAAAATGAGAACCAAAATACGTGATGTAAGGGTGCAAGATCCCAATGATGAATATAACTGTTTTGTATACCTAAAATGTACCAATAAAAATATATTTTTTAAAAACCCAAAAGGCAGAAATAAAAACCGTTTCACTCAGAAAAAGACACAGAATAGTTTCTTATAAGAATATTAAATGATTTTTTTTCATTCAGGTATTCCTGGAAAATGATTTGTTATTGACTTGGTATTACAGGGGAAATCTTAAGCCCAGATCATAATTTGTTCACTACTATGTCCACAGTATTCTCTTAATTGAACAAAAGTTAGGATACACAGTTCTTTAAAATTTAATAGCTGATGAACATAGTTTTCTACAGAGATTAAGAAGCCTTAGATTCAAACTTGCTCCTAAAGGTTTTAATTATCGTGTGACTAAATTTATTCTGTAATGCAATGTTATTTTAATGCTTTAAGTATGGTTTAACTTGCATGTATGTTAAAGTGAAGACAATTTCTGTGAGAAGTTTGAAAAATAAGCAGTCCCTTGAAAGATTGGGTTTTTTTCTTCTTGATATAACTTTGCAGCAATCTTGCATGTCTAATAAATGAGATATGTGAGACACAGATGTAGTAGCAGCTGACTTGGTATTTTTTTGTTTTTGTTTCTGTTTTTGTTTCGAGACAGGGTCTCACTGTGTAGATCAGGCTGGGCTTGAACTCACTATGTAGCCCAGGCTGGCTTTGAATTCACAGAGATCTTGGGATCACTTGAGACCTTGGGAGGTCTCAGCCTCCCCAGTCCTGGGATTACAAGCATGCTTTACCACACCTGGCTGTCTTCCAGTTTTAGTAGGATGCTGAGCACAGAGCAGATATAGGGCTTTGATTTTGCCTTTTAAACAGTGAGCATATTCTTTCTGTTCAGGGCCTGATGGGAACATGTGCAAAGTTTAAGGGGTTATAACAAAAATAATCTCGCACTCCCTGCTTCTTCTGCTTCCCACCCTGGTCTTCCTTTTACCTCTTTGCCTGCAAACTGCAAGCCCAGATTTTAACCTATATCTTCCCACATGAAGCAGGACTACCCAAAGGCCAGAACTGACTTTTTGATGTTTATTCTTCTCCAGTGGCAGTCTTCATAAAAGGTACCCTAGTTTTTTAAACTGCTTGTATTCATTTAGCAAATAGTTTTGCAGTGTCTACAGTGCTTGTGGTAGTTTGAGGTGGATTCAGGTGACTTCTGTCTGGACTTGACTTTCCTTTTTGGTCTGTTAGACCTGTTTTATTTGAGTTCTGTATGCCATTCTGAAGCTCTTGCTTTCTAGCTATCTCTTAGCTCTTCCTGGCTCACTGTGACCGAAGCTCTTTTTGATGTGGCTTGCCTTCATACACTGTCATATCTGCTAAGATAGCAGGGCAGCAACTTGTGGATTTTTAGAAAATTAAGTAGGCACTGAAAGTTTCTAAAGAGAAATTTACAATACTAATTGAGGAGCAGGCTTACTCAAGAGACTGAAGATGGATCTTTTTGTTCTGTGACGTTCATTGCTTTCTCTGTTATCCCCACCTCCTGGGCACCAAAACTTTCTCTCCAGCCTAGAATGTCTCAGGCTCCCGCAGCCCACAGGTACTTTTGTTTATGCAAGTCTTTCCATGATTGTTCCCACCATGATCTGACCAGGGAGCATTGATGATGCTGTGGGACACACTGCAGTGAGTGGTAACGGTCACTCCAGAGCCACCGGTCCCAGGCCTATAGCTCTGCCAGCCCCAGGGCCAAAGGGAACAGTTACCTCCAATCTGCTGTAACCCGGCTAGTGAGTTTGCTGTTGAGAATTTCACTTAAATTACCAAGGGAGCATCAAATGGGCACGTGCCTGGACCACAGACCCTGAGTCCTGATGTAATTGGTAGGGATAGGGCCAGGATTTTTCAAAACCTCATGGTCGAGTCTTATGTCATTTGTGTTGAAAACCTGTTTTTAGCACCCCAGCATCCTGAAGGGTTAACCATCCTCACCAGCTGTCATCTGAAACAAAAGATAGCAGAAAGAGCAGAGGAACAAATTGAGGGCAGCTGCCTCCGTGGAGGGAGGGGGTGCTCCCAGTGGCGCTGAGAGGATGAAATCCAGAGACGTTTCTAGGACAAAGCCAAGAGCTGCAGGACGGGCCTTGTTTATAGGCATGAAGAATGACTGTAAAGTGGGGCCTGACGTGCTGAATTTGGATTTATATAAAGTTGTGGGGTAAGGACAGTATGGTTTTAGAGATGTAATGTGTTGTGCAGCTAAATGAATAAACTTGAAGGAGTCTGAGAACCGCAACCATTTGTCCCACCAGCATTTGAGGGCCTGCTTTGTGTTTGGTTGGGGCAGGCAACAAAACAGAGCTTCAGCACAGTGTCCCTTAAATCTACTGTTTTAGATTTAAAATAAGAGATTTGTTTCCTGGTAACATTAGAGGCCCAGTCTCCCGTGTATGTGCTGGCTCTAGAATCCCCCCACCTTAGAGACAAGCTAGACTTTGAGGTGATCCTCCTGCCTCAGCCTCTGGAGTGCTGGGATTACAGGTGTTCCCCACCATGCCCAACTCTTACTCCGGAAAATTTTTAAATCATTTCGCTTGTTTAATACATGGGGCTGGGGGAACAAGAGCTTGTTTTGGTTTGCATTCCACATAGAAGTGCAGTTTAATAGAACTTGATGTACCTGCCCAAGGGTCATTTGTATTTAGCCACCTTCTCTCTAGAGTTTTGTTACCTTTTTTCCTTCACTTGATACTCTTGAGGCTTTTAGGGAGACAGGTCATCATCTGATAGTACATTTATTTCATAATTTTCTTGCTTTATTGGGCTGAGACTGAAGGAGGAGCAGTGTGGACCTCCTCGTTGTGCTGCTCACTGTACCGTTGATGGCGTGGACCAGGAAAGACATTCCCTCTGTCAGAACACATACGTCAACTCATTCGCCAGACACTTGCCAGTTGCTTCAGCGCCTTATTAACTGGATGCCTGACATTCTTGGTTTTTAGTTTAAATAATGTAAGAATCTTACCTCTTTTTCTATTTTCCCTCTCCCTATATTTTGCCCTCTTAAATTTAAATTTCATAATATTTGAATTTTTGTGCCTCTTTGCAATCTTTTGCTCCTGCTTCATCACCACAGGAGGGGAACAGATCTGTAGAATGTATTCCCCACCTAGAGGCAACCATCTCCCTCACAACTGACTGCTTTGAATTTTTATAACACTCTCTTATGATTCTGCCTGATGACAGTATTAGTGTAGCGAGAGAAGACTTTCTAGACAGGATGCTGCCTCTGTGTGAATGTGCTGCCCTCCACCTGTTTAGGAACTGTCCTGGCAGACCACGGTGTCTTTCTACAAGGGGATTAAATGTCCACTTCCGAGGCTGGGAGGAGCAGAGGATCCCTGGGATTCCCTACCCTCCTCTCCTCCCCAAGCACAGGGCACAAGGCACAGTATGTGGTTGATAAATATTTGTGGATTAAGATCACTCCTGATAAGACATTTCAGGGTCAGAGAAGGTGGTGCAAGTATGTGACAGGCTTTATCCAGGCCTTCTGCTCACTCTGGTCGCAAGGGCTGTTTTTCTCCCTACATCCTCAGTGCCTCCTGCCCTCCAGGCGCGGGCGCTCAACCGTCACTCCCCTGAAGGCTCAGGTGGGTAGCAGAGAAGGTAGATATAGGTGTGCAGGCTGTGACACTGCAGTCCAGACCCTAAATTTAATTGAAGGGATTTTAGAGCAACCTCAAAAGTGTAACTATAATGCGGGTTCTTTAGCACCATTGTTAAAATCTTTCTCTGAGCCTGTTTGAATCTAGGTCTAATTAAATTGATTCCTTTCCAATCAAGATAACACTTAAAAAGCATCCTTTGTGCAATTCTTCTTGACTTTTTTTTTATGAAAAAGATGAGAAATTGACTACCATTACAGACATCTCCACAGCAGTGTTTAAAACAGATGTTCTTTCTGTTAGATTCAGCTTTGTTTGTTTTTTCCTTCTTTTTTTAAAGCTGCCTTTTGTTTGTTTTAAACAGGCAGATGTGTAAGAGTACTATGTGTAAGAGTGTAAACTCTTCCTTGATGGCCAGGCCTTACTTAGAATTCTGAAATCTCTCCAGTGGAAACACGGATTTGCTCCCTGCCCTAGTGGACAGTGCCTGTCTGGCTCCTCATTCCTGTGATCCTCCTGCCTCCTGATTGCTTGCATTATGGCAGCGCTGATTCCTTTTTTTAAGTTTTATTTGTAGTCCTTACTCTCTCACCACATAGTGGACTCGGATGTCAGCTATCTCTGCATGCCAAGCAACTAGAATATAAGCGCTTGGTAAATCTTTGTACACAGAAGTCCCTTTTACCTCACCGTTCCTCTGGTAGGAAGAGGGAGGAATCTTGCATTGTCTTTAAGCAAGATGAGTCTATGGTAGATAATCTTCAGAGCAAAATATCCAGCAGACAAGGACAAGGCTTAAGCTCTCCTTCTTTATCTGAGAGTGGAAGGTGCCTTTCACCCAGATTAATTCTCTCTGTTGTTCTTTGCCGATCCATTTCCCTCCTACCATTTGAGAAAGCATGTTTTTTTTACCTTTCACTTCCTTTGAACTTCTCTCCAAGTTTGTGATGTTTCTCTTCTTTTCGGGAACTCCTTGCAGCTCTTTGATGAGTAACCATTCTTTCCTCTTCTTTGGAGCTCCTTGAATCCCTCACCCTCATTTTCTTTCCTCATAAATCAGTTTGAGCCCATTGCTATCTACTTTTTGACCTGTGTTCTTGCTAAAGTCTGCTTAGATCAGAACCATTTTCTACCTAGCCCTGCATATTTCTTATTCTTCTGGTCCTTTAGCTTGATGACCAGGCTTGTTATCACATTTACTAATTGATGCATTTCAGCAACCGTGTCAGCTTCTTAAAACCATTCTTCCAGGCTGTGGGAAGCTCTTAGGAAAAGCCGGCAAGTTTGGCTGCCTGGTTTCCTTGCTAGGGTGGAGAGACCCAGGAAGGACAGCGCCCTCTAGGGGATAGGATGCTTTTCAACGTGAGACTTGGGCTGAATGATGAGAAGCAGTTGTCTGCTTAAGATTATTGATTATTGCTCACTTACATAGCCCTAGATAATTGTCCTGCTAGGATTTGATTTTTCAAGGTTCTTTACTGGAAAAACAAAATAGGTGTTTGAATTCTTTTCTCAGGGATAGGTTGTAAAACTTGCCTGATGGCTTAGCAACAAGTTAACAAGACTTGTGGTGGTGATAATAAGAACCTTTAAAGACTCTGCTTTTTTTTTTCTTTTGGTACCAGGCATTGGATTTGAGCCCTTACACTTGCAGGCAGGCAGCGAAAACAACTGAGCCTAATCCTCGGCCCATAGATTTTTTTAAAAGTATTTTTAAGCTTTGTAATATTCTCAGTTCCTGTGTTAGTTTTTTCTATCTTTTCTCATTTTAGTCATCATAAAACCTTTTAAATTGGAAGCAGCCTGCCCTGCTGTTTCTGCATGCTGCACGCATGAGAGAGGAAGCAGAGTTAGGCTTTGTCCTGAGTCTGGCCAGAGAGTGTGTAGATGGTGGCAGCTTTGGAAGGGGTAAGAAGACTGGGGAGCCACCCTGCAGTCTGAGCAACAAGCTCCTTCCTGGCCAGGAGGTGAGTATATCATGGTTCACTCAAGTTCTTCCTTGCTCTTTAATTTCATTGATTTACTAGTTATGAAACTCTGTGAGCCTTCATGGTTGTGTTTTATTTGGATCCAGAGTTTATCCCCCAGTGAAGTATTTGCTTTTTGGTTGGGATGTTTCAGGAGAGTAAAGTAAAACTAAAGATTCTAGATTCTCCTTTTCTCCCAAGAAAGGAATTTCAAAAGACACTCTCCTTAGCTTTCTATTGAAGTGAGTTTGAGAGACCTGCTGGTTCTGGTTTCCTTAGTATAACCAGTTGAGTTACCCGGTACACAGGTTCCCTAGAGATACAGATAGATGGAGAGATGAAACAGATTTGTTTCAAGAATTGGTTTACATGGTTATAGAGACTGAGAAGTCTCAGATCTGCAACCTGAAGAGCAAGGAAATTTAGTGGTGTTACCGGTCTACCTAACAAGAATCTGATGGTCAGGTTTGTATTAAGGGTATACAGATGGTGGTATAAGTTTCAGTTTGGATTTGTGTGTGTGTATGTGTGTGTGTGTGTGTGTGTGAGAGAGAGAGAGAGAGGGAGGGAGAGAGAGAGAGAGAGAGAATGGGGAATGAATTCAGGGTCTTTATACTGAGCTACACCCTGAGCTCTCTTTCTTCCTCCACACATCTGTTTCTATATTTTGAGTCAGGGTTTTGCTAAATTGCCAAATTTCCCAGGCTGGGCTTAATTTAAGATACTCCTGCCTCAGCCTCCCACATTGCTGGCAAGACAGGTGTGTGCCACCATGCTCAGCTTCAGCATGGATTTTTAAAGGCTGAGAAAAAGGAGTGCAGAGAGCCTAGGACTGGAGAAGATGCACATCTCAGCAGGAGCAGAGAGCTGCAAATGACACAGATTCGAAATCATTTTGCTCCCTTAGTTTAGGGAAGGTCTGGTCTCCACACTGCCCGCTCAGGCCCTCAGTGAGTTGTCAGATGCACTTCCACATGGAAAGGGCTGTCTGCTCTACTCAGATGTCTACTTCAGATGCTGATCTCTTGGAAACACCCCCCACCCAGGCACACCTATCTGGTCCTCTTAGCCCTGTGAAGTTGCCACATAAAATTAATCATCATAAAACAATTAAAACTTTTTTCAAATGCTCATTTTGCTTTCTGCTGAAACTGGATTAGTAATTATGATGAGAAAAACGCCTAAGGTGTCCTTAGAGCTCTTTGACTTTAAGAGCTTTAGTATCCCTAATTACAGTTCCAAGGCAAACATTTGAGTATTTATCGTCTGCTAGCAAGCGCACTCAGCGTTCAGTGCTCCATGGATGCCATCTCTGTGGTTAAAACACAGCTTTCAGTGGCTGGCATTGTCCGTCCACATTTTCCAGGTGTGCCAGCTGAAGTGTGGACAGGTAAATCGATCTTCTCCGGTTACACTGTTTATGGCTTGGTCTGTGGGCGCTGCAGAGTCTGGCTCCTGGCCCAGCACGGTGACTCCACTGCGCAGTGCTATCTGTTGTGTCCTTGAAATTCACGGGCAGGTTACATGCTATCTTTGGCAGCAGGGTGTGGGTGCAGTTTTCTAGGACAGTTGACACAAAAGCGGTATATACTAGACAGTTTCTTTAGAGGTGGATGACTAATGGGAAATTAGCCACTGAGAGTAACCTAGTACACGTTAGGTCCAGATATCTAACTGTTGAAGGAAAAAATGTCCAGACATTGTCAGGTTTAAGTTTGTAATGTGGTATTATTAGTACTTAAGCATTCTTTGCTTATCTGCATTCTTGAAATTAAAAATTTTGTACTGGAACCCTAAATGACCATGTGTCAAACATAGCTGCCACGTTAAGATAAAAGTGAAAATAAGTGATGACATTTGCTGTCTTCCAGGGCAGGTTCAGACTTCAGTCTTCCTGTGCTGGGTGCACAGGGGCTGGTGTTCCTGCCTTGATCAGGATGACTGGAGACCAGAAGGGAGAAGGCAGAAGTGGCAGCATGAGAGTGAACGGTGGGGGGACTCGCCTTGGCTTTGTTACCAAGTAGCCGGCCTTCAGTTTTCTGACTAGTGAAAGGATTTTTAGCAAACCCAGCCAAACCTGACAAGATCACTGAAGTGTTTGTTAAAAGCCACAGGCGTTAATGAAGCCCCAGTAGTTTTATTAGGACAGATTCTTTGCATCATTATTTTGAATTATAACAGCGAGTGCAGGGGCTGTCTTCTTGGCAGGGAGGATTGAGTGTCTCACTTAGCCTCTGGCTTGCCCAGAAAGGTTCCTGAGCTTTGCTTTGTTTTGCTTGCTGTTTCCTTACCACTCTTGGCAGCGCTAATTGCCCCTCACTTACTAGTTCAGACTCGCCCTCCTTCCCTGGGGCTCATCCCAGCTTCAGACCTTCAGTGCTCTTTGTGGTAACTTGATTTCTTTCTTGTCGCCAAGTTCTTGTCTTTAAGACTTGAACATTTGAGCCCATTTAGTGCTTGAACTCTGGTGGTCCCTTGGCATATCCCTGTTCCTGCCTCTGCCACAGGAATATAGATTTTTTTTTTTTTAGGAATATAGATTTTTAAACCCAGCTTTATGAATAGACAAGCCTGCTTGTCCATACATAATTTTACACACCCAATGTATCTGCAAAGTGTGCATAATTTATGGAACAAAGACTTTTTAAAATACACATAGGTGGTACCCTTCCTGCCTATACACAGCACCCATTTTCCTTTTATTTTTAGACTTTGTGTACTTGCTGCAGATTGGACATCACGCGATTATTTTTCTGACTGCATTTTCATACTTTTTACTGCTTTTCCTGTATTACTGTGTATTTATTATTATTATTATTTATTACTGTGTATTTATTGCAGAATCCTTTGATGTTCATGTTCTGCCTGCTTCTCTTTCATGAGAGTTCCCTAGGACACCCCACACCTAACACCCTTTCCAGTGGGGAGGCCATATCCTGGTCTTGAGCCGTCTAGGAGGTATAAAAATACATCTGGGGCCATAGTTACCTTTAGTATGGTTTCTGCATTAGAACCAGAGAGACAAATAGATTTTTTGCATGTTCACTCTGGTGAACTGGAAATAGATGTCGGGGTGCCATGTGAGTGTCTCAAGAAGGTACCAAGGTGGCATGAGCATCAGCACAGGCAGGTTATGAACCAGCGGCACATGTGCCATTACATACCAGGGGCCACATAGGCCCACAACTGTTAATAATTGTACTGTTCTCCAGCTTTACAGTTAAAAATTTATACTGGCCTTTTGTAGATTTGAGATTCTTTACTGACTGAGATAAAATTTCAGTAGCTGCTGTAAAAGAGCTATGCATCCACCTAAATGTATAAAAGGTATCAAAGGAATTTTTTACTTGTGGCATTATTTAGATTTTTCACTGGGTGGTAAGCTCTATGCTTGTCAAAAATACTGATGTTACTCTTCATAGTTTCTAAATTGCGCTGCCTGAGTTTAGTCTGATAATGTCTGCCAGCGTTTGTACCAGCTGCCAAAGGGTGTTTGGGGGACTTTGCTGGGGAAAATGCAGGTTCCTATATATTAATAAATTATCTAATGAGTAAGAAAATACAGATGGCCTACTGGAAATGAGGTCTAATAGTAATAGCTGACATTTGCTGAATGTGCCAGATCATCCTGTGGTGTTTGAAACATATATTAGTTACTTTTCCCAGTTCCCTTTGGGGGTCATTCTGATGATCCCTGATTCCAGGCTGAGGAAACGAGTCTTAGAAAATCATTGAGTTCCCTGAGGTCACCCAGGCAGTTAAGTGATGGAACCAGGTTTCCAGCCAAGGCAACTGTTCGGAGCATGTCCTCATAACAGTGTATTGTAATGGTCAAAACACAGGCTCTCACTGAGAAAAGTAAACTGAATTTTTGAGATACTACTTTCACTTCCAAGATTCCAGTGTGACTTCAACAAGAAGGGAAAGTACTATCAGGTCACATTAATGGGGCACATAATCTTTTTAAAAAAATGTTTAGCCAGTGTGGGCGTGCACGTGTGTGATCCTAGTACTCTGGGAGGCTGAGGCAGGAAGACTGCAAATTTGAGCCTACCCTGAGCAATTTAATAAGACTGTCTCAAAATAAAAAGAAAGCTGGCTGTAGTGATGGATGCTGATAATCCCAGCATTAAGGAAGCTGATGCAGGAAGATCACAGTATGAGTTTGAGGCCACGTGGGATTATAATAGTTTGTTCAAGGCCAGCCTGAACTATCTAGCAAGACCCTGTCTCCATGAGGTGGAGGGTGGTGGCTCAGTGTGAAAGCCCTGGGTTCAGTTTGTTCAGTTTCCTATACCATATAAATCGAAGAATGAAACAAAACAACTCTTTAGCAGCTTTTGATACCATTACATATATCAGATATTGTTAGTGCTTCCAAAATGATTGATACCACAATTTTATCATTTATTTTCATTTATTGGCTTAAAGGCATCTGTAAAAGCAAACAAACAAACAAACAAAAAAACCTGAAATGTACCTATAAATTTTGTAAGAAAATTTCTAGAATTAGACCACAAAGCACTGGAGACTGAAGATAGTGCAGAATGCTTTATGCATACCATGTGTGCAGGTTATAGTTAGGTGCCATACAGAAACAACCCAATTGGGTGCAGTAGGCATTGGCCTCATATGGTCATGTTTGGGAAGATTTCAGCACCCTGATTGGGTGGACATTCAGCTGCTGTGATTGGCTGAGACTAATTGTTTGAGTATTCTATTCAGTTAACTTACACTTTGCACATCAAGCTATGTACAGTGGGTGCTTTTGGCCAAACTTTTATCACTCAAGTATGGAGACAAATTTGAGCCAAAGTTAGTTAATAATATCTTGAAAGCTACAAGTGGACTTAAAAGTTACACACCTGAGGAATTTTTGTGGCTTAATCTGCCTGTCTCTAGTTGTTCTTTCCTCCTCCTCACTAGACTCAAGGAAGTTGGAAGGTCTTTTTTGTTTTTGTTTTTGTTTTGCAAGGCCAGTTCTGCATTGCTGCATCCCCTCCCCACACACCAAATGCATTTCCCTGTAGTTTGGTGAAGCTGTACTGTGGGAAGTGCCTTGAAGGGATATGTGTATTAGAGTTTCATAGCAAGTTTTATTTCCTCCCAGCTGTATGCTCTCAAGAGCAAGGGTCAACAAAGTACTGCCCTGCCCATTTCTGTATAGCCTTCAAACTAAGAAGGGGTTTTTACCTTTGAAATTGATTTGATGATTGAGAACTTCAGTTAAGTGAAGTTTTATCTTCCCCTCCTCTTGATAAAAAGAAACCTGTTCTTATTAGGTGACCAGTATGCTAACTACAGAAGTATTATGGCATTTGGTGAAACAGTAGGGAATACTTTTTTAAAGATTATTGTGAGAGGCCGGGGATTTAGCTCACTGGTTCTGCCGCCTGCCTTGCAAGCACAAGGACCCGAGTTCGATCCCCAGTACTAAAAAAAAAAAAAAGATTATTGTGTGAGATGTTGGATCTATTGCAGTAGAGAAGGGAGATTGGGCCTGACTCTAAGTATAAGAACAAATGGAATTTATAGCTGGGTGGGTTGGGGCAGGACGGGTGAGTGGATGGGAAATTGCTGATAGGAGACATCAGAGTAGGGAGGTTCTTGCTCTGGTGAATGAGATTCTTGCTGGAGGTGGACTATAGTAGTCACATATCACCTTGGAGGTCAAGAGCTGGGCAATTTGACCAGATATGGTAATGACTAGGTATCAAGCATGAGATGATTCTCTCACTTGGCAGGGTTTTTGCTAAAAATGGACCCTGTAAGTACAGACTAAGAAGCTCAAAATTGAGGCCTCCTCCAGAAGGGGGCTCAGAGGAGTCTGGCTGGAGGGCCCCATGCCACTTGCTACAAAAAAACTGACACAGTTACTGTTGAGTCCTGTCACCCAGTAGTGAACATTTGTTTTCTATCTCGTATAAGTACCTGAGTACTATCCTGAATCTCACCTCTTGGCCGGCAAAGCCTCAAATATCTAGTGCTTCAGGAAATTTGTTGACCTCTAGTTTAGCAGTCACTCCCCTCATGAATTTTAACAGCTTTGCACTCAAACAAGACGTTCATGATTGATACATGGACCTTGTACTCTTCGTTCTTAAGAGGAGCTGCAGGCAGAAAGGGCTTGCCTGACTTAGTCTGTGTCATTTTCCAGGCTCCTTCCTGGAAGTTCTCAGCTCCACGCATAGAGCATGAGCTGCCCGTGCCCGGGGACCCGCTCATTCCCTGCCCGGGATTTCTGACCTAAGTTTGTGGTGAACTTTTATGCAGCAGTGGAAAATGAACACAGATCTTTTCCACATTATCTCCAATTGAAAGGATTTTCTCTTCCTTGCCTGCCTTTTATAATTCTTACTCCTAGTTTTGGTTTGTTTTGACACGGTAATTTAGAAACGTTTCCCCTTTAGCAACATTTGAACTCAGTACTCCCTTGGGATCAGTTAATAGCACTCAAGACTTAGATTCATGAGTAGCATTAAGTCCTTGAGTTGTCTTTTTGTGTCCTAGGTGTCATGGCTAGCGCACTGCTAGTTACCCAAATACAATCTGAATTAATGAGTAATTGGTACATCTTTCAGGAATTTCAGCTGAAAAATCAGACTGAAATCCTTAAGAATCTCACGTGGTCTCAGAAAGCACACCATTTGATTAAAATGCCAAATAAACTTGCTTTTATTTTATTTATAAATATTGTGTCCATTGTTCTTTATGATACACAGACAGACACCTTGAAAAATGGGCTTACTTTTCTCATGGAGCGAATGTGCTCATGAGATAAAACAGTGTTTAATAAGCAGTTTTTCATTTTTAGGCATTTCTGAAAGATATCTGGTATGGCATTAAAAATAAGTTTTTTTTTAATCAAATGTGATTTAATCTCATGTACACTCGCTGAGTTTAATGCTAAAGCAGACAAAATAGTTATTTTCTTTTAATTTACAAAACTTGTAAATAAAGAATACAAAATAATAAGGAAATAACAGCCTTTTAAAGAAATGTTAGTTTTTAATAAAAATGCCTGGGAACTTGAAAGATTATTTAATGAACCATGTAAGGAGTTAATGGTACCATGCACCCAGGTGATATCTATTGTGCTAGTGTAATTGTTATTGGTGCCTGTTTTATTCTCAGGACTCTGTAATAGTTTGTCTCCTCTTGGAACCTTTGAGTTGCGTCTCACTGTACATCGTGCAAAGGCTGAAGTTGGTCATACTGTTGTTAGAGCTTTGAGAAGGCACAGCAAATTCTTTATGGTGAAGTCACCCCAGTTTGTCAAATGTGTAGAAGAGGTTTTAAAAACAAATAATAAAATTACTCACAATCTTCTTGTTTGTTTGGAAACTTTATTATGGAAGTTAGAAATTTTTTTTACTAGCCCCGGCTGAAACACTGCTTTCATTGGTTTGCCAGACACACAGTCTTTACAAATGTCTCTCCAGGCTGGAGACATTTCCTGTTTTCTTTTTTAAACTTATGTGCATATGTTTGCTATACATTTTTTATTGAGATAAAATACACATATTTGTCATCTTAATTATTTTTCAGTGAGCCATTTAGTGGTATTAAAGACATTTGCAGTGTCGTTTAGCCATCCTTGCTTTTGCTGTCTTTATCCATGATCTTTCTGTCATCTCCAGCATAAACTCTGTATCCACAAAATAACTGCATTCCCTACACTCCATTCCTCCCTCTCTTCACTGCAGAGCTGTTTTGCTTCATTTCTTTAGTTACTGCTACTGTCCTACCTGTCCCCCCACCCTGAATTCCTATGGTTTGTATATGCTCCAGGTTTTTTCATGATTTTCTTTTAGTAGTAACTGTCCTCACTTTACTACATTTAACGGGCCAAGTCATACTTTTTTTACAATTTCCAATTTTATGTGCTGTTTTTGAATCTTTTTTTTTTCAGCTTTAATTGAGTTTATTGGTACATTTTAGGGATACAGTACAGTTACATTCATTGTTGGGATCTTGTACCTCTACATGACAAGTCTTGATTCTCATTTTTTCCCCTTACCTCTGCCCTCCCTTCACCCCCTCCTCCCCTCCCCATCTACAAACACTTTATTTTCATCTTTTCATTATCTCACATTTTTTCTGTTCCCTTATTACCCTTCCCCTACCCATCCCACCTTCCCTATACCTTTAGCTCCTTTCTTCCCATTTCTAAATGTTAGTAATCTTATTAGGATCTTATGCATTGTTGAAGATCTTATGCATTATTCACACCAGGGAAACTATTCAATATTTACACATGTGACTTATTTATTTCACTTAGGAGTATATCTTCAGTATGTATCCATTTTCCTATGAATGAATCTATTTTCTCATTCTTTATGGCTGAGTAATATTCCATTTTACAGAAAAACCACAACTTCTTTATCCAGTTTCCAACGGATGGGCAAATGGGCTGTTTCCAAGATTTAGCTATTACAAACTGTGCCGCTATAAACATGGGTGCACATACTTCTCTGTGATATGATTCTTTTAGTTCTCTTGGAAAGATACCCAGCAGAGGGATGGCTGGGTCAAATGGAACCTCCAGTCCAAGCTCTTTGTGGTATCTCCATATTGATTTCCATAGTGGTTGCACCAGTCTGCACTCCAACCAACAATGGAGAAGGGTTCCTTTCTCCCCACAACCCCGCCAACATTTGTTATTGTGTGATTTCTTGATAGCAGCCATTCTTTGTGGGGTGAGGTGGAATCTCAGTGTTGTTTTCATCTGCATCTCCAGATTGAACCCCAAGGCCTTTGCATTAGCTACATTTCCAGGCCTTTTTTTTATTTTTTGAGATAGAGTCTTATTAACTTGCTAAGTTGCCCAACTGAGCTGAATTTGTTATGCTCCTGCTTCAGCCTCCCAGAATTCAAGGACTGTGGGCATTTGCCACTGCACCTAGCTGTCCGTCTCCTTTTGTGGAGTGTTTTCTTATGTCCCTCTGATAATTCCATGTCATTAGGAACATATTTCTAGGTTGTACTTTGTTTTCTCTGGCTTCTGGGGCCTTAGAATTGTTCATGATTTCCTTTGTGCCTCATTTTAGAGGTGGTAAAACCCTAGTGGATGGAGATGTGGGTGCTAGTGAGGCCCACCTGGGAAGTTAAATGTGTGAGGTCCCACTAAGATCATAAGTTACTTGATGCATGGGAAGTCCAGCTCCATAAATAATCATCATCGTCGTCATTTTGTGGTGTACTAGGATTGAAACTGAACCTTTATAATAAGCCAGTCTATGATACTCACCCACCACCCTCCTGCCTTTTTAAATTTTGAGACAAGGTCTTAACTTAGTTGCCCTGGCTGGGCTTGAACTTCGGGTCCTTCTCAGCTTCCCAGATGCTGGGATTACAGACAGGTGCCCCACACCAGACTAAAGCTCCATAAGTACTTTTAATATATAGCAAGAGTTGAGAATCTTTGTTCTGCACAGCTGTAGGCAAACTGTTCAGGTCCAGGTGGTAAATAATTTGGCTATGCAAGCCATAGTCTCTGTTATGACTATGTATAGCCCTGATGTGTGAAAGCAACCATAAAATCATCCATAAGCAAGTGACTGTTGCCTGTGCTCCAGTAAAACTTTATTTATAAACAGTTTGTGGGCAGGGTTTTTTGAGTCCTCTTCTGAACAAATAAACACAATTACTCTTGTCCGTGGATTCTGACCCTGAGGGTGTGGATTTCGGTCTAGATGTCTAACACCAAGTGTTGGCTTTTGCCTACCATACACTGCTTGCTTCTCAGGCAGCTGACAGCTATGGTTCAACTTTTTGCATAGTTGGTTTGGCAGGTCATCACATCGTTACTGAGAATTTTTTGGTTAAATTTGAGAAATACCCAAGTCAGCAAATCTAAGTACCTTTACTTGAGGATAAGTTGATCCAGCAGGTACTGCTTCCTAAGTGCATTTTGGTCAGAGTTTTGTGACACACTGTTTCTTAGGACTCATTCTCCTCTGTGGCTCTCTTGTTAAAAAAACAGTAGTTTCCAAACTTCCAGATGCATGTGTCCCTTCATCATAATGTGTTACTCCATGCCTCTCGTTCTGTTAGATTTGCATTGTGGTCTCAAAACATTAGAAAGATGTCTGTAAACCTCGTTTTTGTGGCAGCTGGCAGAGACGTGTGGTGGGGCAGTTGCTGTTGACCTTTTCAGAAGGCAACAGAGTAACTGACCTGGTTGGTAGTTACCAGTAGGCACAACTGAGTAACAACCGCGTCTCGCCTCAGCGTGACCATTTTCTAGCGCAATGTTGACCAGTAGCGTGGTTCTTACAAACTAGTCCTAAGGGCCTGCTTCAAGTCCTTTACCACTTGTTCCCTTACACATTTCCCAAAGTCTTGCATTTTTGGCGGGGAGTGTGATTTACAGATGGACATTTAGTAACTGATAGATTGAGGACCTTATCTAAAATGACTCCAGATCCTGGTGGGGAGACTCAGGTATTCCCTGTTCCAGAATCTGTTCCCTGTTGTGGCGTTACATGCTCAGTGATCACTGAGGGAGGGCAGGGCTGGATAAGTGACCCTCTCAGAGAACAGAACTACATCCTCCTCCCCAGAAGGTTACAACATCTGCCTCCCCGTGCATCTGGTGGTTGGATGTTGGCCCGGATGATGACGACACTTAAAAAACGCTGTCAGGGACACCTGGGTATCTGGGACCTTAGATTTCGTCCATGTCGGAGGTATTCTTGTTTTAACAGGGACCCTTGTGATTAAAAGTAATAATTCTGTTAGAAGGCAGCCAAATTTTCCGCCTAATCATTTAGCATCCAGGGAGGAAAGAGACCTCCTTATTTTAGAGAATGGCCGCTTTAGAAGCCCCTAAGTGGATATGCATCGAACTTTTTATTTACTTTTTCTCTGCTCCTTCCAAAATTCTGTTGAAAATACAGAAGCAGCAAAAAGTATGAATAGGCTCATACTGGAGCCGAAAAATGAGTAAGGTGCTAAAGTGACGCAGAAACATTGGGGACGGACCTTGTGGAATAAGTAAAGCAGATGGGATCAGATGTTGGTGAAATTCCACAGCAAAGGAACTTACAACCCAATAGAGACAAAATCAAGGATAACTGGAAAAATGAATTTTCTTAGCATCCTGTAAGAGTCCCAAGAATCAAAACCGTAGGGAGTGGCAACAAAGATGGGTAATGAGAGTGCACAGCCAGCAAGGAATTAATAACCTTGAAACAGTTGCTCTGGTCTTGCTCTCCTTTTGGCACCAAGGGGTTAGTAGTCAGTTTGCTTCTGCAACAAAGCCATTTAATTCAGTTTTGAATAAACTGGGCAGCTTACCAAGGCAGGATACCCTTGGATGACAATAGCCGGAAGTTGTTGGGGTCCCAGGATCTTTTCCATTTGTAGCTCCAAGGTTGTGGGGCATCTGAACCTTGACCTAAAAGCTGTTTTTTGCTCTGCTCATTCACCATTATCTTCATAAATCTAAAGAAAACCTCTTTAGAGTCTCACACTGATTATTCCAGCCCCTGGGTTTGTAAATATGTGCAAACAACCAAAAAGGGCCATTAGTGAAGAAATCAGAATTGAGTCCAGTGGAATGATTGGTGAAAAGTTAACACGGGTGTCTGGTGTAGTCATGGACACTTAAAATCCTAGCATGTGGAGGCTGAGGCAACAGGACCACAAGTTCAAGCTCAGCCTGAGCAACTTAGCAAGACCCCCATCTGAAAAAAAAATACCCCAGGAAGATTCTAATTCATAGTTTCAAACCTAGTTGAATAGCATATCCATAATGCAAAAGCAGTTCACGGGGAAGACTGAGAAAAGGAGCGCTGAGAAGTTACCCATGGGATCGTCACATTAAAAAGCACTGGCTTGAGGTCAGAGAAGAGCTGACGGGCAAAATGGAATCAACTGAGGACTTAGAAAATAAGTGATCTGGAAAATTGAACAGGGGATTTATTTGAAAATTCAAAGCAAAGAGATTAAGATGAAAATTATGAAGCAGAATTAAGAAATGTGGAGGATAGATCTAAGAGACAGAGTATCAACTGAGAAGCAGATGGAGCAGGAAAAGCCAGGTTAAAATATTCTTTGATTCTCAGATGCTATCAAGGGAGCTGGAGAAGCGATAATTACTCTTAAAAGCTAGTTTCTCTGAAAGAGTGGCTTTCTTTTTCCCACACCATGAAGTGCCTCCTCAGTGCTGCTGTCCATCCCCAGCCCCCTCAGAGTTCTTCTGAGTCACTTGGCCATTTGTGACCAGCGTAGTGTCATTATGACACACATTCTTTTTCCCCTGTGGTTTGAAAATAACTTCAGACTTACATGAAAGTTTTTAGAAAATGAGTAAATTCGCCTTATATTTTAACCCAGATTTACATGATTTTTCTATTACTAACATTTTACCCCTTTCTCAGTGTTTTTTTTTTTTACATATATATGCATGTTAAAATTTCTAGACTATGTGCCATTCATCATAACTCCCTGGAGTGTTTTTGTAAGAATGATGTTGATTTTTTTTTCTTTAACATCTGTAGTCATGATAAAATAATGTAGATGGCTCTGAAGAATACTGTGGTTTTATTTGCATTTTTTTACTTGGTTTAACAAGCTTCCCTTAGTTGTTTTTTTGTTTTTTGTTTTTTTTTTTTCAAATTACACTGAAAGTTGAATTGTTGCTTTTATAGATTGGTTAGCTGGCAGCTTTGGAGCGTTGTGACTTACCTCCGTGATAGTTCTCCGTGACAGGTGGTGGATCCCCCACCTCGTGAAATGTTAAGTTCTGAGAGATCTAACATTTCTCAGCCTTTAATTGCATTGATTGCCATACACTATGCAATCTTTTATTACACAGCTTTTAATTTCATGTCTGTATCATAGTGAAACCTCAGTGTATAAACATCGAGCCATAATTAAGGATCCAGACTTGAAAGTTAACCACAGTTTATGTGTGTGCTAGCAGTGACAACTACTGATAAATTCATGACTCCTTCCTTTTCCTGACAGCTACAAATTTCTTTTGGTATCAATTTTAAGATGGTCCTAATTTCAGGGGGGTTAAAATGTAGAAAAGTTACCATAGGAAACTTCCACTGCAATGTTAAAAGAAGACAGGAAACTAGACTTATTCTGGTAAATTTTCAGAAAAAGTTCTGTAAGTTTCAGAGAGATGAAGAAATGAGAATGGACTGAAATTTATATTTCTCTACCACTGGAGGCCAGTAAATTACAGACGCTGTACCACTGTGTCCTCAGGGAACAATCTTTGAACACAGAAAGTTAAAGCCAGCAGTATTTTCTGTTTCGTTCCTTTATTGAGCAGATGTGAGCACCTTGTCAGTTGGGTTCTCGGAGAAGCACAGGTCACAGTGGAGAAGTATAAGACACTGACTGGGAAGCATAAGGAGTCTCCTCTCCCTGTATCCACTTCTTCTAGCTTTGTTGTTCTCCATTTTGTAGAAGAAAAACAATCTCATAAAATCCATTACTGAGACCAACATGTAGGTTTGCGATGTGGCATTTACCATTAGCTTTTACCAACTATAGTCCCATGAATAATTTCAGTGTATAAGTTTACAATATTTAACATGTGAATATTTTGCACTAGTGCAAGTATGTGCTTAGGATAAATTTCCAAAAGAGTAATTACTGGCGCGAATACTAAATATTCAGTGCTACTCTTACTCTGCATAGTGATTGTGCTAATTCATGGCAAATATGAGTGACTGTTTCCTTCAGAATATAAAATATTAGCACATTTTTCCCATTCTGTTAAGCTATTTATAGTATTTTGTTGTAGTTTTAATTTACATTCTTTCATGATTAGGCATGTACATTCCTTCATATGATTACACTCTGTTGGTGCTTCTTTATCATTTTTAAAGAGACAGAGTCTTACTGAGTTGTCCAAGCTAGCCTCAGATGCCAGGATTCAAGGGATCCTTCTCCCTCAGCCTCCTGAGTAGTTGGGAAGACTGTAGTCCTGCCATTCCTGGCTTGGTGTTTATTTTTATTGAACTATCTGCTCAGAGTCTGCCAGTTTTTCTATTGAGAACTTTTTTTTTCATAATTTATTGTAAAGTTCACTGTATTTGGGCAATTTTTTTTTTTTTGCCTTTGATGGGAATTGCAAATATTTATCATTTATCTGTTAACATTGCTTATTTGGGAAATCAAATAGAAATTTTAAACATGTGTTTTTAAATATCATATTTCCTCTTTGCTATACTTCTGGGAAGTCCTTGGTTATTGTGGCTTCTGAAATGGCCTTCCTTCCATTTGCTGGTTTCTCTGAGCCTCTTTCTGACTATCTTCACTTGACCTTCTCTGTCTCTCCTCCTTGTCTGAGGACACTTGTTCCTGGATTTAGGACCTGCTGTACTGTAGTGTGCTCTCCTCGTACTATCCTTAGTTATGTCTGCAGACAGCCCAGTTTTCTAAATAAGGTCAGCATTACAGCTTCTAGGCAGAAAATTTGTATATCTGATTTTTTTTCCTTCTGTCAGTCAATACCAAAATTATATCCCTGATATTGACCTGAATCCTAATGCTCTTGGAAGAGATTATCCAATTGCTCTCAAAAGGAAATTTATGTAGTGACTGCTACCATAGCAGGTATAGGTTCTGTTACCAACTTCCAGGGTTTCATTCCATCCTAGGATCTGCATCTCCTATCTAATTTTCAGTTTTTGTTCATCAACTTTTGCTATTTTTAAAATTTCTACATTGTTTTATACCTTCTTTTATGTTTTCATTGCACATGTGCATTGAACTAACTTGGTACCATCCAAGATAAAGCAGTGAACTCTTCCATACGGTTTCTGAATTCCAGAGATGTGAATCAGGATAGCATCTCTACAGTTGTGTGTAGATCATGTGGCGTGAACATCATTAGTATAGAAGGTAGTGGGTATATATAAGCTTTATAACTTTGGTCAAGTTTTATATTTTTCATTTAGTTACCTCCTAGAAAGTTTGAAATTTCAAACCTGTCAGCAAAAATACTGATTATTAATGAGGTTTTGGTTTATAACAATATATAATAGTGTGCATTTCCTAGCTCCATAGTCCACTGTTTCAAAATTAAGTATAAAAGCTGTCTGCAGAGTAGATTTATTTGTACAGATCCTGTTTTCCTGCATACAATCCTTAAACACATCCAGTAATGTGTAGACTGAATATATTAACTTGAGGTTGTAAACTATATTTTTAAGGTTACATTTATACCTCTTTAAGTGTGATGAAATGTCTTCCTTTTACGCTCCTCAATAAAATCTATCATTTATTGTACAAAAACCTTTATGGCTCAGCAAATGACAGTCCCTTTCCTGAAGTAGCGATGTAAGTTGGTCCCCACCTTGGCAGTTATTTCTAAGCCACTTCCACATTGAGCTTTCATTCTTCACTCTGAAATGGTGTCCTGGCCCAGGGCCCAGTGGTTTTGACACCTTCCTCGCAAGTGCAATGACCCAAGTTTGATCCCTGGTACCAAAAAAAAAAAAAAAAAAAAAAAAAGAAAAAGACAAAAAAGAGAAGAAAAGATAGTCA
>NW_022900947.1:15943881-15949953 GCF_012274545.1 Fukomys damarensis | reverse complement strand
AAAAAAAAAAAAAAAAAAAAAAAAAAAAGAAGAAGAAGAAAGAGAAGGAAAGAAATGGGGTCCTAATGCCACCAAGCTGGAAATTTGTGTTTTTCTTTTCTTCCCTTGTTTTTGGTTTATTGGTTATAAATTCTCATGCACTGTACAACTTTGCTCATTAAATATGAATAAGCAGAAAATTAAAAGTTGGAAAGGATCTTGGTAATCACTCTAATTTCATTTTATCTTAAAGATGAAGTTAAAGTCTGCCTAGAAAAGTGAAGTGACAGACAGAGAGACATTTATCCTGGCAGGTCCTCGATTAAACAACCCAGGCTGTGAATGTGAACCTGATTGCTCTTGGTACTTCTTTTGGTGCCAATTAAGTTGCTAGCATCAGGCACTGTACAAACATTTAAAAATAGTAAAATAAGTATTTAACTGCAAAGTACAAACTAATCCTTCCTTCAGTTTTTATTTCTAACATGTAATATAATGCAAAATTAATTAAACTTTAAGCAACATTTGGTTATTAAGATTCTTTTATCTGTCGTTAGGACATTTTGATGCTGAGTCTTATTCCAGGTATTTCAAAAGTCATCGGAAAATTATAAGGAATAAAAGAGAAATTCATAAATACCTCCTCTGTGGTATAGTGATCATTTTGATCTGTTTCCCCTCTCACCACCCCTCTCATCTTTGTATAGATCATTTTCAAATGGTGGTTATCAATTGTGCTGTTTGTTGTAATTGATGATAAGCATTTTCTTCTTCCTCAGATTTCCTTTGAAAGACTCATTTGTAACGAATGTGTAAAATTTTGTTGTTTGGCTGTGCTGTGATTTAACTACTCTTGATTTCTGACCTCTTTCAGTGGTTTATACTGTCTTATAAATCCTACTGAAATAAAGTACTTGGATGTCCTTTTTGATAGATTTGGTGTTTGCTGGCTTAGGATCTGTGTGTGCAAGGGATAGCGAGGGTCGTAGGCCCAAGTGTGTGTATGCACTGCCAAGTGCTGGAGAAACCTGCATCAAAGCAGGTGACCTGTGGTGACCACGTGCAAGTCCCAGTTTGCTTTTGCCCATGCCAACTACCTTATCTTTTGTGGCTTTGATTGGAGAAAATGCAGTTGTATTTCTTTTCCATTAAGATTATTGGCACATTTTAGGTACACCATACAGTTACATTCATCATTGGGATCTTGTACCTTTACATGATCTATCTTGGTTCTTATTTTTCCCCCATTCCCCAGCTCTCCCTTCACCTCTCCCTATTTACAATTACTTTGTTTCCATTTTTTCCTCATATTTTTTTTAATTTTCCCTTCTTTCCTTTCCTCTACCCCTCCCATTTCTACTCCTTTAGACCTTTTCTTCCTATTTCACATTATCAATTATGCGTTTTGATCCTTATGCACCCTTGTAGTTTTTCACACCAGATAAACTATTCGGTATTTATATGTGTGTCCTATGTATTTTACTTAAGAGTATGGCCTCAAGGTGTATCTACTTAGCTATAAATGTCTTTAGTTTCTTGTTCTTTATGACTGTGTAGTACTCCATTTTATTAAAAAAAAAAAAGCCACATCTTCTTTATCCAGTCTCCAGTTGATGGGCAATTGGGCTGTTTCCAAGTTTTAGCTATTACAAATTGTGCCGCTATAAACATGGATGCGCATATGTCACTATGGTATGATGCTTTTAATTATTTTGGGAAGACTCCCAGCAGGGGAATAGCTGGGTCAAATGGGACTTCTGATCCTGGTTCTTTGAGGTATCTCCATACTGATTTCCACAGTGGTTGCACCAGTCTGCACTCCCACCAGCTGTGAAGCAGTGTTCTTTTTTCCCCATAGCCCCTCAGCATTTGTTATTGGTTGATTTCTTGATAGCAACCATTCTTTCTGGGGTGAGGCAGAATCTCAGTGTAGTTTTCATTTGTATTTCTCGAATGACCAGTGATGTTGAAAATTTTTCCATGTGTTTATTTGCTACTTTACTTCTTTGAGAAATGTCTGTTCATTTCAGATGCCAGTTTTTGAATTGGATCTTTATGTTTGGGAGGTCTGATCTTTTAAAAAAGTTCTTTATATATTCTGGATAGTAGACCTTTGAGGAACAGCTGATAAAAATCTTTTCCCACATTGTAGGTTGTCTCTTAGCTCTGTTGGTGGTTTCTCTTGCAGTGCAGAAGATTTTTAATGAGATCCCAGTTATTGATTCTTTCTGCTAGTTCCTCTGCTACTGAGGTTTTGTTCATAAAGTCTTGCCTTATGCCAATGTCTTTGAGAATTCTACCTAACTTACCTTACAGCAAGTTTAGTGTTTCTGTTTTAATATTTAGCTCTTAAATCCACTTCGATTTTAGTTTAATACGTGGTGAAAGATATGGGTCTAGTTTTAATCTTTGACAGTTTGAAATCCAGTTTTTCCAACACCATTTATTAAAGATGCTATCTTTCCTCCAGTGAGGATGGTTGGCTCATTTGTCAAAGATGAAGTAGCTGAGTATGTCTGGAGTTGCTTCTGTATCTTCTAATCTATTCCACTTAATCTTGGGTCTGTTTCTTTGCCAGTGCCATGCTGTTTTTAATAACAGTGGCTTTGTAGTATAGTTTCAAATCGGAGATTGTGATACCTCTTATCATGTCCCTGTTGCCTAGAATTGCTTTTGCTATTCTAGGTCTCTTCTGGTTCCAAATGAATTTTTAGATTGTTTTCTCTAGTTCTGTGAAATATCCTGTTAGGATTTCAATCAGAATTATTGCTGTTTAATTTTAATTTTAATGTTTCTGAAACCATATTTTCTTGTTCCAAGGATTGAAGCCTTGTCCTTGTTTCAGTAACAGCTGTGGGGACACTATGTAGTAACATACTTTGCCATTTAGTGACTGAGGGAACTGTTACACAAAGCTGACATGATTTGCCTACCATCAGTGTAATTCACACGTGATAAAACTGGCGTCCAACTCAGACGAGGTTGACTTTAGGAATTCATCACACACACACATATCCTACCCCAGACTCTGATATATTAGTCTCCTGACAAGTAGTTTTTTTTTAATCTTGCTTATATCAAAGGAAAATCTAGTGTTAGCTGGCTATTTTAAATTATTTTTAAAATAAAAGTAAATTGGAGTCTTTTTAAAAGACAAAATAAAAATGAATATCTGGAATCCAAGTCCCAGAGTGTACCGTTTGCTGTTGCATATACACAGAATTGCTGTGTTGAGTCCCTTGTGAAAGCTGCTCCTAAAAGTCACATGACGACAAAGAGTGTGTTGCCTCCTATGCCAGGGTGTGCCTTGTTACCAGCATGGGTGCACTTTGGAGATCAGTACATTTGAGGTAGAAATTGCTTGGGTTCAAATTCTGGCTCTCCCATTTTTGGGTAAAATCTGGGCTGTCTTTGCCATTTTCCTTGCCTGGCTATCCCCACTCTTTCAGCATTTTCATTCACCTTTGGCCATTTACATATTATACGTGGACTCTCTATTAGCTATTTAGGCAGCAGAAGCTGCATAATGTTCCACAGCTTAGAGAGAAAGCAAGATTATGTACACAGTCTTTTCTCAGCAAAGTCCTGCCAGGGCCAGAGGCTCCTGTCTTTTAAACATGAGTTTTTGTTTTCAGTTCTTTTCAGCAATCAGATTTTCTGAGTGCTGAAGAAAACCACATTTTGACTCAAATGGACGTAGGTCTGCACATTACTAAATCACAAGTATATTCAGCCTTATTGAAATGATAATGAGAAAATACTTTTCTTTGCAAAGTCAGTATTTCATGGAACACTTATTAAGACTTTTCTAGTAAGTTTTCAGTTTTAAAATGTGTTCAACTTACATAAGTCTGTTGAACTTAGAGCAATTACATGCTGACTTTCTCCTTTTTATCTTTGAGGTTTTGGTTAAGTATGATGAGAGTGATTTAAGTTAAGATGTTTGAGTTATTCTGGGAAAGAAGCCTCTTTCTCAGCCATCTCAAAAATTCTGGGTAATAATTCTGATATTTCTGATAATTCCTCATAGATTTAAACTGTGCAAAAATACGTTGATATTGATAATGTGTACTAGACAACTTACATACTTATTTTCCTGTCATTTTTTTAGGATTCTGAGTAACAATAAAATATCCGAGCTGAAGAATGGCTCATTTTCTGGGTTAAGTCTTCTTGAAAGATTGTGAGTATTATTTTACTATTATTTCTTATTATATTTAATGCATTTTTTTCTTTCTTCCTTTCTTTTTTGCATGGAGGAGGTTAGTTTTTCTGATTCTTTTGAATCAAGAGCTAATTGTTTTTTAAATTTTATTAATATATTTGTGACATGTATTAAGTACAGCATATTTGCATTGTAAACCTTTACTAAAATCCCAACTATTCAATAACGAATAAATTTTCCCAGTATTTTATTATTCAGGAATTGAATCTTAAAAAGCAAATAATTGCTTAAATCAGAGGTTGGCAAACTTTCTGGCAAGGGCCAGTTACTCAGCAGATGTAGGCTTTATAAACACAAGTTGACTCACCTGTGTCATCAGAGTGTGAGAGCAGTCAACTGTAGATAAGTCAGTGCTACAAAGGTACTGTGTGAGACAGTGCTGTAGTATATAAATTAAGGTGGATGTCTCTAATACAACTTTACACCCCTGATGAAGTTTGCTAGCCACTTGCTTAAAGCATATATGTATGTTTCAATAATGTATATCATGTATTATATGTATGTTTTATAAGTAGAACTTTTAAAAAAGCATATCAAGGGGAAAACTTTTTGGTAAACTGATTTTATTCAGATATTTTAGTATAATACCTTTTTGCTTAGAAAGTTAGTTTTGCTTATGATCTGATGGGTTATAAGTGGACTTGTTTTTTGTGTTGGTAAATTTTAGGAAAGGATGGTAAATTTGCTTGTATTCTGAATACTTTTTCAGGATCCTGTTTCAGATTTCAAAATACATGAGAGTCACATTGAACATCTTTATTTCTGGGAAGTAACAAACTTTCCTCACTTTTTCCAATTCTCTTTGCCCTGGTTCACTTTGTCTATTTCTCTACATGCTTTTCCTTGAGCATTTCACCTTGTGGCTTTGGCAGTTCAACTCCCAGGACTTAATTTGGGTAGGTTTCTTTTGTGCTGTGTAAGCACATACATAAATACACAGAAGCATTCTTGGCACACTGGCACTAAATATGAGAATGTTTGTCTCTCTTTTTATTCCAGTATTCCTGTCATACTCCACACAATCCATGAGCATCAGAGGATGCTGGCCACACCCTCCACTCCAGGCCTGGCTATGCTAAGAATAGACCTTTATACACATTCTGTGGCTGCTGTTTCAGGAATGGGCATTTGAATCAATTTGATTGAGTCAAGATGTGCCTGGGATTTGGTGAAAGGGATTTCCTCACGGTCAGCCTTAATGGTGGTTGTTCCTGTGGCCCAGAAGTCACTCTGCTGCCAGCAGAGGCTGGAGCCAGTGTGCTAAGGAGGCTGGAGAGATGACTGACACATCTCCCTCAGCATTGTAGGATCGGGGAGGACTCTCCTGAAGCGTGCTCCTCTGGGCCCTTAAAGTGTGGGAAGCAGTTGGTTGCCATCATGTGTGCTCTGTTCTTACAGAGAAAGGTGATTGTGATTCACAAATATCCCATCATACACTTAGTAGGTGCTCAGGTGGTACTGAGGAAATCTGTGATCATCCTTTATCAAGAGGAAGAAAGAGTGCTGAGCCCTCTGAGTTTATAGATAGCATCTGTTGGTTTTAAAAACACACTTCATTCTTGATGTGTAGGCTTGATGTGATTGCTTATGTACCCACATGAAAATGTAACCAGCATGGCTAATGTTCTGTGCTGTGGTGTAAATTACTACTCTTCTTAAATTTGGTTTTTAAATTTCCTTTGTATTTGACTGTTTCGCTGATAATAAATTTCTGTGGATGGTGGAAACACGTTACACTGCAGTAGGGTGATATTAAGATGCAGTGTATATTTTAGCTAGTGGTCTGTTTATACCCAGATATCCAAATAGCACCACTGTCTTTTGTGGTAAGAGACACACACACACACACACACACACACACACACACA
>NW_022900947.1:15902852-15943751 GCF_012274545.1 Fukomys damarensis | reverse complement strand
ACACACACACACACACACACACAGAATTTTGAAGGCCCAAACACACACACACACACACACACACACACACACACACACACAGAATTTTGAAGGCCCAAAACCTTATTGGCCCCAAATCTCCAGAGCTGACTCTGGGACCTGGGTCTCCTGTGTTGGAGAACATCTGTACCTGTGCGGATCCTCAGCCCAGCACTTTGCATGCACTGAGCAGTCCAGACCAGAGCACTGGCCTTGCTGTTGCAGTGCACAGGCAATGCATGCCCAGGTGGGACCTGCTGCCTACACTCTTCATAGTAGAGTAGCCCCTTCAGAAGGAAAGAAAAGGAGGTGATGTGGCTGGGCTCTTGCTGCTCTGGGTCTGGGAGGGGACATGAGAGGAACAAAGAGGAAGCATCACGCAGTCAAGCCCTTATGTCTGTGGAGGAACCCAAGTGACCTCCTTTCTGCTCCAGAGACAGTTGTTTACTGCTTTAACACTCACATTCCTGCCTGTCTCTCCTTGAGTCTTCCTTGGAAGTCTGAGAGCTGTCTTGGCTGCAGTACTGGAGAGGAAGCCACCCCATCACTCCGTACCTGCCTCCAGCAGCCCTCAACCCTTACCTGAGAGCAAATGGTAGATAACTACGCTGACCTCTCTTGTCCAGAGTGTGGCCAGTGTTATGCGTCCTCTATACTGTCCTCCACAGCTCCCCAGGGGATCGTGACCTCTTCAGCAGCACAGCTATTATTGGCTGCCTTTCACATCTCAGTTCACACTTTCCTACTGGCATGTCACAAGATCCCCTTCCAAGTAAAGCCACTTGCATTTGCATCTTTGAGAAAATTGCCCTAAGAGATACGACCAACCATATGCAATGTTTGTAATCCAGATTTGGCTAGGCACCCTTAAATGAAAATAAGTTCACCAAACCACTTGAAAATATGTCAGAATAGGATATGTTGTTAAAAAAAGAAAGAAAGAAAATGTTTGATAGAACAAGAATTTCCTGAAACCAGAGTTGAAACTTCCAAAGGTCTACTCTTAAAATTACTGGATAAAGTCCTGCAGTGTAAGGGGTAGCATTTGTTGGGGTAGTGCATGAATGGTGAGGTAGCGTAGCAAGGTCTGGCTGAGCTAAGCTGGAAAACGTGCCTTAGAAATGGAGGTAGTCTGAGGACTAAGTCATCCTTGGCAGTTCCTCATTCATTCATTCTCTCTCTCTTACCCGATTCTCTTGTCATCCCCCCTCTCCCCAGCTCTCTCAGCTTTTTAGATATTTTAGAATTGATGTTTCATTCACTATCTTACTTCCTCATTGTTGGGACAAAATACCCAACACCCATAAGTTAAAGATATATTTTAGCTCATAGTTTTAGAGGTTTCAGTCCATAGTTGGCTGGCTCCAAGGCAGGGTGGCATGGCAGAAGAGAAATAGCCCATGGCATGGCAGGCTAGAAGCACTGAGATTTCCTTTTTCTTTTCCTTTTCATCTTTCTAGGCTATAGATTCATTGGTTGGTGTCACGTATACCCAAAGTGGGTCTTCCCTCTTTAGTAAGTCTGTTATCCTCACCTAGAACTATGCTAAATCATTACAGTGGAGTAATCCAGGATACATGCTCCAGCACACCCATGACCCAGTCACCTCCTAAAACCCCACGTATGAGCACATGAGGCTTTTGGGAGAGGCATCTTAGGTATAAGCCGTAACATTTGCCATGTATCCATTTACCCATTTAAGCATCATCTCCTTCCCTGTCTTCTCTTACTCCTTACTCTCTTTCCTTCCCTCCCTGCTTTCTCTCTTCCTTTCAGAGTGATGTCTTCCTTGTACTGTTATATACTCCCACTAGACACTGGGATTGCTTACTGATCAATGCGTTTGACTCCCCAGTGTTAATTCTACCCTAAGTATGGGTCAAGGCCATGAGGTGATTCAGCATCTTTTTCTGACTATTGATACAGGGCCTGCCCTATCTAGTAAGAGATGTGGAGCAGTTGCTGTGGACTTTGGAGAAAAATTTCATAACTTCTAAGGAGACACAAGAAGAAATCTCTATTCTTTTTTATAACTTTGTACTTGGAAGGGTTTTGGGGCCTGAGATGCTGTATTGTGACGGAGATTAACCTGGCATTTACACGCCAAGGGTGATGGTCTGAGAGGTAGCTGGAAACAACCACAGGGCTACTCTGCTTCTAATTTCTTGTGATATCACAGAATCATTCCCTTGATCACTGAAATTATTTGAGTCAGGCATTCTGATACTGGCATCTAAAAGCATCTCTCCTTGTCCAGTGTGCTTTCTTTCCTAAAGGAGTGAGTTCTTCTACCAAGAACTGTTAAAATATTCCTTTAATTTTATTAAAGTAGTTCTTGTGCTTCTTTTCACTTATATGTTAATGATCCACTCTGTTATACTTAATTCTGTATTCTAAAGTTAGACTCATGTTTAGTAGGGACACTGGGCTTGTGGGGGAAAGAGGATGTTAAATGAGAGAGTCTGACCATAAATATCTTTTGGCAATACCTGATTAATATGGCTATTATTAAATATTATGTAATATGTCTAGAATTTATTATTAAAGAAGGAGTGTATCTTTAAATCATATTACTGTACTTAGTTATTCATGAGAGGTATTTTGTAGAAGCACATGCAGTTCATCATGGGCCACAGATTTATAGAGTGCTCTAGCTAAATCAGTTCCTCTTGTAGATGCTGTTTAAAATCTGAAAAGAGAAACTTATGTTTTTAAAAAATGGAACTGACATTATACATTTCTATTTGCAGAGATTTTTGGCTTATGCAAAACAAGTAAAAATACATGAATGAATTTTCTCGTAAAATTATCCTGTCTCTTTGAGGTGTAAGATTTGGGTTAGTTAGGGAAGAAGAGAGAGGAACCAGGAAATTTGGGGTGGTGATTCTTTATATTTCCTAGGATTTAAGAGCTCCCAATCTAAAAAAAGCTGGGATGTTTTATATTGGGGTCAAAAATAAATTTTATTATGAAAATTTTCAAACATAACAGAAAAAGAAAAGTGTGCCACCCCCTCTGTATCACCAATTTATATTTAACAATTCAGTAATTGTTAACATTTTGCCATAGTTTGCTCCTCCAGTGGAATATGCCTACAAATGCACACATTTGCTGAATTAGTTGAAGGTCAATTGCAGGCGTCATGCTATAGTCTTACTGAGAAATGAAAATGATCCTGAATAAAATGCCATGCTGTCTGGCTTTATGCACATCCTAGTGGCTTTGTGGCTAACAATAATTCGCTAAAATATTTTTATAGTAAAGGTTAGTTAATGTAATTCCGTATCTCAGTCTTGGTTTATTTTTTCATCTGTTTTTCTGCCCATCCACCTGAATATGGTGAATGTCTCCTCACTGAGCACAGCAGGCCTGCTCTTGAGACACTTGTGGTTTCTTAGTAGAAACAGTTTAAGCACCTAATGGACCGTATGACTGAGAGGCCTGACATGGCAGGCATAGGACACTTGTTCAGAGAACTGTTTCTGAAGGAAGGAGCAAAGTTTCATCCATACTTCTGTAGATGAGTAGGAGTTGGCCAGGCAAGAGAAGAGGGATAGAGATGAGTGTGAAAGACAGGGAAACCTAAATGCAGAAGTCAGAAGGAAAAGAATGATATTGTTTCTCTTAAAATTTTTTTGTTGTATCGCAATGGAACCCAGGAACCCAGGACTTTCGACACACTAGAGAATGCTCCACCCCTGAGCTACACGCCCAACCTAAAAATGGTCCTTCTTAGAAATACCTTAAAGTGACAAGTATATACAAAGAGAGAGATTGAGTGGGTCTGCAGAGAGGACCTGAGACCAAATGGGAAGAGCTAGGGTAGGAGCTATGGTCAAGGTAAAAAAGTAGATAACTTTGGACATTACTTTAAAGATTGAAGTTTCTTCTGAGAAGACTGGAGTTTCTGGAGGTTTCAGTTGGAGCAAAGACATGACCAAGTTCCTGGTGAGAAAGATCTCTGTGAGCAGAGAATGGCTGAGAGAGGCAGGGAGGTCAGTGAGAACTGTCTGG
This sequence comes from Fukomys damarensis, assembly GCF_012274545.1. Lineage (NCBI taxonomy): Eukaryota > Metazoa > Chordata > Mammalia > Rodentia > Bathyergidae > Fukomys > Fukomys damarensis. The sequence continues at coordinate 15,939,719 of NW_022900947.1, read as the reverse complement.
TGTGGAACCAGCCATTGGGTAGTGATGGAAAGGATGAACGAGAGGTGGATGGCTTTGAGCTATTATTACTGTGTGTCATCATTTCTTTAATTTTTCCAGTATACAGAGGAATTTGGAGAATATTACCTGTAGCATCTTGATTTAATCCTGACTAGCTTTTTGCATGTTTGCTTTATCTCCCTGTTTCTCTAGACAGAGATTTACTTAGTTCCTTTAGTAAATTTTCATAATGCCAGTCTAAGATATGATTAAATACTGGCCACTTTTTGACATGAAGAATTTGGCCAAATGATACTATCTCCTAAGTCTTAATGGGATGGTAATAGACAGACTCCCAACTCACTGGATTTAGCGATTTTTTGCATGTGTAATCAAGGAGCACAGAGTCAGAGCTAGATTTCATATCCCAGGGACTCACCAGCTGTTGCCTTTTCCTTTCTCTTGGGCTAATCGGAGAAGTTTTTTCTGCCTTTGTAACAAAATGCCACTGACAGCTCCAAGCTCACATTGTGACCCCTGAACAGGGTAGTAGGAACAGGAGCCCTACTTTTGGTGGGTCACATAATCACTACAGTTTCTAAATCCAGGGTGTTTGAAAGATCTGGACAAGGTTGATCAGTTGCCATATTTGCGGGGGTGGGATGGAGAATTTTAAGGTGCTCTGTGTGCTGTTTGTTCCCTTCAGATCAAGTGAAAAGTTTGTGCACACACACACACACCCAAACCTGTGCCAAGTGCAGTGACTAAACATTAAGTGATTGATAGTGATCGTTAGTGTCATCATTAATGCATTCTGGACTCTTTTATAATTGCTACCCTTTCCTATCTCTCCCTTTCCTAACAGTTGTGAAATTTGGAGTGATTTCTGGTATGTTTCTTTCGGAATGGATAGACCTCTTAGGTCTCCACACTGGTTGTATGTTAATGCTTGGTCTGGACACTAGCAGGGCCACATTTACCAGTGAGTATAAGAACCTGTGTTTTCCTAAAAGAGGTTCTGAGATAGACATGAGTTAGCAGATTTGTTTGGGAGGTGTCTCAGGAATCTCTGTACTTGGAAGTGCCACACTGAGGAGGAAGGACAGGAAACCATCAAGGGTGTGGCAGTCAGCAGAGCAGCTCCTGCTGCAGGCTGCTGGTACTCCGGACTTCGGGAGTTGGTGAGGAACACATGTCAGAGTTCCCAGCTTCCATAGCTGGGAGAGTTTCCTACTCACCTCCCTTACAGGACAAGGGCTCTTTTAGGGCTGTTCCCTTCTGATCTTCAGGCATTGACTCTGGAGGTAACCAGCAGAAAGCCACACGGGAGAGTGCGGTGGCCCTTGGGCCCTGAGGCAGCTGTTTGGGGGACAGGAGTTGCGGTATTCACAGTTCTGCATGCTTTTCCTTTTTTGTTCAAACTTCAAACCATTGTACTTAGGAGAACTGAAGAGCTTCCTGAAGTCCAGAGAAAAGGGTAGGAATTGAGTTTGTCTGGGTATCTTTAAGACTTTTTATTGCCATCTGAGTACAAGTAGGGAAGCTTCCTAACTTTCCCTGATATTTTTAATTGCTTTATTTAGGAAGTATTTTGGAGGCTGGCATACAGATTCCCCAAAAGTAAGATTAGCCACCAGTGTTCACAGAGCTGTTTACTTCTTGTGGAATATGTCTGATTTCTGATCAGCGAAGTGCTTACTTAGTAATGTAATCAGAACATGGGTTTTATATCTCTTCTGTATCTCTTAGCTACTTCCTTTTAAAAAAAGTGTTGTGAAGTATAGAGAGAGGCCATTCAGTTTTGTTTAGAAAATTACGACTGATTAGTAAGGAAGCTGTGGACCCGCCACCCCAAGCCTCTCTACCAAAGAGAGCACGTGGTGTGTTGGAAAAGCACAAGCCAACGGAAAGCTGAGGGCTGCAGTATTTACAGGATTCAGAGGTTTCACTTCTAGGGAATTGGCTTGGGGAATCTCTTATAAGTCTCTGTCACCATGTATTAAACATCAGGGACAGTATGAGAAAACACAGTATCAATGACACATCAAGAATGCTGGGCTTGGAGTAAATAAGTGTCTGCTGATGAGCAGCGGGCAACCTCCTCAGAAATGTTTTGTGCATTTTCCGGGAAACCTATCCAAAGCTAACCCCAAAGCAGTGCCTTTTGCTCCATTGATAGATAGAGCAGGCTGTTAGAAAGCAGCATGGTACGAATCTGGCCATGCAGCAGTTACTTTTCATTTACGTGGGACAGTATAATTGAATGTTCTTGTGAAGGGGTTGGAAGAAGACACAGGGATCTGTACTCACTACGGTAAGATCTTCTCAGAGACCTTTGTAAAAGCACTGTAGCAAAGGGATGCATGCTGTTGTCTAAATTGGAGGGATTTGAGAAGGCATATAGGGATTGCTGTCTGAGAACAGTCACTCGGACTGCCTAGCATGGACTACAGTGGTCACAAGGAAGAACTCGCCATTCGAGAACCCTGAGATGCAGGTCACCTCATTACTGTGGTAACAGGTGGCACCAAATACATCTGGGATGTATTTCCATTGTGGCCTTGTAAATCTCAACTGCTGTCTGGGCTCAAACTGAACATTCCTCTGCATGCCAGTGCTGTGCCATCTGCATTGTCATCATCCCTGAGCTGTGCATGGTCAGGAAGAACAGTGTGGGAGGGTCACCTGTGGCTGTGTAAGGAAAGGCAAGGTTGAATTACTTAGAGAGCAAGCCCACTCTGCCTGGCAGACAGACTCACCTTAGGGTGCAGGCATAGCTGGAGTGTGGGCAAGCCAGTGGGTAGAATGTCGGCCCCAGAAATGGACAGTCACTGACTCTCAGCTCTCCACACCTTTAGGGGGCATCTTCAGTCCCTGCCAGAGCTATGGCACCTAGGACAGTTTAAACCTGCTTTCAGAAGCCCTAAAGATAGAAGGTAGAGGGAAATCTGTAGGCATGCACTACTGCCCCCGAGTGGTAGGGTACTGGCATGAAGTTGCTAGGATAATAGAGAAAGTGCCTGCGCTCGGTGCCCAGAGAGCACTTTTACATCTTTGCTTTGCGACGTTGTGTGATTCATCATGTATTGATAACCCCACTTTATAATAAACCTCATCACAGAAGCCAGGGAGGGAAAAGTAACAACAACAAATACCCAAATGACATTAATCTTAGAGTGTGCATTTTTAGAGATTTTTTTTAAAAACTTAGTGTAATGATGTTTGTCATAAAAGCAGCCACTCGTGTACTTTGATAACCAAAGTGAAGCATGCTGAGGAAGAGATTGGAGAAATAATGTATATGGTTGTAGTTTAGTGATAACTTGGATCTGAATTATGTTAGAAAACACATGTGCTTTTATGACATACCTTTATTCTTATATTGGCCGAAGCAAAAAGCTTTGGAGCCATATTACTCAAAATTTAATTCTCTGTCAGTTATTTCTCAGGTTATCCTTGGCTTCTTTTTCTTCCCATCACTGTTGTTACTGCTTTTTTTCTCATCGCAGGTAAGTGTATTGCGCCTGATATTTGTTACAGTGCTGCTATGTGAATAAACTTTCATTTTATTTTATTTTTTAACAGGGACCTCCGGAACAATCTTATTAGTAGTATAGATCCAGGTGCCTTTTGGGGACTGTCTTCACTAAAAAGATTGTGAGTGTTTGAATTGCTTATGAATTTGAACTGTTTCTTTCAGAAGTAGTTATTCACTTATTTTAGCATGATAATAAATGGATATATAATAATTTCTAGAGGTTCATCTAGCCCAGTCTTTTTGCAGAAGAACAGAGAATTTAATATAAGTAGCTTGGCATGCAGTTAATTTGCATAAATGTGGTTTGTTTCCTGCTGGATAGTTTTGTCCCTCTTAGGCTAATAAAATTATTACCTGTGGCTCTGCAGGACAACCTAATCTTCAGATGGTTTGCAAGTTACAGTTGAATCAAACTATATATAAAATGATGAAAAATAACCTACATAAAAGGAACACCTATTACTGATGTGAAAGTCTTGCCATTTTCATGTTTATTTTATCACAGTATTTTTATTTTGAAACCTAAAGGTCAGATTTTATTACTTTTAAAGCTGAGCCCTCCCTCCCTCCATGCACTTTTCAGTTTCTCACAGTTGAGAAATGACCGCACTTAAGCCAGGCAGACTGCCTCGCCCTGTGTACTCCCTCTGAAGACAACATTGGGCCCTGTCTGTTACCGTGCTCACAGACTCTTGAGGGGAAGTAGGTAGTTTAGGGGAGGAAAATAATTTTCTCTCTACCTCTTTAGGTTCTTGACTGGGACCCTGATAACAGAAGACAGATTAGCCAGAGTTATAGAAATGATAGGACATAAGAAAAGGACCTTAAGTCTCTAGGGGCAACAAATTGTGGAAAGACAAATAAAGGAGAAACTAATAGTAGTTAAAGCCTAATTAGTAATGTTTGTTCTGTAGAGTCCTCTGGTGAGGCTTCAGGGTTAGTAAAGGTCTGTAAAGTCCTCTCCAGGGGAAACTTTTGTCCTTCCTGCTAGAGAGAAGAAAGACTCCTTTTTAAATTAAAGCCTTGTTAGACAAAGAAGTAGAACAGAAAACTTTCTTGTGTCTCTTTCTTCTCAGATGCCTTCAGTTCAAAATCACCCTCATGCTATTTCCACAGGGTTTTAAAAATTATTACTACTACTATTTTTATTTTGGGGGCATTGAGATTGAGCCCTAGGGACCTGTACATACTAAGCAAATGCTCTACCAATGATCCCCTGCATTATTGCTTTTTCCAGTAAAATATCTTTTATCTAAGCCAGGTGTGGTGATGCACGCCTGTAATCTTACCAATGATCCCCTGCATTATTGCTTTTTCCAGTAAAATATCTTTTATCTAAGCCAGGTGTGGTGATGCACGCCTGTAATCTCAGCCCTCAGGAGGCTGAGGCAGGAGGATCGCTGTGAGTTTGAGACCAGCCTGGGCTACATAGTGAGTTCCAGGTCATTCTCAACTACATAGTGAGACCCTGTCTCAAAATAAAACATATATACATATATTTTTTTTTAATCTAAAACTTAACATCTATATCTTTCTTCTCTTTCTATGGGCAGCTTTAGAGGTCAGAATTCTGGAAGTTGGACAATAAAAGTGTTTAGAGGATGTGCTTTGTCTTGTAAAATTACTTTTAATTTTTCATCTGGGCCTGTAGACTGTGGCCTTGCACCACCATAGCTTTTGCCCGGTGTGAGCAGTAATGGTCCCTATGATTTTCATTCCTTGTTCTACTCGGTAGAAGCCCAGTGACTTCTGGAGGAAAGCTTGCTACTACTCAGTTTTCTTCTTTTTCACTCACTTTGTACTTTTTTCTTCGATGAAACAACTCAGAATCTGGCTGTAGTAGAGTTTGGACCTCTAGATAGAGATAAGAGTTGGAGCGGCCTGGGAATTAGGAAATGTCAGAGTTACAGTCAGTCAGGCAGGTGTTTAGTTCATTAAAGTGAGCAATGTAGCAGTGTCAGGTGTAGCAGTGTCATCGGAGCAGCAAGGTAGAAGAACTCTACCAGTTGACTTCAGTGGAAATTCAGCAGATCCATTTCTTTACAGTGTTGGACACCAGAGATACCAGGAACCCCTGGAGAGGCTTGAGTGTAGTGCAGCCGTGACACCAGCCAAGAGCCTGGATGCAAAACAGACCACTAGTCCCAGAGAGGTGAAGCAGTGGCTAGGTTTTAGCTGCTGGGTGTCTGGAGGTTGTTAGCCGTACAAACTCAGGCAAGTGTATGGAGCAGGCCTTGCACAGCAAGCACAGCCAGAAGTAGCCATTCAGAAAAAGAGGGCAGCAGCAAGGAGATTGATTTAGAACAGTGATGCTCATACTGGGTCATTTCCCACCTATGCCAAGCAGACCACGAATCTTCCAGCAGGAATCCCAGGTAGGACTAGACTTATCATGTCAAAAACCCTGGGGCTGAGACCTGTCTTTGTGGGGACTGTCCCTCCCCTTGATCCTGATGCTTAAGTTTGAGACCTTCTAGAATATTTTTCTATCCAGCTTTTTCTTCGCAGGACTTGTGACATCATCATACGTTAAACAGGGCCACTTCGTGTTCCCTCTCTGATCTACACCATTATATTCCCAGCTTGTTTGGTAATGCAAAGGTTAATGTGAGTCATACTTCTACACTGAGATGTAGGTTGAGGTAGTTTGACTTAATAGAAAGCAGTTTCATCAGGATGTTTTAAAGATACTACAGAGGTTCTCCATCTAGTCCTTGATCCTAAATAATTTCTCAAGTACAGCCATCTAAAATAAATTTTAAAAATTCATGTTTGGTAGCATTTAATTTAATTACTGATATTGTACTAGGCATTGCCTTAGCATTTTTTCATTGCATTACACATTAAGTAGTCTCTCATGTTCTTGCCTAGGAAGGTAATTGCCATTTATAATGTTCTTCCCAGTAGAAAATACATTCCTAATTCCAAACATCTGACTTGTAATTGAACTTATGGAACACAACTTGCAAGCTGAAGGAGTCCTATGTATAAATTAAATGGGATGTAGAGATACTCTGCCGTTGCTTATAGAGACAGGCACTCTTCTTATGCTCTTAAATCATTCTTCTCAATTGTACATCCTTCTCAACAGCCACACAAAAAGTGTTTCGTAAGTGTATCATGCCTTTGCCTTTAGTTTATAGATAATTTGAATCAGGAAGATTAAGCAGCTTTCTGAAAAATTAACTATCAGAAATAGGTGAAACCAAGACTCATTCACTCTCTTCTGCTTTGTCAACAAATTCAAGTTGATTCTCAACCCAAATGAAAACCCATTGTCAATACCTAAATTCCATTTTAAGTAGGTATAGCCATAATGAAATTGTTTCCAAAGAATCAATGGTAATTACACCATTTAAAGCTCAGAATTGAGACAGGATAACGAATAGCATTCAGAAACGCCTGTTTAAGCAACAATTCACAAGATGATGCCTAATTTTCTTAAACAGTAAAACCCAGAAATAAAAAGAAAATCTACTAGAATAAAAAAGAATAAGTCCCATGCCATTAAATACTTAAATTTAATATTCTGAGGAGATTGAGGGATTCACCATGCACAGATGAAGAATTGTGTTGCTTAAGATTTTTTTTAGCAAAAGTTGCCATAAGAAAGGGAAGGGGAGCCATGAAGTTGTTGAAAAATCAGGTTGATATAGCTTTTAGAGTGCTTAGCAGAAAAAGCAAATGAGTAGTTCTTGGTTCAAATGCTGTGTTACTGTAATTTATAGTCAAACTAATGTGTTTTCTTCCATTACCAATTACACAGATTGAATGCAGCTGTTTTCATTTGGAAATAGTGCTTTAAATGACTTTTTTAGAATAATTCAAAATATAATTCGAAGAATGCATACTTTTCCATAACAGAGAATAACACAGACATTGAGGATTACATGATATAAGAGTTTTTGGAAGTTTGGTTGAGAGAGCTATTTCTAATAATTTTATTGAAATTCAAAGTATATTATTCAAAACTTAACTAAAAATTAAAATTCTTTGTTGCAGGGATTTCTTGCATAGAGTTAACCAAGACCTCTGAAAAAAAGTAATGAAAGGCATAGCATTTCAATTTGAAAGTTAGAGAAACTGTACTTGTTATCTTCTAGCTTAAACTTTTTCACTTACAATCAATGCAAGTCTCTGATTAAATGCAAAATTAAAATTGTCTTTACTGTTCTTGGGGTAAAGTAAAATAATCGAAGAAAAAGATTTTTTTTCTTTTTTGCAATACTGAGGTTTGAATCCAAGGCCTCTTTGCACTAAGCTACATCTCCAATCATTCATTCATTCATTCAGAAACAGGGTGTCACTAAGTCGGCAAGTTACCCAGGCTGGGCACCAACTTGTACTCCTCCAAACCTCCTGCTTCAGCCTCCCAAAGTGCTGGGATTACAGAGAAACAAAGTACTAAAAAATCTACATCCATGAAAAGAAAAATACTCCATAGAGTTGATGTGAAGAAAAAAATATTTAGAAAATAGCATTTATCAGGAAATAGAAATTAGAACTGACTGAAAAATAATTGGGCCATTACCTAGTACTGTTAAAGTAATTTGGCTTGAGACTAAATGATAGATCTGTAAAGTAAAAGCTAACTCAGTTGTTTTTTCATTACAGTCAAAACTTCTGAGTAGTTAAGGAAAAGCATTAAGTTTCAAATGTTCTTGAGGAAATAAAAGTTCCATCATTTTGATAATTTACCCTTTTATCCATTATCTACTATTTGCTGGCTGAGATTGGACTCAGTTCTCCCACTGCCCTGGCATAATTAACTCTGTAGGTCAGCCAAGGAATTGTGTCACAAACAGTAAGATAGATTGAGTCTTCCTTTTGCTCTCCAGCTTTATCTTGACTAATTTTGCTGGAGTCAGTGCTTGAAATATAATTAAGTAGCATTTAGTTTGTGTGTACCAGAACTAAGTGAAAGTAAGGGTCATTTTCTCTGAGTGCTATTCTTATCCCGCAGGAGGTGGGCAAGTATCTGAAAGATTCAGAAAAGAAAGGAGTGTTGTGACACTTTGGTGCCATTCTTGAATATGGAATGTGTAAGGTCTTTATTATTTAAGTGAACTAACTGCAGACACTGTCCTCTCTCCTCAGGGACCTGACCAACAATAGGATAGGATGTCTGAACGCAGACATATTTCGAGGACTCACCAATCTGGTTAGGTTGTAAGTACGTTTTCTTTCCTGTTAAGATACAAAGTATTGTTTGAACCAGAATCCAAGGGTTTGTGAACACCTACAATATGTTTAATACTAGAAAGCAACTGTAGTGATTATGAAAGCAATAAGGGACAGTTTGCCCACAATCATGGGGATGTAATGACCTCAATATAATACAGGTCCAGTGATCCTTATCCAAATTGTTAGACATCAGAAGTATTTCAGAGTTGGAATTTTTTTCAGATAACTGGAATATTTGTGTGTATATGATGAACTGATCTTGAGCTGAGACTAAAGTTTCTCAAAAGAAATATTTTGTACATGAATCAAATGTTACGGTATGGAATTTTCTGCTAGTGCTGTCATGTCAGTGCCCAAAAAGTGTTGGATTTCTGGAGCATTGGGATTTCGGACTTTCTGATTAGGGATGCTGCACCTGTAACACATTAGCACACCATAAACATTTGCGTGCACACACTGGTACACACACATAATGTCGCACATACAGAAGATGACACATTCGTGTTAAGGGATGTGATTGAAAGTTTTGCTAGTGCAGGGAAATTTTTTGGAAGAGGTAAAAAACTAGCTGATGCTCTACAAGATTTACAAATGTTGAGAAGGAAAACAAGCTGAATTAGAGATGCTTGGGGGGGAAATGAGAACACATATCAGTTTTTCTAAGGGAGGCTAGTGGAGTAAAATAACCACTCACATATGCCTCTGACCATAGGATTTCTGGTGAGTTGTTTAACTTTTCTGAACTTCTCTGTTTATTGTTTATAGTGAAAGATGGATCAGTAGTACCTAAAGTTATTTAAAGGCTTGAGTTATTTGTAGCTATCTATAAATGTGAAAGAATTTTGTATAACCTATCAATTTTTAAAAATAAAAATACTCCTTTTGGGAGTAATAAGAAATAAGGCTGATTGCCTATAAAGCTTTATGTTGGAAATGTATGAAAAGCAGTCAGAGGCTTGGGACTGATTCAGGATTAGGAACCCACTATTCAGCATGAGAATGAGAAAATGGATAAACTAATGTGTTAGATGAGCAGTCTGTGAATAGCGATCAGCATGAAATGTCGTATTTCCAGTGGAAGATCTGGTACACGGTGGTCCATTCTTGATTCCTTCTCCTTGGAGACTTTTAGAAGTGTTCTTTTATTTAATTCAGCTCACTTTGAGAAAGCAATTAGAAGTTTAAATAGAGCGGTTATTTCATGTGTATAATAAGAGAAGAGACTTGTAATTATTATAGGACAAATTACTCCCACTTCTTTGTCAGGAGACTTGCAGATGTTTTCTTTCCTAGTGTTCTTTAATTTTGGGGGGATCTATCTATGGCTTACTTTATGTTTCTAAGTAAAAGACTGATTGTGGCCAGGTGTGGTGGTGCATGCTTGTAATTCCAGCTGTTTGGGAGGCTGAGGCAGGAAGGTCAAAACGTTAAGGCTGATTTAGACAATTTGGAGAGACTCTCTCTCAAAGTAAAATAAAATAAAAAGCTGGAGATGTGGCTCAGTGGTAGAACACCCCTGGGATCAATCCTCAGAACTACAGAAAAAAAAATTGATTTGATATAGTTTACTCACGAGTTGAAACTAGTTAAATCAGTCATATTTTAACTCTTAGAACTGAGCTGCACACATTTCCTTTTCAGTTTTACTTTTGTTCTTGAGATATTTGTATTTTCCCCCTTTTTGTTAGTATGAGTTTGTCTTGCATAACAAATCCATTCATCCTGGGGGTTGGTACATATGTATACCACATCTTGATCCTTTTTCCTTCCCTTTCCCCTTCCCTCTATTCTGTATCCTAATTCCCCACATCCCATCCCAGTGTATTTTTAGTTTTAAGGACTGCTTTATATTTCCCGTAATTCTACTTTTTTTTTTTTTTTTTTTTTTTTTTTTTGGTTGTGGCGATTGAACTCAGGTCCTTGTGCTTGCCAGACAGGCAGCGGAATCACTGAGCTAAATCCCCAGCTAGAGTAGTTTGGGCACAGTTTAGGTCATATCTTACATTTTTACCAGTTGTCTGATAACAGTTGTGAAAATTTACAGGACAGAGAACACAGTGAACATGTTTGTCCAGGTAAGTCATTAAGATGTAGAAGTAACACTTTCAGGCTTCCTATTTTGAGATTTGATTGAGATGTTTTTATAGCCTATATAATAAGAGATTATTAAGGTTCTTTTAAATGGTTTTATCTGTGTGATATACAGAAATACACCAGGCTGAAGTGTTTTAAATACCACTAACCTCTATTTTCAGTGCTGGATATTGAACCCAGGGCCTACACACTTAGTTACATCCCCTGTCCTTTGTATTTTTTTAAATTTTGAAACAAGCTCTCAGTATTAGTTTACCAGGCTGGGCTTGAAGTTGTAATTCTCCTGCCACAGCCTCCTAAATATCTGCAACTATGGATGTGCACAGTCACACCTGGCTTAAATTGTTTCATATTTTTAAAGAGAAAATGGCACTTGAGATAGTTTCTTAACATTGAAGACTGCATTACTGTAAAATTACTCATCAGGATTTGAGTTCACGTAGGTCTAAAGCAGTGGTGGTGAACCAATGCCATCACTGGTCTCGAGCTGTAGATCTGGAAACTCTGCAGAAATGTCCTGTGTAGACTACTCTTGCACTTAGATTTCTGAGCTCTGTGTGCCAAACCATGTACTGGTCCTGAAGGCCAGTCACAGGTTGTTTTCAAGGATGGAAGAGCATTCTCTCATTCCAGCAAGTGGAAAAAGAAAATCTGATGATTAACGGGGCACCTAGAACTGTCCTGTAGGAGTCAGGTCCTGGAAGATACTCTGAAAATGAGTCTTGAATGGAGCTCTGTTCAGCTCTTTCCTCTGCCAGTTCTTCAGCAAACTCTCTGGGTCACCTTGGCAGTGGGGACCTGAGACTCACCAGGCTTCTTAGCAAGAGGGCTGGATGCTGAGGCCCTTGAGAGGCTGCACCAGACAGCGTGTTTTGTACATGCTTATCATCATTTTGAAGCAAGCCTTTGCTTTGGGGGTTCAGTTACACATTGAAAAACAACTTTCTGTAAGTACTCAGAGGCCTCCATGGACACGGGCTGGGCTTGGTGGTGTAAAATCGATGCTTCTCTGTCTTGACCCCTGCTCTTCCAGGTGGAGCTGTTCTCCTGAGCACTCCCAGGTAAATGGTCTTGCACTCCTAAAGGTGTCCAGGCTGTGCCTCTCTCTTGGGGGCAGCTAGCTGACCACAGAAACAACATTCGTCCTCTTCCTTTCTTAGAAAGTTAATTTAAAGCCTGTATTTTTTTCCCAAAGACTTCTGTCCATAGTATTTTCCTATCAAAAATCTTTGAGGTACATGCATAGCAACCTTCCATATAATTTTCTTTATGCAAAAAATTCTATGGATATAAAATGTTTGCATAAAGAATTCCCTTTAGACAAAAATGCAAAAATATACAGAAATTATGACTATTATTGAGAAATAAACAGTATGAAAATAAGAAATCTACTCTTCCTCTTTCATTTTGGTCACACTGAGATATCCACTGTCAGTGATCTGACATATGTATTTTCACACTTTTTTTTCTGTTGCCCTCACATATGTGTAGCCACATGTACAAGACTTTAAAAAATGCACTGTACTTGGCAGTTTTTTTTTGTTTTTTTTTTTTTTGGGTTTTTTTTTTTTTTTTTTTTTTTTTTTGGTTTTTTGAGACAGGGTCTCACTATGTAGCTGAGACTGACCTGGAACTCACTATGTAGCCCAGGCTGGCCTCAAACTCACAGCGATCCTCCTACCTCAGCCTCCTGAGTGCTGGGATTACAGGTGTGCACCACCATGCCTGGCTCTTGGCAGTATACTTTTTAAAAATGTACCAGTAAGAGAATATTTGTTGATTCAGTTCATGCTTTTTCATGGCTACAGAATATTTCTCCTTTGAAAATGTGCCTTGGCAAAAGCTCTGTGTATGCACACAGTATCTGTTTAGCAAGAAGCATGTGAAGTATAAACATTGAGACGGTTAAAAATACCAATGTAAAGGGGGAGCAGGAGCAGCTGGCTCATTGTCCTGCTACACCACCCAGGGAGCTTACTTTGAGACTAGAACAGTGGCTTTCCTGTTGTGGATCCTAATTTTAGTTCTTTTTTGTGTCATTTTCAGTTCCCTTTGGCTGTGTTTGTAAGCATCTCAATGTTGGAATATGTTTCTAGTGTTGTAAAATACGTGATGTTTTGTGGCCCCCAACCTCAAACCAATTACTTGATGTGCAGCTAAACAACAGGGTTTTTTCCCCCCTCTCAAACACTGAAGGAAAATTGGCTTGTGTTGAAATTTACTTCTGTGGTGTGGTTCCTTTTTCTGTGATTTCCAAGGGAAAATATCTAATAATAAATATACTAGGATCCGGTGGTTGCTGTAAAATGAAATTTTTCTATTTATATTTAAATCCGGCTTTTGTAGGACGGATTTTTTTGTTTCTGACTTACTATTCATAATAGTAAGAGGCCATCTAAATGAAAATGAGAATTAGCTGTATAAGGAATTAATGTGGTGCTCACGTTGGCAGCACATACACTTTAAACAAACGAGTTTAATGTGTACCCATTGCCCAGTTTCAATACTTTACAACTCAGAAGCCTTCTTTATTTGGTTATATGTCCCATTTTTCATGCTGCTCACATTATAAACAAGAACCGTATTCATATAGGTTCATGTAGAAGAGCATCATAAAAGTACATTTGTTCATTATAATGGAATAAATATTGTTTTCTTAAATTGTAATGATTCACACTCCCATCAATCAAGTATCTTTTTCAGAATCCACGTTTGGTTTCTACTCTGATAGGCTGGAAAGGAGAAAGGGGTTTCTTTTCGTTGCCATTTCAGTCTGCACATGTGTACTTTCACTTCTTTTAAAGTTCTCAGGCACTTCTCCTATAAGGATCAGAAGCATTTCATCCAGACTCTCTACCTGGAAAAAAATCCTTAAACATATATAAAAGCAAGTCTAGGCTGTTCTTACTGAACATCCTTGTGTACTGATAGGTGAAGACGGGTCGTTGTTTGAGAGCCGGGCTCTCTTTCCAGGAATCCTGGCTGCAGGTGTGACAGGAGCTACTCCCCTTCCACAGGTCTTTCCCTCCTTTCACCACACTGCAGGGTCCACCCAAAGACTGCTGCTCTCTCCCACACCTAGAAGGTCCACAGAGCCAGAAGGGAGCACTAATCTTTGAAAGCCCCCACATCTCTGCAGGCTTGTGCTGTGCCCTGTCCTACCTTGTTGCTTGAGAGCTCTAGTTCTAAATTCTAGCTATTCTCAGTAACACAAGATTCACAAGACAGATCCTGGGGGAGTCTGACCATGTTGCTATTTTCCCGAAGTCCCCAAAGGTGAGGTGCACGTCCTTAGCTTCCAGCCACCTTTCTCTGCTGTCTGCTCCAGCTGTCAGTGGGGTGCTCCCTCCACTCCAGCACCCCAGGTTTAGAGTCAGACTTCGTAGAATTACTTTTTTCTAGTTACATTGATGTTACAGACTACTCCAGTTGCAGCGTAGTGTAGAATATTAAAGCCATCTGATACAAGAGAAACTCACAGGCTAGGTAATTTGCCTAATACTAAGCTTACATTATAGTCAACATCTCCTTTGCGGTGCTGCACTCAACATTTTTCTGTGGTTTTTCGCTTATTTTCAGTGTGTTTCTGATGCTGATCAGGGAGACCAGTATTTTATTCTTATTTTTTAAGATTGTAATTCCCTTCCCCTCACCTTTTCAGATCATGGAGAGTGAACATATGAAGAGTTATTTTGGACAAATCCTTTTAGGATCACCTGATACTCCATAGAAAAATCCTTACATGGCATTAATTTTGGGGGTTTATTTCTTTTTTTGTGGTACCAGGGATCAAACTCAGCAACTTGCTGTAGGTGCAACACCACTGAGCTAAATCCTGGACCAATAGTTTTTAAAATGTTCACAACTGCTTTGTATAGGGTTAAGAATACCTTTTCTCCCCCAGTACTAGAGAAAATTTACTCAATGCTCATCCTTTATAAAACACTTGGATGAATTCTTTATAACATTACATAATGACGATTGGGCATTTAAATGTGGAAAAATATATAATAAAACTGTAAATAATTTTTAAAGCGAAGTGATTTCCTTTTCTTCCAGAAACCTTTCAGGGAATTTATTTTCTTCGTTGTCTCAAGGAACTTTTGATTATCTTGGCTCATTGCGGTCTTTGTAAGTAATTTTTTGTTTTACTAAACATATATTCATTTTTGAAAATTAAAAGCATTCATTATGTAAAATGAAAATTAAAAGCACTCATTAACAGATTCCATG
Organism: Fukomys damarensis; assembly: GCF_012274545.1. Taxonomy (NCBI): domain Eukaryota; kingdom Metazoa; phylum Chordata; class Mammalia; order Rodentia; family Bathyergidae; genus Fukomys; species Fukomys damarensis. The sequence goes on along the minus strand of NW_022900947.1, from coordinate 15,924,691 downwards.
AGGGATATCTTGTGAATTTGCAAAAGTGAAACTCTTACTTGAAAAACCTATATTCACTGAAAAATACATAGCAAGTCTGAATAACGCATTCCAGGCTAGGATGGCCATTTTCTTCTCAGAAAACTTTATCACTCTTATCTAGGTTCAGAATAAATAAATTGGTAATTGTTTCTCTTTGTATTTTCAAATCAGGAATTGTTTTTGTTGTTTCACTAATTAAATCTCTAAAGTATAAACTATTCTTCTGATGAAGTATTTGTGGTGAAGAATAGTTTATACTTTAAGGATTTAATTTTATCCTGTAATCTCTATCCATACTGAATTCACAACTTATTACTGGTGTTTTTAGGGATGTTTTTGAAAGCCTGCTTTATGAAGTTGGTATAAAATCTCATTCACACAGCTATATGTAACTTTGTAAGGATTGGTTAATTATTTTCCCCAGACAAAATTTGATAAGTCACTTTTGAAAGTGACTGTATTTCCAGATAAACCTTAATCTATCTCAAACTGTAAGTTATTCTAACTTCTGTTGCAATTACTGTTAAAGTTACTGTTTTCCATTTTCCTCTGTGTTGTGCGGTTGATAAGATTGAGTCTTTTTCCAAGGAAAAATTTCTTCTCTACCAGATGCCTTTGTTCAGAGTATGTAGCTCTCTTCCCTTCCTCTTTCCCCCCACTTTTTGTAGTGCTGAGGAGTCAAACTCAGGGCCTTCTCCAACTGTTCCCCAGCCCCTTTCCTTTTGCAGATGTGTCATTTCAGTATCGTTACCAGTTTCTCTGGGCAAGGGAACTGGAGTCAGCAGTCAGAGCTCTCATCTGGCTGCCCCCATCTTGTGGGGGAGTTGTGCTTCTAGGGTCCAATCAGGTCAGATTTTGTGTGGCCTCTGTTTTCAGAGCCACTGCATTTTTGTCCAGAGGGGTGCTTGTGAATGGGAACAGCTCCTTTTGACATCTTTATTGGGCTCATTTCTCAAGATTTTGATGTTGATTTATTGCAGTACTGGGGGGTTAAACCCTGGCCTTTGCACTTAGTTACATCCCAGCCCTTTTTATTTTTGTTAATTTTGAGACAGGCACTCGCTAAGTGGCTACCTTGCCTGGGCTGGGTTCAAACCTGAGATCCTTCTTAAGCGTCCCAGAGTGTTGCAGTCACAGGCGTGCATTGCTCAGCCTGTTGCTTTGTTTTCTGTTGTTGGGAATTGAACCCAGGACATTGCACATGCTGGGCAAGTGCTTGCCACTGAGTCACATCCTCATCCTTTCTCTGAAGTTGAAGAAATAAAGTTGCAAAAGATGATGTAACTTTTTAATTTCATGAGCAGCAGGAATATGGAAAGTTTTTATTCAGAAGATGGGAAATGTTGCCTGTGTTTTACCTGGCAGTGTTAGGAACTAACCAGAAGGTGGTGCTTGGGAATTAGAAATCAGGTTATTCTATAGGTATATTTTTAAAATTTGTTTTCTTTTTGCTTTTTCCTCCCCCTTTCCCCAAACTAGTGAGGCAATCCCTGTTCAGATGCACGGTCAGTGTTAGACATGTGCAGACTTAGGAGTGTTGTTTGCACTTTGTTGGTTCATTTTTATGGAATGTTTTGTACATTCTATTGCAGTTATATTTATGTTGTCTTCCTCCTATTATGTGATACCTTTCATATTGGCAGGAAGTAGCATCTTGTTTATTTTATTAGCTGGATTTATCACAATGTGCCCTATGAAGAGTGGATGCTTAGTGAAAGGAGTACTCAGCAAAGTGTTGCATATGCATTGTGTCCAGCCAACCTGTGTCTCCCCTCTCCAAGGTCATGACGAAGCTTTCTGTCTCTCCTAGAGACAGTTCTCTGTTTTCTTTTATATCAAATATGAAATATTTTTACTTGTATATTTTTGATGTGCTGAATCTTTATCCCTTAAATTTGTAAATATCTGTGGTGTCACCTGGTGCCTAGGAAGTTACGTCAGAAATAGTTTCCACCCTTGATAACCCTACAGTCTTGTCAGATGTCTAGAATGTAGCTGCACAAAATAGTCCCCGTATTGTTTTGTGTTACTCTCCACTGCCAACATCAACAGCAGAGAGTGTACACATTTAGACCACGTATGTTGGCAGTGATACTGAAAAATTGGAGGAGGCTTCAAGATTTAAAATTATTGCCATATGCTTTGTGATAAGTAGATATAGGTTTGATAGACAGAAAAAATGAGAATTTGGTATTCCACAACTTTGGAATTATGTAACTCGCTGCGTAGAAGAGGGATATCTGATGACTTTTTCTTTGGTTCAAAGTAGAGCTCTGGTATCAGTGGGAAAGAGGGTTGGGACCCAACACTCCAATGATGGTCCTTGGATAGAAGGCCAGTTGATGGTGTATGGAACAGACCTGGTAGAGGTGGGCAGTATTGTTGCAACAGAAAGGTAAACCAATGTAAAATAGCGGTGCTACTTAATTTGCGTCACTGTCTTCTCTAATTTCTGTGTTACAGAGAATTTCAGACTGAGTATCTTTTGTGTGACTGTAACATACTGTGGATGCATCGCTGGGTAAAGGAAAGGAATGTCACTGTACGGGACACCAGGTGTGTTTACCCTAAGTCACTTCAAGCTCAGCCAGTCACAGGTGTGAAGCAGGAGCTGTTGACATGCGGTAAGGAAGAAATAAAAATTGAGAAAATGTTTATCATATTTTGATTCCTCCTGTGTTTTTCTTCAAACACTGTAAAATTCTTTGGATGGACCTGAAATACAACTGTTACTCTTAGAGAATGGGGTATTAAGTTTATGATAAAAATTAAGCTGACTGGATTAAAAGACATTGTTTTGTTTTTTCACTTGGGCTTTAAATTAGCTTTTCTTAGATTCTCAACAGCTTTATGAAAAGTGATTTCAAAGAACAGCATAGATATTGAGATTTTCTATAAGTTGGAAGAAAATCAGGAATTTATTCCTAGTAGTAAAAATACACACCTTTGTTGATGGAAGTGTGAGTTGATGCAATGATGTAATCTTGTTTCTGTTACTTCATTTTTGTAGTCCTAAGGATCCAAGCTAGGACACCAAAGTGTGCTAGGCAAATGCTCTACCACTGAGCTACACCACCACAGCCTGTGATACAATTGTTTGGAAGTATATTTCAGCAGTATGTGTCAGTGTGATTAAAGACTAATGCAGTTAGATCCAATAACTCAGTGTCTTAAAGCTCTTTCTTTGAATAATATCACGTGTATATGTAAATGTTGAAAATTTATGTATAAGCATATCCTGAGTTCTTAAAAATAGGAATGGTCTAATTACTTTTGATATATCCATTGAATAAAAATAATCGGTAGCTCTTGGAAATAATTATTTTGAAGAATATCTGAAGGCATGAGAGAAATAGCATGTTTACCAGGTTAAAAACAAAACAACCTATAAACCAAATGTAAAATAACAAAGGGAGTTTCAGTCTAGTATTTGTGTTTGGAAATAACAATTTTTCTCCTTTTTTCTTTCATTATCATTATTATTTCACAAGTACAATATATTCATCGAATAAAAATTAAGGCCTGTGAGGGGAAACGAAAATTAAAAGAAACAAGCAAAGCTCATATGTTCATTCTTATCACTCATAAACAGGTAGTGTTGAGACCTTGATATTATCTTTTGTACCTTTTTCTTTAGTCTGACAAAAATATATTCTATGATATTTTGTAACCTTTTAAAAGGTTAAGTTGTGTAAACTTATCTCCTTATCACAAAGTACACGCATAAGGATGTACTGTATAGTTGTAGCCATAATTTAAGAACTTATTACTGCATACTTAGCTTACTAATAAATTCTCACTCCGTAAATAATGGAATGATTAATTTCTCTGTATATTTTTGCATGTTTGCTATTATTCAAGACACACTACTATTAAAAATAGAATTATTGTGTTACACAAATTAACTAAATAATTTAAAGTCTTATTGAGCTGGCTGTACATTTTTGCATATTTATATTTAAAATCTTTGCCTCTTATTTTTCTGACTGGAAGGAAATATATCATCTTTCACTAAGTGATTATAAAAGATGAGATTTTTAAAAGAAATTTTTTTGCTTTTTTTTAATGTTCTAAATTTTCTGCAATGAATATGCATTACCTTTACAACCAGAAACCTGTTTTAATCAGAGATACTGTAATTTGTTTTCAAAAATGTATTTTAAAATGATAAATGTCAGCAGCATTTATTACTGGTTCAATTTTCTAGATTTAAGTATTGTTACACAACTTGTTTTTTTTTAGTTTGATTCTGTGATCATTTGATAGTGTTAATTGTACCACCAAAAAGGAAGAACTCTAAATACTAGAACTGAATATGAGATGGTTTCATTTTAATTTTTCTTAATTTTGTTTTTGTCTACTACTGAAATATTAGTCGGTTTTCATTATTGTAACAAAATTCCTGAAGCTGGATAACTTTCTAACAAAAATAAGTACTTTTCACTCAGTTCTGGAGGCTGGAAGTTCAAGATCAGATTACTCTGGTGGTTTGCCTTCTGGTGAAAGCCTCATGGCTGATGACCTCAGGGTAGAAACACGGGTGGGAACTAGAGTCAAGCGAGACTGTAGCCAGGGTGCAGTTTGCGGGCCAGGCTCTGGTTGTTTGAATAGCCTGCTGTCGTGACTTCGTCCTCCAGGAGAACAGCTTACCTGGCTGAGGAAAGGGCCACCGGTGAATCCTTCGTCAGCCCCTAGGCCTCACCTCTTAGAGCTTTTGTCAACTTACACACTGCTGACTGGGGGTCAAGCTCTAATCTAAGCAAGCCCTTGAGGGTTGAACCAAACCACAGCCCCATGTAATTCAGTAACAGCTTCCTTAGTATTGACATTAGAATGCTGGTTTCCAAAGAGTATTTGCTGTTCTGTTTTTATAATTTTACATAGAATTTGTATAATTTTTAAATTACAGTGTGTGAGATGTATGCTCACTAAGTGTTTGTTTTACTGTCTCTAGATCCTCCATTGGAGCTGCCATCCTTCTACATGACTCCCTCTCACCGCCAGGTTGTGTTTGAAGGGGACAGCCTTCCCTTCCAGTGCATGGCTTCATACATTGACCAGGACATGCAGGTGTTATGGTACCAGGACGGGCGAATAGTTGAAACCGATGAATCCCAAGGTATCTTTGTTGAAAAGAACATGATTCACAACTGCTCGTTGATTGCAAGGTAAACTTTTGTAGACAAAGAATTGTTTCTGGATTTTATTTATTCTTTTGAAGTTGTATTTAGTTGAGATTTGAATTAATATTTTATCTTATTGCATTTAGAAATGCAGACATCTAGTATTATTCTTTCTTCTTACTCATCTCGTGCTTAATATGAAATGGAAATACATAAACAATTGAAGTGTTTGTTTAACACTTTCAGAAGAAAAATGTAAACTTTTAGTATGAAATTTAATTTCTTAACTATTTTCTGCTAAGTTCTTATTTTTACTTGTAAGAATTAACTGATTTTTGCTGTTTAGTTTTGTGGTTAATATTATGTTTTAGTTTAATTCTTTCTACCTGTGAGTGTAAAAGAATGTAACATCTGAGTGCTTAATCCTGATTGATGTGAGCGCCATAGTAGTTGATTTGAATGAACTTTATAAAATAAATATAAAATAGGCTTAAAAATGTATAAGTCACACACCAGTTATTTTAGTTTGGTAGATCTTTTCCTTAAACCTTTGAGTACCTTCCCTCTTTATGTCCCTCCTTCCCTTCTTTTTCATCAGCTGATCTACCTGTCTGCCTACCTAGATGTTGGCTTGAATTTCTGTTAAGTTTGAACTGTAGTTTTCAAACTACCAGTACAAAGTTGGTGTGAAAAAAATGCCAGAAACTAAGGCTGCTCTGAGTTGAGATTTAAGTCTGGGCCCTTCTTGAATAGAATTTTCTGTTTTATAACTTTTCATGAAATGTCCTATCTATTAGAGGCATATTTTTATATCCTCTACTTGTCATCCATCCATTCATTCATTCATTCTAATATAATAAATATTTTTTAATCTTTGCCTGGTAATTCCAACCTCTGGGTCCTCTTAGGGTCATTACTATTGTTTTGCTTTAGAATATGGCTTATATCACAAGGACTCAAGTTCAATCCCCAGTACTAAAAAAAACAAAACAAAAAAACAAACCAAGAATATGGCTTATACTTTCCGGCTTGTAAAAATACTATTTATTTATCTAGTAATAATGTTGGAATATATCCTGTGCAGTGCTGTAATATCCTTGATATTTCTTCCTGGCTAACAAAGTTAAAATATTTACTCTCTGACCTTGGAAGAAAAATATGTTGACTCCTAACTCTAGATTCGGTTTCATTCTTCTCAGGACCGCTTTTGTTTGATCAGGCAGTTAGCTTGATAAGTCTCAAACTCCAGTCGGTGGCAGCAGAAATCTCGGTGCCTGCCCTACCTGTGTGCCTAGTTCAGGGGTCAGTAACAGATGTGGGTGGATGTTGTGCATACAGGCCTCATTTCTAGCCAGGTTCCTTCCTGCCTCTGTCTGCTGATTTGTCAAGCCAGTAGGATTGTGATTTTGTTTGACTGGGATCTGCTCTTGGTCAAAAGCCAGAAAAAAAGTTTCCAGCTTACTCCTCAGTGCTAATCTCCTCTTCTTAGTATCAGTTTCTCTTTAGTGTTTCTTTGCTTTTGCCCACTCTTCTAAGTTTATAATTTCTAACTGCAGGAAGGGTGGCTTACTATGAACTACTCAGCCATTACCAGAAGCAGAATTCCCTTACTATGGTGTAATATTAATTGTTAGAAATGCTATATTCATTATTACACTATTTTTTACTGTGGTGATAATTTTATAGTCGTACTTAGGTCAAAACAATAAATTGTACACTATTATATGTATACATATATAATGCAAAATAAATCTTTAAAAGTAGAATAATCCATTTTCTAAATAATTTTTTAAATGAAAATAAGCTGTGTTGCTACAAACTAAGTAAATTTACTTTATAAATCAGTATTTGTAGGTCATGCTTAGTCTTAACTCCTTATAGAAGTACAGAAAAATTAATTGTAAGGATAGTAGTTTAGATTAACATTTTTGTTGGTATGAGCACTAGACTAAGGTAAAAATCTTTCATATAAAGACTGCAGTTCTTTACCCAAAGTTAGCCCCACAATGATATGAAAGTTGTAGCAGGAAATATGTTGTTACTGAATTGGTGTGAGATGCTTATTGATTCCTTACTGGTTTCCTCATGTCTTTTTAATCAGTAAGCATCAATGGTTGTAGTTTTCTTAGAAGATGAAACTGGAGCTGCTGCTTTCTCCCTAAGTGTCCTTGAATCTTCAGATCTGCTGCCTAGAGGATTCCTGGAAATTTTATTGCAGTGATTGCTTTTAGACGTTAAAAGTATTGTTTAAATTAGCCACAGAAGTTTGCAAAATTTATGAGGGCCTTAGTTCTGAAGGATCATGCTCACCTGCCCTGGGACAGCACACTGAGTCTGCACAGGTGCTTGTAGGGCATTTTAAGTACCTGGGGAGGTCATGCCGGCTTTGACACTGATTGGACACTGTGTGCCTTGCCATCCACGGTGTGCAGGTGGACCAGGCTGCATCGCTTTTACAGTGCCATCCTCGGGGGGTGGACTTTGGTAATTACTGAGGGGGAAAGTAACTCTCATGTGGAAGTTACTGTGGAAGAAGAGTGACTGTCACTGTCTGGTTGAATCTGATGTGGGATAATTTTTGGAGTTCCAAACAGACACTCACATCCTATGAAGAAATCATAGTGATATAAGAAATAAGATTTATTATTTTAAAATAAAATTTTATTTCAAGTTTATGTGTTATTTTTCCACGTGCTTGCTAAGTTATTGAAACAAATACACAAATTTGAAGTTTTTTAGTAATTAGCAACACTGTTGTGGGGGATTAGCTGACCCATAAAAAGGTTTTACCTATTAAAGTCTCAGAGCTAAGAAAACTTGGGAAGCTCTGGGTTAGTGAATGACGTTCATTGGCAGAATTTCTTTACACGTCTTCCTAATTCATTATAGCCAAGTGACTTTCCTGTTTCTTTCATTCCAAAGCCACAGTAGAATGTTTGTAAACTTTCTGGTTATTTAAATTAGTATCAAATTCTTTTTGTCACTTGGTCTTGAAAATATTCATGATAGTTATTGAGTTATTTTTCTAATTTAATAAACATTTTCTTTAATGACTCAATATAACAGAGCCTCAGAGTCCTTATTAGAACATTTGGTGCAGTCATCAATGATTTAGGAGACCAAATGTGTATTAACTTCAAGACATAAATTTATAAGTTAATTAAAACGTATGTTCTTGATTTCTAATTATTTCTTATCATTTGTGTCTGTAGAACAGTAAAGTTCAATGGGTCCTTTGGGGGAATAAAGGTTAATTGAAGGTTCTAAAACTTGCTTTATACTTAGTAGGTTTTAGATTAGAAAATTATGATTTAATCTCAAAAATGAGATTTACTGAGAGCCATTTAGAAGTACAGCTGTTTTATAAATGGAAATATACCTTTATAAGGGAACTTCTTTTATGAACTAATAGTTGGCTGTTATTAAATCTTTTAGAGATTTTACAGGTTGTTTCCCTTTCTCAGAAACTATTTTACCTGAAATGTTTTCTCAGTTATGTAATTCACAATGCTGCCATCCTTCCTTCGCGCTTGAGTATTTTGGTCAGAATCTTTGAAAGGTAGAGAGAGGTAACTTAGAAACTTCTCCAAGCTTTGTTGCAACAGCTGCTGAGATACTTCAGATTTGGGCTGGCCGTTCGGGTCCCTCCACGCCCTGCTTTTCTCTTGCTGGAAGGAGAAGCCTCGCATACTGTACGCCATTGAACTTCATCAGTATTCCTCTCATTACTCTTACCGTATTTTAAGGATCCCTCCCCTTGCTTGTTTGGACAGAAGGACTTAAAAGGGAGAGGTCACAGTTTTTTAATCCTTTTGTCTAGCAAGCACGTGGCTCACAATGAGCATTCAGATCTATTTGCTTAAATGAATGATTGAAACCCATAATCTCCCCTTTTGCCTAATCACGTTTTTTCTTTTTCAAAATCTTCTTTCCATGCAGTGCCCTAACGATTTCTAATATTCAGGCTGGATCTACTGGAAACTGGGGCTGTCATGTCCAGACTAAGCGTGGGAACAACACAAGAACTGTCGATATTGTAGTACTAGAAAGCTCTGCGCAGTACTGTCCCCCAGAGAGAGTGGTGAACAATAAAGGTGATTTCAGGTCAGTGATGTGGAAAGTACTAGAAAAGTCTGATTTGTCCAAACCCTTTTTATTCTCAGAGGCATTTAATTAGATACCCATCCTCAGTAACAAAATTTGAGAAAAGTGAACACATATCTTTATATGTTTGTCTAAAGACTATCCTTTAGAATGGTAGTATTGGAATCTTTGATGGAGATTGTTTTTTGTTTTTTTTTAATGCCTGAACTTTATTTCAGACCTCTTGGTTTAAGAATCTCTGGAAAGTAAAATCATTTTTAACAAATGGTTTTGTTATATAATTTAAAAACTACTACTTTAGGGAAACATTTCAGTGAAAATAGTATAAAATTCAGACAGGGTAATGGTACTCTCTTGTTTCTCAAAGATTCTTCTATGAACGAACTCTAAATTTTTCTGTTGCTGAGTCGCTTAACTATTGGCAGTTGTGACATCATAATTACGAGATACGCTTACTTAATTTTCTTCTATTCCATTTTTCTGTCAATTAAATGACAAGAACTTTGGGAAACAAAAGCCATTGTGTAACTTGAAACGAGAAAAATCATTAGAATTGCGGGGGGATTTTTTGGAATTATGTTAAGGTAAACAAGTAAATTTTATTTTTTAGTGGAAAGTTTAGAACTTGTGAGAAGTAACAACTTTTAAACTTTTTTTTTTTTTCTTTTTTCTTTTTGGTTCCAGGGATCAAACTCAGGCCCTTGTTGCTTGCAAAGTAGGAGCCAGAACCACTGAGCTAAATCCCCAGCCCTAACAACTTTTACTTTAGAGTGCTTTACTCGCTGTTTCTTAACACAGCTTTAGGTGTATTATTACCTTGATATTCTTTATATTCAGAGATTTTTAGTAATGAGTTTATAGTTGATATAAACAAAGGGGACCATAATACTCTTTGAGGCTGTGTAAAGATTATTTAATGCTGAGTTTGCATTGTCTCTGTTGGATTCTGTTGCCACTTTTGCACAATAATCCCAGTGTTTTAAGAGTAAGAAAGCCCTTTGGTATTAATCTTTCCAATCCAAGGAGAAGAAGCAACAATAACATCATTAATTCACCTATATCTTTATTGCTTTTCTGTTGTTCTTTTTCTTTAAATTAAAAAAATATTATTTTTGACATGTGCATGTAGAAACCAGCATTTATTATTGCCAAGGGATATCTTTTACGAGCATTGAATGTTGAGCTACATTTATATTGCTTACTTTAAATATGGATAACATTGGTTAACTTTGTTATAGTCAGCATCTTCTGTTAAATAATCATGTTTTTTGTTTATGGTAGATTTTCTGATTTAGTCATAGTTTTGAGTGTTCTGTTTTTAAAGATAGAACAAAAACCTAAATGTTTAACTGATTAATGAATTATTTATCTTTTGGCACTCCTTAAAATATTATACAATTAAACTTCCACTGCATTATTAATAAGATTTAATTGTGTTGCTTGATCTATTTATATGGTTTTGATAATGAATTCTATTTTGATGTGGCTGATACTATAATTTAGTGGTTCCCATGGTGTGAATCAGCCATAACTTGTATTGAAATATACTTAATTTCATTTCCATTTTTGGAGAAATAGAGCTCAAATAACAAACGTTTTTCTCAGCTCCAAAGAGTCTTAACCTATGTCAGTGGGATTACATACTCTCTGGTCTAGTGAGCTTCTTCCCGATACATTTTGTTCTATGTTGTGTTGGAGTTTTTTAAGACCATGTGCACATCCAGAAATGTGCCAGAAGAATGTAGAGGACTCAGCATACAGTTGTACTCTGAGCTAAAATAAATGTCAGTGTGGCATAATATGTAGCTGTAGCATATGGGGAAAAGACACAGGCACAGGTAGGCTCTAGAAGAACAGGCATATTTGTGCCAGATGGGCACAGATAGTTTATTCTGCTAGCAGCCATGTAAAGTCATCAGTGTTTGTACAGTGTTTCTGCCAAGGCAAGCCCACTGGAGACTCTGCACCAAAAGCTTTTGCTGGGAGCTGGTCACGTAGCCCCCTCCACTTCGCATAGACCAAAAGTCTAGTTTTTCAGGAGGAAAGTAGATCATCAGCATAAGCTGTATTGCATGGCCTAACAGTTTAAGCAGAGTGAGCTACCTTTACCAGTTTACTGCCTTTGGGAATACCAGAATGCTCTTCAAGTTGTTAACCACTGACAAACTAGGTTTGAAAGTAGCATCTCTTACAGATGGATGGCAGTCTGAGGCCTGCTGTGGTACCTTTTTTCTATACATATACCAATCCTGCTTCTACAGAAGGCCATCTGTTCATATCAGGGAAAAGTCATCCCTTGGATGCCTGATGGTTTTATAAGCCAACAGTATACCAACAGTTATGAGGCCAAAACACAAGAAAACCATCTGTTGCACCAAAATTGTTTTCATAAATGGGTTTTATCAGTACATGTTTGTGGTACACAATAAATGCATTCATCCTGGGGAAGGGTGCATATGCACATCCATCGTAATACTTTTTACTTCCACTTTCCCTCCCCATCATCTCCAGATCCCCTTCCCATCTCCACAGGTCTCTCTTGTTTCTTAGCTACCTTTTAGTTTTCTCTTTAAATTATTAATATTCTAAGTTTCTTATATAATAAACAATGCAATATTTAACTTTCTGTGACTTATTTTTCTTAGCATCACACTCTCAAGATGCATCCATTTTTTCTACAAATGACTGTTTTATTCTATATTTTACTGGGTACAGTGCAATTTCCCTGTCTTTGTGGTGATAATTTAGAAAGCTTTAGAATTTTGTTTTAGAAAACTATCATGGTACAGTATTGAAATATACTCAGCTGGTAGACTAACACAGTTTAGTCCACGTTAACTTTAAAAAAAAAAATTAGTCTTTATTCTTCAGTGAGCTTTGGGTTGTTTTTTTTCTTGATTTTTTTTTTTCTCTGTGGTTGTATGCAACATATCCTAAATCCTTGGTTTTTCCTCCATTGTTGCCATATTTGATTTCACTCCATCATTCTAGGTTTTCTTATACCATTTGGTCCTCACCTGTGCAGGTGGCCCAGAACCTTGGCAGGCATCACTGCTTATCTTCAGTGCACCCGGAACACCCATGGCAGCGGGATCTATCCTGGGAGCCCACAGGATGAAAGAAAGGCTTGGCGCAGATGTGACAGAGGTGGCTTTTGGGCAGATGATGATTATTCTCGCTGCCAATATGCAAACGATGTCACTAGAGTTCTTTATATGTTTAATCAGGTAATTAGAAAATCTTCAAATTTGTTTTAAGTTGTGAACAAATGTATTCATTTGTGCGATGTTCCTCTTCCTTTCCAGTTACAGCCTGACTCTATGCTTTTTTTTTTGGATATATTTGCCACCTGCATCTACCACACAGAATCCCAGCCACTCTTCCAGTCCATGTGGCGAGCCACACCTTGAGATCCTTTTATATTCCATTTATCAGAAGTGAGCCCTTTCGGGACTTGCATGACTTAGGTGCCTCTTACTACCTGTGCATCTAGTCATCTTTTTAAAACTTTACCAAACAGCGAGCACCTGGGAGGTAGCATCTGCGTTATTCTGTTACTCATACTTCGGTGTTAGTTTTCTTTGCTCCTTCATACTAGTTTATCCTTTTTGCAGTGGTGGAGGCTAAGTTGGTGTTTGAGCCAGCAAATAAGCAAATAGAAAGCATCACTGGCAGTGCATGGTAATAAAGATAAATACTAAATAAGTGGTTCACACTCCTGTGAGTCGGAGCTCTGGGAAGATATTGTTCACTCCCAGCTGGAGTCTTTGAGAAAGGCTTTCCTGAGCAGTTGGGAGGAGGTATGTCTAGAAGTTGGATAAGCAGAGGAGGAGACTATACAGCATACTTACTAGATATGAGCTTTTTGTATCATTATATTTCTTTATAGGTTTTGAAAAATTGTCCCTCGGGATAGTTTCTATTAAAATTTGAAAAAGCATTTTAAGATTATGATGAGTAAATAATAGTTTCAGTTCATCGCCATGTCTTGAAATGCAGTGTTAAAATATCAAAAATGTTTTAGCCATTTTTCAAACCGCTTCCTTGTCCTTTTCTCATATAGATGCCCCTCAATCTTACAAACGCTGTGGCAACAGCTCGGCAGTTACTGGCTTACACCGTGGAAGCAGCCAACTTCTCTGACAAAATGGATGTTATATTTGTGGCTGAAATGATAGAAAAGTTTGGAAGATTTACCAAAGAGGAAAAATCAAAAGAGGTATTTTCTTAACCTCACATCTGTAGTATACAGTGCTAACAAATGTTAGTAGTATAGAGTCCAATCATTTTTAAAGCTTTGCCGTATTTGAACTACATACGCTTTTCAACTTCTAAAATTATTAGGGAGAAAGTTATGCTCCAGTTGTTATACTGACCTATTGGGAATAAAGGTGATTTATTAGTTCTTGAACACTACAAGGTTCTGTAACACGGTAGAGAGAAGTATAGTAAGAAAACAGCCTTCTATTTCCACATTGTGGGTTACCAACGCTACTTATTTTGGTCCCTGGAATTTCCCTCATCTACACAGACATGTGTTCATCCTTCTTAAAATGGCTCTGTCACTCACATATTGTAAACAGCCTAATTACTTTTGTAATATCCTAGGGAAATGAGAGGCTATTTAGGAACTCTTTTGAACTTCCAAATGATCGGAAAATGCAAATTATAAAAATTTAATGAAATTGTTTGAGGAGATTGGTATGTTTATCATGATTTGAGCAGTACACAATATATGCATGTAATGAAACATCATGATACCCCATAAATATGTATAATTTATATGTATCGGCAAACATGAGGCTGTGATGTGCTTATCAACATAGCATCCTTTAGGGGGAAAACTGAGAAGCACAAATTTCAGAACGAATGCACAACACATAAAAGATTTTAAAGACAGAATGAGATAATCACACTGAAATGAATTTTATAGTTAGGAGGAACCTAGCTCAAAGTCATAAACTAAAGCCCAGTAAAAATTAAGTGACTCATCTGTGAGTATACAGTTCAGTTAAAGGAGGGCTAAAAAACAAATACTTGTAGCCTTCCCTGACTGTCTAGAAGTGTTTTCTATAGTATCACATTCATTTTTAGCACATCATTGACCCCTCTTCCATAGCTTTGAGAGGCTGGCTTAACAAAGTGTATGCATTTCTTTATGAAGGGTCATGTCAGATCATTTGATACTGCCGAAAAATAAATAAGATTCCTACCTTGTATCCCTCAGTCACTTAACCAGGTATTTTAAAAATGTTTGGGTAGAGTATCTATTGCTGTCTTGTACTTTGCTAATAAGTTTGGGAACCACAACCCTAGTATATGAGGCACCTTGGGATGTAGTCATCAGAGGGAGTAAAGTAAATAATGTGCATAAGGTAGGACCCAGGCAGAGAGCTTTTCTGCTGGATGGTGAGAGAAGATTGCAGCTTTGCTATTGAGCTTTAAGGACCAGAAGACCACAATTTTCTAATGAACTCACCCACTACCCGATTGCACTCTGGACCACAGCCACCTCTCTGTGGTCAGTTCCTTCAGCACTGGGAGAAGCAGTTTGGGTTCTGACTTGGTGCTGTGGCTTCTCATCATTGCTTATAATCACAGGCTAGCTGCTCACGTGATTAGTGGTTTGTTGGAGTTGAGTATCTTGACTTACTAGAATAATTGCAGCGAGATTGGGGATGTTAGCATGAGAAGATTCTGCCAAATTGCAATACATGTTTCTTCCCTTGCTGCACATGTTTGATGTGAGGGCCTCTTGCTTATCTCTCAACTGGAAAGAGCACTGTGATACCAAAGGTTCGAGGTTATCTCTTCCATAGTACATGGAATAAACCATCTTTTGATATATTCTTAGGTGGAAGCATCCTTTGGAACTGGAAATAAATACAGTTTCATGAGTTATTAATTAACCATGTACTCTTTGTAATTTTTAAATGAGGATAATACTGGCCCCATTTAACTTAGAGTTTGTATGTACAAGTGAGGAAATTCAAATGCAGAATTGTTGTAGCACTTGGATCAAGTTTTACAGGGTTATGAAATTAACTTTGTGAGCTCAGAATCTAAGAAAGTTTGTGATTGCTGGCGTGGTGATGCATGCCTGTAATCCTAGCACACAGGAGGCTGGGGCAGAAAGTTGCTATGAGTTCCAATTCAGCCTGGGCTACATAATGAGTTCAAGGCCAGCCTGAACTACATAGTGAGACTGTCTCCAAAAAAAGGGGGAAAAATCAAATTTTTAAAAAAGTTGCAAGTGCTTTAGTTACTTACTAAAAATTTAATTTGAAGAAGATTGCTGTCACTTTGGTTAGCATAGTCATAAAATTAATTGTTACATTTGGAAACAAGTGCCAACAACATGCTAACTTAAAATAAAAGAGAGGAAAATACCTAATCATGGAGACATAAATGTAAGATTAACTGTGATGTGCTGACTGATATCCTGTACAATTCTTTGGAAACTCAAACAGCGGGCTGTAGCTTTCACTGTTTATTGGGATGTTGAAAATAAATTATTTGGTTTAAGAGCTTCATTTTAAATTAATTAATATGGCATAAAGTTATGTTAAGATATCCTAAAATTCATATAGTTTAGGTGGACAAATCATTTATTAGATTGATTTTTGTATATCCAAAATTAATTCTGCCACAGATAATTTCATAACTTATTGTGAGACACTTGCTTTTTAAACTGATTGAGTTTAGTCAGTATCCTTGAATGTTTACTAAAAGCCATCAAAGCAATATATTCGGTGGTCTTTAAAAATGCTAAGGGTTGTCTGTCATTACATATTCATTGTAGTGATTTTTCTTATGAAACCAATGTATGTCCACTTCAGAAGGTGAGAAAGTCCCTGAAACATAGATTTGGTTATGCTTTGTAATGATTTTATTATGCTGTCCTTTTAAATATGAGTGAGGGCTGGGGATAGCTCAGTTGTGCTACCGCCTGCCTTATAAGAGCAAGGTCCTGAGTTCGATCCCCATACCATTAAATGAATGAATGAAGGAGAGATACATGTGTACCCTAGGCTAGTTTACTACTAAATTCATTTAGTACATTTTTATGTACAGATTTTTAAAAATTTATAGTTCTTTACTCATTTTAAAGTAATCACTTCTATTTTGACAAATCCCATTTTATTTTCAGCATTAATTTTTTTCCTTGAACTTACCTGCCAGACTTTTCTGTATTACTGAGCTTTTGCAAGACCCATTGCCTGGTTTAAGGACCTTCCTAAGACTTACTCCTCAAATTGAGCTCAGTTGGAATCACTTGGAGGGTTTGTTAAACAGATTATTGCCCTGGGCCCCCCTCAGCCCCACCCCAGTTTCTGATTCAGCAGTTCTAAGCTGGCTCAGAGAACTTGTGTTTCTAGTCACGTCAAGGTGATGCTGAAGCATGCATGCGTCTTTGTCATAGGAAGGAGAACCACTGTAGTGTCTTCCTGTCTACCCTAATGTTAATTATTTTGAAGTTCTTTTTTTGGGTTTAACTTTTTGAGAACCTTTTTACTAGAACCAAAAATGTCCGCGAATGTTACTTATATCTCTTACTTAGCTTGAACAATTTTTAGTGTTTACCAGTCTTATTTGACCTGTCAGGTATATTTACTTCTTTCTCACCCTCCCTTCTTTTTTTAATGCTGGAGCATTTCAAAGCAAATTTAGAAGTATTTCAACCACAGCTTTTCTAAAATAAAGGGAACTTTTAAAATCGCTGTTACATCATGAGAATTAGGTGTAGGTTCTTAGTGTCATCAAATATATTGACCATATTCTATTTTCTTTAATTACAGTTTCTTGAAGCCAACGACCTTGTTTCTAATTACCTTATTAAATTTATTCATATCATTTTGCAGTATGTAAGCTGCAATTTTCTAGACAGCTCATCGGCAAATAGTAATTAGTTTATCTGTTTGAACAAAAAACACACCCCTTTTTTTCTGGTTATACATTGCTGAGGACTTCTAAAATAGTGTAGTAAATCTTGGTAGTGGGAGGCATTAATGAGAGCAGTCTAACATATCACTAAATGTGATTCATTTGCTCCTGCCCAATGGCCAGGAGCCATACCAAGGTAGGAACTCATTTTGAGATAAATCCTTAGCTTGATGTTTTGCAGATAGCAGCAATAGTCTGGGGTCTGGCCTGTGTGAAGGTTGATTTGTGCTTACAAGTAGCCAGTGAAAACATGTTTTGTCCTCCTACCATGAGCCAGGTGCAGGCAGGAGCATTTCCTAGCTGTCCCTGTCTGCGAGGCTGGGTTATCTTTGCTGGCCCAGGGATGCACGGGTCATCCCTTCTGATGTTCTCCCGTGGCATGAACTCACCCTGTCTGGAAGTCTGGCCTTACTCGCTGTCACCAGAATTCACCCTCCTTCATCCCTGCTGCCATATTGCTCTTGGCCCCGAGGAATCTTGCTTTTCTTGCTGCCCAGCTACAGAGTTGACTGGTTCCCGTTAGTATTTTCCTTTGTTTTAGAGTTGTCTAGAGTTCTCAGTCCTCTATATTTCCAGAAAGGGAAGCACACATGTGTTTTATAATCAGGAAAAAAAAGTCGAAACCAGGATTGCTTTCCTTGAGAGGCTTGGAGGAGCTCTTGGAATTAAACATTTCTCTTTGTTGTACAAGTGTGTCCTAGCGTGTTGCCCATTAATTATGCCTCTGTTCAGTAGTCTTCTTCCCAGGTTCATGGAACTTTTTAAAAAATTATTAATAAAAGCAACTTTGCCTTGAGGGAATGTTCTCCTTTGTGTTTATCTCCTTTGTGTTGATAATTATAAAATTATCTTTGTTGCCTTAACTAGAAATACATCAAGAATCAGTTTTTTCCCAGGTGTAGCTTCTCTGCTATTGGCACATACTTGTTACTCATCTGTGTCTCATTTTTCCTTATAAGTCTGTTTTTCTGTTCTGTATTATTTACATTCTGTTAGTGTAAAACCTGTTGTTTTTTTGTTAGACTACAAGTCCTTTCTTTAAGTAAATTGAGAATACATGGAATATTTATTCCATGCAACAGCGTCATCAACCTCTTCCCTCCTTTCCTTCCTGTCTCCCCTTCATTACTCTTTACTCCTTCACTGTGGTGAGGTTAGAGCTTTAGTCTCTGCCATATGTGCATGTGATGATCACGGCAAGATCTCCTGTTGGATATCGAGTCTTAACTCAGCTAGCTGCTGAGAAGTCTTTCTTCACTAGGACCCCTAAGTACTATACTGATTTGAGCTAAGACTGACCTAAATACGCCTTTTAAAATGTGACTTCCAAAACTGAGCAGTCCCTTCATTAAAAGTATCACAGTCGTAACATACCTTAAGGCCATTAAGGTCTTAATATTGTACTCAATTTGTAACTCAGAGGAGAATCTTGACTACTTCAGCCCAGATTTAATGTCAGTGGTGCTGCTGCTGCTGTCATAGTGGTGTTGGGATGTTGTCACTTCTGCTTCTCGTCTCCACAGTATCTGCCCCCACACAGTTGCCCGCTGGCTGCCCCAGCTGTACACGATGCCCGATTCTTGCTTTTCTGGTTATCAGAATCGACAGAAGTACCCCTTGATTTGCTTAAATGGTAAGAGCCTGAACCACTGGCCTTCTTTAAAAGCTGTATGTGTCGGTTATACATCTGCTAGGGTGTGAAAGGATATTTGTCTTCTGGGTTTTGTTTCTTCTAATTTTAACATGAGATGAGACGTTCTGAACACTTCTCATAGACCACCAACTCTCATTATTTTTCAAATGAGAAAACTTGATCTCAGAGTGGCCACTGGATTTACTCAGACAGCTAGCTTTTGACAGACTTAAAATCTAAACCCAGGAGTATTTAACTCCCAGTGACATAAATATTCTGTCTTCAGTATTGAACACTGTATGCCTGCTACCTTAAAATTAAATATCAAGTTTATATTTTGTCTATTTGATATAGCATATCCTAAGTTTATTATTGGACTTACTGATGATTTTCGCCTAATTTTGGTCCAAATCCCAAACCATATTTTACACAAAACAAAACAACATGGAATTGCCTATCTCTTAAAACCTATGGCAGGGCTGGGGATTTAGCTCAGTGGTTCCGCCGCCTGCCTCAAAAGCACAAGGTCCTGAGTTCAATCTCTGGTACCAAAAAACGTATGGCATTGAATACTTCCAATGTTGTCCATGTGGGTTTTCGTCTTACTGCTTCATCTTTGATGAAGTGCATTCACAGATGTCTTTAGTTGGTCCTTATGGGGTGGGGTGACAGGAGGAGCACAGGTGCCTGACTCCTTCTGACCCTTTTGTGGCTGCCACGGCTTTCAGGGAAGGAAGCCAAGGAGAAATGCAATGCTTTAAATGCTGTTTGCAGCTTTTCAACTATCTTTGTGTGTCACATTTCAGGAATAAATTTTTAATCCAGTACCTTTTCATGCGTTGTTATTCCTCTTGTGTCCTTTTTGTGACCAAGCTACAGAAGCATATACCATTTTATGATTATCTACTCTAGGGGATAGTTTGGCAACAAATCCTTCTCCTCAGTCCATAGCTATTTTGTGTCAAATTGTAAGAAAAATGGCTTGCTCTCATCTAAAGCCAGCTCTCTTGTTCGATCCCCCTTCCCAGGGGAGATGCTTTACGATGAGTAGTGCCAGTTGCATCCCTGCGCTGGCCTTGTTGACTGGGGCACAGCTGTTGTTCCTTGGTCCTGTCTTCATCATAATTCTTCAGGATAGGTGAACTTCATCTACCAGGTCCCATCATGTCCTCATAAAGATAATCTGTTTAAATCTGCAAAAAGCATTGTCATCTCACAAATCTAGAAATATTTCATATTTTAGTAGTAGAGCCTTAAAAATCAGCATTTTTATGTACTTTATCTCTTATTTTTTTTCACCAACAGGAATTTAATTTCTGATAGTCAGAGTACATTTGATTGCTTTATCCCTTTTTCCTGTTTCATTTTATGTAAATATCTGAAATAACAAATTAGAATAACAGACAGAAATATAGGTATTCCAGCAACTCTGAATTCCCATTTAAAGTTGTGGTTTATTAGTCTCATGTTTTTATAAATGGCTGCCTGATTAATTCAGCAGCTGACCAATCAGAGTCAATACCTATTTTCATAGCTCCAGAAATAAAGTCTTCTGGTCGAATGGCATTTACCATCATGCCTGTTCTTAGTTAAAGAAAATGTACTAGGATGCTGATATTCCCAGAGATCATATAAAACCAACTGAGTGAAATTCTACAAACCTTAATAATGTTAGGCTGTGTGTGTGTGTGTGTGTGTGTGTGTGTGTGTGTTTTGAGATAAGGCCTTACTATGTTGTCCAGGTGGGCCTCAATTTCTGGCCTCAAATGATCCTCTTGCCTCAGCCTCCAAAGTGCTGGGACCAGAGGCATGTCCCTCTTGTGGAATCCCTTCCTTCTGTGGCAGTTCGTTTTGTTATTAGTATCTTAAATTTAGGAGAAATACATCTCCATAATGTATGGGTTCATTAAAGCAGGGTGTTTGGGTTAAATTTCATTATTCATCATCATATATTATTCTGCTTGCTTTCTTCATAGCAGTTATCACAATCTGAATCATTTTTTAGAAGTGGAATTGCTTATTTGTTTGGTTATTTTCTCTACTAGATTGTAAGCTGGAAGGTAGAGTGTGTATATTTCCTTTACTACTGTACCCGTGCTGCTCAGGGCAGTGTCTGTCTCACATTGACGCTTAATAAATATTAGTCAGTGCACATTATAAATGAGCAATAATAATGAAGTAAATGGACACTGATGGCCATTGGCTTCTATACCAAGGCCTGTATAGAAGCGCGTAAGGGTGTAGATACAAGTTTATTGTGATATCCCTGGCCTTAGATGTTTACCTTGGAAATAAAATAGGGAAATGATTGTGACACACTATGGCAAGGGCAGTATAAGATCAGGATCCAATTTCTTTAAAAATTAAGTCAAGCTTGGGGCTGGGGCTTAAAGGAGGCAAGCTGGTGTTCTTATTTGTATATGAACACACACTTTAGAAATCACTTCCTCTAGAGTCACACATAGCATTGATTTTGGAATTTGAATGGTTAAAAAAAATAGGAACAAGAAAATAACAAAGTGAGCCAGCATTTTTTAGGTGCTTGCTATGTACCAGGCATGGTTTCAGAACCCTTGTATTTATTATTGGAATTTAGTCTGCACAGCATTCAGGACAGGACTACTGTTACCCTCTACAGACAGATACGGAGGCTGGAGATGTGGAGAAGTGTAGTTCTGATCATTCAAACAGCAGGTCTTTACCTTGGGCTTGCAGTGGCTCCTTCAGCTGTGCTTCTAGGATTGGGGTCTGGTGGATTTGCATAGGCTGCTCTTTGTAAGTGGACAATGGTAGGTGGACTGAACTTGTTCCAAAACCACCTCACCCTTCATAATTATACACACTGCGAAGAGTATTAGATGTGGAACAGGGTTGGAAATGATAGCTGGGATCTTTGGGTTGATCAAAAGACATCTGTTAAAACAGCCATGGCTTTCTGGCTTGGCACTGGGGCTTAACGCCTTTGAAGCTTCCTTCTTTTTTTTTTTTTTTTTTTTTTTTTTTTTTTTTTTTTT
>NW_022900947.1:15774314-15902625 GCF_012274545.1 Fukomys damarensis | reverse complement strand
ATGTCAGTAATCTTATTAGAATCTTATGCATTGTTGCAGAATATTCACACCAGGGAAACTATTCGGTATTTACACATGTGGGACTTATTTATTTCACTTAGGAGTATATCTTCAATATGTATCCATTTTCCTATGAATGAATCTATTCTCTCGCTCTTTATGGCTGAGTAATATTCCATTTTATAGAAAAACCACAACTTCTTTATCCAGTTTCCAACGGATGGGCAAATAGGTTGTTTCCAAGATTTAGCTATTACAAACTGTGCCGCTATAAACATGGGTGCACATACTTCTCTGTGATATGATTCTTTCAGTTCTCTTGGAAAGATACCCAACAGAGGGATGGCTGGGTCGAGGACCAGCTGGCTTGTAAATGCTCTGCTCCTGCCTCGGAATGTTTCTGCTGTTCTTTCTGCTGTAGATCTCCTTCTCATGAACATTTGCTCGATACCAAACACCTTTGACACCAGTATGTCTTATTAGCTGGACTGCTGAGTGCATTTCTCTGTGGGATGCACAATTCACAGAAAACAATAGTCAGTTAACTTCACCGGCACTGCCTGACAGATATTTACGTCTGAAAGGTACAAAATGAAATAGAAAGAACTGAGTGAATGAAACGAGTAAAACAAACACAGGAGACCCGAATACCTCTAGGGGCCATTTGTTTCATGGTCATGGATCTTAAAACATTTCATTGAGTCTGAAGAAAGGGAAGGCAAGTGCATCCAGGGTAGAGGAACCCACATGGAGCAGGGTAGAGAGTCATGGGATGGTACAACACGGACGGAAACTCACAGTACTTGGACGTGCTTGGCATTTTAACCATGGCAAGAGATTAAAGTAAGCAGTATATATTTTTCATTGATAATAGGGTTTGACTTAAGCTAATGCCTACACAAAAAGAAGTGTGCATAATGGTTTTCCAGGGGAAGAGATGAGATCTTTTTATTCTGGGATTGGGTGACATTTTCCTTCTCCTTAATTAATCTGATTGCCTTCCTTTTCCTCTGTTTAAAATATTGCATGGCAGTCTTTTCTCTAGTGATGTAGTGAGAACTTATGTATACTGTCTGGAGCTAAATATTGCCACATGATCATAATTGAGCGTGCTGTCTGTATCTGAAGATATTTTAAAGAGAAACAAGTTAAGTGCCTATCAGGATTTCATAGAAAAATTTAGACTGCAGGTGCATCTCTATCACACCTTCCCTTGGCTTAAAGGCCCTTTCTTTCTTTCTCCCACACGCTCCACAGCTAGGTGATGTTATGGTTGACATTGCGAGTAACATCATGTTGGCTGACGAGCGTGTTCTCTGGCTGGCACAGAGGGAGGCCAAAGCCTGCAGCAGAATTGTGCAGTGTCTGCAGTGCATCGCGATATACCGGCTGGCCAGTGGGACTCATGTGTATTCAACAGTAAGTGTAGCCCTGTCGTGGAGCTCTGAGACAAATGCCCATTGCTGGCAACTCAAATCCCCCAACATAGGTGTCTTCCCTATTACAGGGTAGATATTTTTTGTTACTGAAGTGCAGAATTTCCTTTTCTAAGACACTTTAATTTTGTTGTGAGTAATAATCTGTTCTTCTGGTAACAGAAATTACTTTCTAAGTCCGTAATTTGAATAGTTGTCATCATTTAACCCACTGAAACTTTCTGCAACAAGAATAAGAGCACTATTATGTTACCTACTGCTGTTTACACATAGTTGAGCAGAGGTAAAATTCTGTCCTGGGCCTTGAAGGATATTTTGAGAGAATGCTTGATTGCTCTACTCAGATTTTAATCTCCAAAGAGAACTGGGATGTGCTCCAACACTTGCGAAACTATTGGCATAATAATTACTCCATTAAATTGTATTACACTTTATTTATGCCAAATTGAACTGTTCTAAACTTCGTATATTGCTTACTTTGTTCCACAAATGTGAAAATACAGTAAATATGTGTGTTCCCATAGCAGTCATACTCTGATCCACGTTTTTCATTTCCTAATTATTTTAATGGGTTCATGTAGTGTTGAATATTATGCAGTTCCACCTGTGGTTTTGTCAATGCAGGGCTATCCTTTTTCCATTGATTTCTGAGGCTCTTTTTTTAATGATACCATGTTTTATTGTAACTGTTGCCTAATTAAGTTTAGGATGACTTTCCTGAATAATAAATAAAATAGAGGCCCAACATGGCTACGTTTTTATAATGTTGTTCAGGGTACTTCCTGCTCAGGTGCATGACCTTACCTAAGACCTGCTTATTATTTTATATCTTCCCCAGGCATTTATAGAGAACTAATTTGAATCCCATCCTTTACCCTTACTTATTACTCACCTGGACGACCTTAGTTCCTGCCTTTAATCCTCAGTGGTTTCTTTAAATTTCAATTCAACATACAGAACAGATTCCAGGAGTTATGTGAATGCTTCTTTAGCAGTTTGCTTTATCCTTGGGGAAAGTGCTCTACATCCCAGTGGATACCTGAAACCATAGATATAGCATCAAACTCTATAAACAAATACAACTTAGTAAAACTTTATAGTGTGTAATCTTGTAAGGCAAAAGTTCATATGAACATGGTCTACTCTTGAAAAGTTCAGGAGCCACTAATTATTTTCTGTCCTATGTATATAGTACTTGCCAAATTCTGCTTTACATCTCATATTTTTAAATTGTATCTTGTCTTCCTAGTAGAATTTTAAGCATCTTGCTCCAAGTTCCATGCTAAAAAAATTTTTAAAGGAGATGTTCTGTACATGATACTTGGAATGCTGCCCTGTCCATATGGTCAGGATATACTTAATCATCATTTGAAAAACCAAGGCGAGACACCACATTATCCTTAGAATTTACAGTAAATCCTGCCCCCTCAGTTGCTTTGAGGTGAGGTTTGTCAGCTTGTCGCTTCTCACGCCTGCTCTGCTGAGGCCCTGGCGAATGTGAGCATTGCTGGCGTCCCTCCACAGCGAGCCTGGCAGCAGTTGGTGTTGACAGGCCGTACATTTGGGCAAGTCTTCCAAGTTCAGCTTACGCTTACATTTATTTAAAACTCTGGGGCAGATACTATTTTCTTCAGGTGATTTTTTTTTTCTGACCTAATTTACTTAAGTCTATTTTCTATCATTTGAACTAGTGTGTCCCTTTTCCAAAGAAACAGCTGAGAAAAGAGTCAGTAGAAAGCTTTTATCTGTGAAACCAGTGCGGAGTGCTAACTTGATCTTGCTGTAAAGAGAAAAGTGAATGTGGCCTGAAGTGTTGAACTTTCAAGTCTGTTTCTCAGACCCTAATAGTTACCTTTCATTTCTTTATGTAAAGTAGTCATTAAGGAGATTCACTGCTTTTTTTTTTTTTTTTTTAATCTGGCTCATTTTTTTAAAAAGCTTCCATTTTTAACTGGAAGCTTCCTGCAAGGTAGCTTTTCAATTTTTTTTTTTTTTTTTTTTTTTTTTTTCTGCAGTGCTGTGCTGAAACCCAAGGCACTCTAAGCAAGTATACTACTACCGAGCTGTATAACTGACCCTGAAAATAATTTCAGTTGACTTTTAATTTATACCTGTCTTTCCATACTTTAGGACTTGTTCTTTTTCTCATCATCAATCTTCTTTCCATGCTAGGATAATTTTTTTCATTCAAGGTTCTTGTTTTGTTTTTTATTCTGTTCAGTACCTACACCATTTTTATTTAATATGAACTTGGGCTTTCTGCTTTGGCTTGTATGTGCAGGGTTTTGTGTTTGAGAAGTCTTTGACAGTGTCTTCCCTGCAGATTAAACATCTTTCCTAACTCTTGTTTGGTTGACTTTTGAAGTATTCACCCAACATTGCTCTGGAAGCTTATGTCATCAAGGCTGCTGGCTTCACGGGGATGACCTGCACCGTGTTCCAGAAAGTGGCTGCCTCTGACCGCACAGCTCTGTCTGATTATGGGAGGCGGGATCCAGAGGGAAACCTGGACAAGCAGCTGAGCTTTAAGTGCAATGTTTCCAGCACATTTTCAAGCCTGGCACTAAAGGTATTTAATATCCCTTAGTATTTAATATCACTTAAGCCTATTTGCAGTTAGATTGTTTGAAGCCTTTTGGTTTGCAAAATAACCTTATTAAAAGTTGTTTTTCAGGGCTGGGGTGTGGTGAGAGGTGTGGAGATGTTGTGCTATTGTATTAAAGAAGATTTAGCCTAAGACCCTCTTATTGACTTCTATGGCATTTTTGCCTTGAGTTCCTATTTGTCCACCCAAAAAAATCAAAACTAACATTTTATGTTTGCATTGATACAAAAAAAAACTGTTTCTTTGAACTCCACCTTTTTTCTCTTGACTTTAAGATATTTTCCTTGCCCCCAGAAATCTTGTGGGCTCTTCGCTCACTGTACCTAATGGACAAGCCAGCCCCGAGGCTTGACATTTAATCAGGCAAACGGAGTATCAGGATTTTTTTTTGGCAAAGAAGTGGAAATATGTGGCATACATTTTTAAAAATGCATGTTTTATTGTAGAAAGCCAAAGGAAAGCATTCTCATTGATTTTTATAATTGGGGATATAGATGTGTTTCACTAAGCCACATCGAAGAAAATGGTTGGAGGCAGAAGTCCAGCACCATAATGAAGCCACATTTTTTCATTTAGCTCTGTGTGGGACGTGCTGTTGTGTTCTCTGTGGTTTTTAATTACACGGAACTTTTTAGTGTGTCCCCGAATGGCTTTCCAAACAGTATTCTAGCCGTTTTAATGGTTGCATAATAATTGCTCAAATGGATATTAAATGTTCTTTATGCCATAGATACCCAATAAGTATCCAGTAGGTAAATGAATAATTAATGTATCTAGTCATACTTTACCCTGCTAACCTCCAAGAAAAGCTAATTTGCCAAATTTAGAAATATTGCAACTGCCTGATATAATCTCAAGTAGATCAGAATGTCTGATGGCATTATAGTTTCTTGATGTCATATACTCAAAGGAAAATCGGCAAGATTTGCGTTAGCCTTGGTCCTGTGAGAGTGCTTGATACACCCAACTGTGCAACTGTAGACCCATTCAGCGCTCTCTCTCTCTCTTTCTCTCTCTTTCTTTCTTTCTGGTACCGGGATCAAACTCTGGCCCTTGTTCTTGTGAGGCAGGCAGCGGAACCACTGATCCAAACCCCTGGCCCTCAGCTTTCTTTACTGTATCTTTTATTGGTAAAAATATACCCTGAAAAGCATAAAAATAGCCACACGCACGCCCATGAGAGATTAAAAATGATGACATCTTACACATTTCATCAATTTCACCTCCTTCCCCTCTGTGTAAGGAGTTTCTACTTGCTAAAGTAGAAAGCTTTAAATGAGCACTCAGATTTGCTAATTTCATGCTATTCTATCCTGTTAAGATCATCCTATGGCCAGAGAGCAAGAACCCATTACATTATTATTCATGCTTCACAGATAGACATGATTAACCTGAATGAAAAAAGGACATATCTTCTGTGACACAAAATTACTTTAAAAAATTTTAACACCAACACTGTAAAATGTACTTAAGCATTAGCACTTTAACCAAGGACTTGCTTCCCATTTTAAACTTTATGCTAGGGTAACTTTTACATATTGCATATTTTTTTAAAAAAATCCATTGAATATGCTGTTACCAAGTACCAGTGAGATAATCAACTTGAACATCCAATAGTCAATTACATTACCCTCGAATGTGAGTGCAGCATTTTTATTTAGCAGTAGGTGTTGCGCTTGATTTGTTTCCTTCATATTTTTGCAATCTTGGTACTTTTCACACTATCACCATTGCCTGGTTTGGACTCCCACGCTACATGCATGCATTTTGACTTACAGTGGTTTAACATCTTGATAAACCCATTATAAATTGAAAATATCTTAAGTCAAAAATGCATTGGACATATGGTAGCTGACCTACCAAACATTGTCAGCACGGAATACCATCGAGTCTTGGTTGTTTAATGTTGGGATCTCACAGCTGACTGGAAGCTGAGGCTGGCTGCTGCTACCCAGTGTTATGAGAGGATAGAATGTCATACCATGTATGTCCAGACCAGGAAAAAGTCAAAAGTCAAAGCATAGTTGCCACTGAATATTTTTCTCTGTCAGAAAAATCGTAAGTTGAACTAGCCTAAGACAGGGACTGCATGTGTTGTCCAGACCACTGTCAATTTCGATTTCATCTCTGAGTCTTTGATGTGTCTTTGTATGTAGGTTGGCCTGCCTTAGGTACCTGGTAATCGGCCAGCATGCACCAGTGCAGCACTGCCAGTTAGTAAAGTAGTGAAATATTTGTTTACCATTCAGCAAATAGCTGCTCTCCTGCTCATGAATAGCTCCCCAGCCCTGTGCATCCTTCCTTTGGGAGCACCATCCAGATCTTTCCACAGCTGAAGCCATTTCAGTTTTCCAGAGCAACCATTGTCTTCATGCTTCCTGATTCCTGCCCTTTATGTGTGCTTTCAGTCCATCCCTGCTTAGTGTAATCCCTGCTATTCTTCCTTTACAACTCCATGCACAGAGCATTTTCCCTGTCTTCCTTCTTCAGACAGAATTAATCATCGTCTGTTAATCCCATGGTGCTTTGTTCATTCTCCAGCATAGTTACTAGACGATGCAGTGGTGAGTTGATTCATAGTGAGGTCATCTGATGTGGTGACTAAGAATGTGGGCCCCCTGGCAGTCTGGGTTCATGTTTCCCTCCCCAGCTAACAGCTGTGCCAATTTGGGCAAGTATCTTAACCTTTTTTGATGTTGTTTCCTTGTCTGTTACGTGGAGGATCATGAATAGTACTTAAAGTCTTATTGAACAGATTACATGAGGTATGCATATAGACTTTCAAAACAGTACTTGGCACACAAGCCCACCATAAATGTTTTGTAGTTGTTCTTGTCATCTCTCTCTTTTTACATTGTGAATGTTTGAAGTCCAGGAACATAGCTTCTTTTTCTCTGTCTTCAAGTCTAGCATAGCACCAAGCACAGAGAAACATCCAGTAACTGTTCTTAAATAGAATTAGCAGTCATGCTTTACAATGAAAATCAGCTCAATAATTTTAAAGGCAAATATGATCCTTTCTAGTAGGTAGCCATGAGATAATCAAAAGGTGGAATATAGTTAGTAACTAATAATTGAGGAAATTATTAGAATATATCATAACTCCTTGTAAAATCCAGTAAGTGGTTAAGAAAACAAATTAGTATTTTATTTTGAATCTGATGATTTTTGACGCATTCTGAATTTACTGTTAGAATTTTGTAGATTTTTTAAAAATTGAGCTTTCTGAAAATTTTAATGTATTAATTACATAGTGGATAGAGCCCAGCTCTTTCTTAAGGAAAGATATTAAAGTTGAGGTAAAATACTTCTGTGTTTCAGTTAACATCCATTATACACTTTCTTTTTAGCTTAATGTTGTTATAGTGAACTGTACATGAATTTAGCAACTAGCATTCATTGCATATGTGTTCAGACTTCATCAGTCTTTATTATTGAAATTTAACAGTGTAGGCATCAAAGCATCATGAGATTTAGCTTATTTTTGGCAAGTCAGTTATTTCCAGGGATTTCTTCTCTCCCCAGCACCCAAAGGGAACCCTCTTCCATGTTGCCATAGTAAAGATAATAAAAATATCACCCACCACTTCATAGCCATAATGTCATTTGGTCTTCACTGTCCTCTGTTAGAAAGATCGTTAGATGTGCTGATCAGGTGAGACTCAGATCTGTCCAACAAAATCGAGTAGTGTTGATTAACTCCTAAGTGGTGAGCCAAGGCCATGAATCTTACTTTCTTATTTCATATCTTAGAAATGAAGAACATGTATTTCCCAAAAAATCTTAGCAGATAACTTTCCAACTTACTAGCTATAATTAGTGTGTTTACATCTCTCATTGCTACAAGCCATACATTTTAAAATAAATATATGGTTAAATGAAATTAAAAATTTTATATGCCCTGCCTTTCAGCCAAGAGATAGAAGGTGTAATTATGATAAATGTAACAAATAAATGTTCTTCAGTTTTTTATTAGATTTACAACCTTTTCATAAGTAATGGTTAATACTTCTTTTCAAGAAATTAAACATAAAAGCTTTATACTGTATTTTTGCTATAAAAATCTAAACATTTTTGATATAGTGAAGTTTGCCTTTCCAAAACACCCAGGGAACCCTCTCTTCATCTCAAAGAATCTGTAATTATTTAGTAGTATTCTATATGGGACCTGAGAAGATACTTAGAAGCCACGAGTTTGTTGTGCTGGCCTGTCAGTGATGTGCAGTTTGTTTATTTTTGTTTTTTTTCATTGTTTTGCAAGTTTACACTTGTTTAGAAGATTTTTGACTTCTAAAAAGTACAAATGTTTCCTTCTTTTAGCTTTTAGAAGATGTTACCTATGAATTTTTAAAAGGTAATTTGATTTTTTTTTTTTTTTTTTTTTTTTTTTTTTTTGGTACCGGGGATTGAACTCAGGTCCTTGCGCTTGCAAGGTAGGCCACTGAACCGCTGAGCTAAATCCCCGGCCCGGTAATTTGATTTTTTAACTATAAGTACTTTCCTGGAGTGCTTTTTTGTGTTCTGAATAAAATTATTTTATGAATTTAATAGTATGTATGTTTTAATTAATTTTGGAACATTTTATCAAGATTTTGAACTTTTAACAGTCATATCAATTTTTTTTTGGTCTCTCTGTATTTTATGTTTTCTCTTCTTTGTGTCTTCTTTGCCTCATTTTATGCTTGAGAAATTTATATATTATACAGAAATTTACTATATTAGCAAATGACTTTATAATAAACTTTGTACATCAGGCTATATTTGTGACAATAGCGGAAACCTTTTAATGCTTGTTGTCAGACAAAATGTTTCTACCAAATATTTTCTTGCAAGTTTTAATGTAAAATTTAAACTTCTGAGATAGCATTCATTCAACAGATACAGGTATCTGCTGTGTCCTCATATTGTTGTAAGCATGACGGTTACATAATTCTAAAATGAGTTAATTGCTTCAGTGGAATTTTGTATTTGAAAATAAACATGCTATGGAAACTTTCTTTGTTAGTTTCATAAACAGTGAATTGTTTTTATGAAGTGCATATGGCAGGTATGTAGGGGTCTAGAACATGAATGGGATTTGTCTGCATTCAGAAGTCCCCCAGTCTGGTTGGAGGAGCAGGGAGTGAGTTCCATGTTGAGTCTTAAAGTTGCTTGTAATGCAGATTTATACAGATCCCTCTGTGAGTCCAGAAGAGGGAGCAGCCAGCAAGCGTACAAGCAAACTACTGTGAAGACAGGATTCCTCATCCCAATAAGCCCTATGTTAGAGACTCTGGGAAGAGTCTCCTGCTAGCCTCTCTCATTCTGACCTGTTGCCAGCAGAACTGTCTTGCTCAAAATCAAATCGGATGAGTTGAAGAGTTTGTCAGGCTGACGACCAGCAGAGCACTTCAGTCAGGGTTGCCGACCTGTGCAGCTTGTGGGGCAGCAGGAGGAGGGCAGCGAACTCAGAGAAGCCCAGGTGGCTGTGGGAGCGGAGGGGTAGGAGATGCATTTGAGCAGTAGGTTTCAGCCAAGTTGTATGATAGGCACAGAATTCGGAGGCAGTGATCCTCAGTACAGAACCAAGGTGTTATTTAAACTGGAATAATAAGATGGCCTTTGGTTCTCCAGAGGAAATTCTGGTGGCAGCAGGAACATTGGTTTCAAGGGGGAAGGAGTTGGTGTCCAAGAGAAAGACTTTGTAACAAATTCCTAAAATAGAGAATCTTTTTAAAATTAAGATAGTTAATATTTAGCTTACTTGGTATATAGCCTTTTAAAACTGAATGCTAAATTTAAAATCTCCAGTAATGAAATCAGAAAAATATTGAACGATCAGTAGTTAGTATTTTTAGTTTTTCCTATGTAAGACTGTTCCAGTCGTGTGTTTCTTGGTCTCAAGAAAGTTGATGCTAAATTAAGAGTTTGCTGAATTTAAACTTTTTTTTGTAATGTCATTTTTGTGTTGTTTGACTATTTGAATCCATCAGAAAACAGCTTAAAGCTCTATAACCTTAAATTAACTATACCCGAATTTCTCATATGCTACATTTGGCCTTATTTACTGTGTTTTTGTCATTGTAAAATTTGTGTGAAGAATGATCACTGGGGTCCTTGATCTGTTTAATTCTGTTATACATTATATGGTATCATGGGAAAATTAACTTTTGAAATAATTTTCCTGTTTACTTCTTAAACTCTTTGAAACAAAGTTTTCATTTCTCTGTACTTTACACTTCTTTTGATCTATGCTGGTGGTCTGTAGTTCTTTTGACCTGTGGCACAATAGCAGTAGTCATCAGTTATTATTGAAAGCTCTAAAAGGTACACACCATCACTGATCTGTGTTGTCATATATTGTTTGGATATTTCAATTAACTTATCGATTGTTTTGAATATTCAATTTTGTGTGTGTGTGTGTGTGTGTGTGTATTTCTTTAAAATGTTCTCAATATGTAAGTAAAAAGACATAAGCATCTGATATTCTTCTGGTTTCTTACTACTAATACCATAACCTTTTTTTTCTTTTTTTTTATGTTTGTTTTTAGAATACTGTCATAGAGGCTTCTATTCAGCTTCCCCCTTCCCTTTTCTCACCAAAACAGAAAAGAGAAGTCAGACTAACTGAAGACTCTCTTTATAAGCTGCAACTCATTGCATTCCGCAATGGGAAACTTTTTCCAGCCACTGGAAATTCAACAAACTTGGCTGACGATGGCAAGCGGCGTACAGTGGTTACCCCTGTGATTCTCACCAAGCTAGGTTCGTATGCGGCATATGTTGTCCTGTACTCGCTGGGCAGTGTGGTTTATGGTTCACAGTTCCCGAAAATGCTTATTTTTGTTCCTTCTCGTTTTAATGAGTCACTAGTGAAAGAAGATCTTGCAGAGTACCCATTAGTGTATAAGTTGACATTTAATTCTTTATGAAGTTTGCTTCAGAAATACTGTTATTTCTCATTTTCTCCAGATGGTGTAAATGTAGATACCCACCGCATCCCCATTAATGTGACACTGCGTCGACTTGCACACGGAGCAGATGCCATCGCAGCCCAGTGGGATTTTGATTTGCTGAATGGACAAGGAGGCTGGAAGTCCGATGGGTGCCGTATACTCTACTCAGATGAAAATATCACTACAATTCAGTGCTATTCCCTGAGTAACTATGCAGTTTTAATGGTATGACAGTTGTTAACTTTATGCCTAAATACTAAGTATTCTAACTTTTCCCTTTGCATAATTAAGCTTAAATGAAGATTTCTTTTTTTAAAATTTTTAACAGATACTGCTCTCTTTAACTATGTAAGGGTGGTTTTTGGTGTAATCCTGAATTTTAAAGGGAAATTGAGTTATTACCAAGCGAAATATGTGAGATTGCATTTAGTATAGGAATTTTCAGCAAACTTTGTAAGTCAGTCAGTTCAGCTGACTTTGGCCTTCTTAAAATGTAGAGAGAGTGTGGGTCCAGTTTTGTCAGCTTAGACCCATTCATTTGCCTAAGGATACTCAGTCCACAGGGAAAGACAGTTTTCTTGCTACACACTATGATCATTAGACTCCTTTTGAATTTGGAAATGGTGGTGGTACTTCCACCATTGTGACTGCAAGGGACAGCACTGACACAAGTGTCTTTTCAGTTTTAACAATAATCAGTCTAAGGTTCTTCCTGTTTACCTTTGTTGACTCCTGTAAATCTTTTTGGTAAAGAAACTTGTTATTAATATACAGGAACGGGTCTTTTTAATAATGATGCATTTAAATGAATCTGATTCCTGAGAGATAATTATGAAGTTAGCCATGATAGGTGTTACTTTACATTGTAATTACATGTTACTAACTTCAAGAAGAGTGTATTCGGGCTACAGTGGAAGGAATGAGGAGTCTGAAAGACACTTCTCAGAAATGGTTTGAGGTGATTTTGAGGAAAACGTTTACATTTTTATTTAATTCCAGCTGTGAATCTGGTATCTAGACAATATTATTGCAAAGTACCAAATAGTCTTGAAACAGTATGCAGTATTTTACATTTTGTGCCTTTTTCTTTTCTTGAAAAAAACCAGAAACTATCTTGCAACTAGAAATGGTGTTAAATTGAGTCTAGATTATATAAAGTTACCTCAACTCTTTTTCTGGTTTTCTTTTGCTTTCACCTTTTGTATCTTACTCGGTACGTTGGCCATGCAGACAGAAAATTGAATTGATTCTTTAGTGAGGATTAAAGATTATCTTTTCACTGATGTCCTTCTAAGCATTTTGTACAGCTGCTCACAGTGTTCTCAAGCATGTATACTATTTGTTCAGATTGGTGGTGGGAGGATTCTACGTTAGTTAGACCCAGTTGTTATTTGTTTAAGGTATTCGTCCTTTTGGGCTTAAAGTTACTATTCATCGTTTGTGAATCTCTTCACAAATGGAAGACATCTGATTTCTGTGTTTGGTCTTCACACTTTATAAGTTCACACTTTATTTTTTTGTATTTCATTTACAGTAAAGCATAAAGCATTAATTAAAGTGTTGAGGACATTTTCTCTTTCAGTTTAAAAGTTTTTTCATTCAGGTTTTTAAGTCTGAGACTGATGTTCTAAAGGAGAAACAATAGAAATGTCATTTTGAAATGTATATAATAGCTAATATGAAAAAGTTGATTGAAATAAATGAAACACAAAACACAATGAAAGCATTTTGTAAGCTTCACTGTGATACTGTATCATGTGAAACTTTTATTTTTATTTAATGTAATACCAGTTTTAAGCATCTATTTTTGAACTTAGCTCTCTTCTTCTGAACTATTTAAATTAGTATAATCCTTCTCTAGGAGGAATAAGCTATTCTTTTATCTTTCAGACTTTTAATCTCTTATAAAATATAATACACAATTCCTTAAAGCTAAAATAGAGTAGTAAAATTTTTCTTTCTCTTTATTTTCAAAGAATATTCTTTTATTTTTCTTAGATGTAACCCTGCCACCTAGAGGCAGAATTGAAATGTGTCTGAAATTATTGACAAAGTTAAAATAAAGTTAGTGTATGGAAATTTTAGGGTTGCTAATTAACCATAAAGACAAAATTAATGAATTGTGCATACTCTAAAGTAATTAATGTATAAAAAGAAATGTCTTTTAAAATTGTAAGTTAACATCTTTTTCTTCTGAACTTCTAAAAATAAAAAGTAAAATTATTTGGTTTTAAGTACCATATTAATGCATCATTTTATATAGAAATGTAAATTCCTGTCCGGGAGCGATAGTTCATATATTTTTCCCTATTTGGTCTTAGAGGATTTTGTATTAAAATGAGATAGAGGGCCGGGGATTTAGCTCAGTGGTGCCGCTGCCTGCCTCATAAACGCAAGGACCCAAGTTTGATCCCCGATACCGAAAAGAAAGAGAGAGAAAGTATATATTTGCTCCCAATTCTAGAGAAAATACATGGTTGGTTCAGCATATATTGTGCTGTAACCATAGTTGGAACTAGAGAAAAAAGGTGGAAATTGGGTTTGTTTGAATAGTAGGATCAGAAAGAGTCATTTGGGGCAGGAAGATTCATGGGAGCTTGGATGTGTTTGTAGGATCTGATTAGAAAGTAGGTAGTAAAAGGATTAAGGCTAAACTACATAAAACTTAATGCTTTAACTGGTAGTAGTGGTGAAGATAAAATAAGCTGTATGCTTTGGTTCCCCCTTTGTTACTGTATTCACCTAAAAATAAGAAACTAAAGAGGACTTCTTTTCCTCTGTCCCATGCTTCTAAATTTGTTATGTAAAACTTGCTGAATGAAAGTAAATTTCAGTTTCATTTACTCTATAATTGACCATGAAAGCTACTAATGTTTTTCCTTAAATAGCTCTAAAATAGTACATTCACATGGATCAGAAGTTTTTGCCCATTAAAGTATAGTGAAAACTTGAATCCCCTGATCTCCTATCAGAGTTGTAGGTAACTGTGATTAGTGATGTCAGGCATATCGTTGAAGACATTTTCGTATGTATTGAAAAAATGAATATGAAGGCCTATTGCTTCAATTTTTACACAGAAGTTGTAGGCTGCATAGAATGTTCTAAATCGTACTTTTTCCGTGGAAGAATGTATCTTCACTCTGAGGATGCTGTATCTTAAAGAAGTTGATGTATCGTGGTGGCTAATCTTCATTAAGCACTTACGTGTCAGGCATTCCTCTGACAGCTTTACGTGCAGTAACATGTTTGGCGTCAAAACAACCTCGAGAGGAGTAGTGGCTACTACCACCCCAGGTGACATGTGGAAACAGTTACAGGAGAGGTTAAACTCCGTGACAGCTGTGTCGATCAGCTTTTTGACCCTGTGACAAAATACCTGAGAACCATGTAAAGGAGGAAAGGTTTATTTTGGCTCATGGATTCCTAGCTGGCTTCACTGCCTTTAGGCTCCAGGAGAGGCAGAAGGATGTGGTGGAGGAAAGCTGCTCACCTCATGGCAGCCAGGAGGCAGAGAGGGGATGAGAACACAGGCTCCTGGGACTTCTTTCTTTTTTGTTCCATTTGGGTTTGTAGACTACTAGGCAGTGCCCCCCATGCTTAGGGAGGTCTCCTTCAGTTTACTGTCCCGCATGACACT
This sequence comes from Fukomys damarensis, assembly GCF_012274545.1. Classification (NCBI taxonomy): domain Eukaryota; kingdom Metazoa; phylum Chordata; class Mammalia; order Rodentia; family Bathyergidae; genus Fukomys; species Fukomys damarensis. The sequence continues at coordinate 15,888,012 of NW_022900947.1, read as the reverse complement.
TGTCTCTGGAAATAGCCACACAGATGTATCCAGAAGTGTGCTTTTCTAATTTTCTAGATGTTTTCAGTCCAATCAAGCTGGTAATCAAGATTAACCATCTCATCAACAAAGTACATGTTGAAATTAAAATTTGAAGCCAGAAGTCTGGTTCTGGAATCTGTGTTCCTAATCACTTTGCTAAATCTCCTTTCTCAAAACCGATATGAATGAGAGCCTCCTTGTTGTCTTTTCTTACCATATTACTTCATGTCCCTACTGTAATTTAATTAGATATTTCTCTCTTCTGTTTCTTTCCAGGAGTTGGCTTGTGTGACATCATTCTGCATGTTCAATGGGATATCTGCAGGATAAATTTCTCCACAATAATCTCTCCTCCTTTTTCATTAAACTGAGGTGCTCAGTTAATGACCCAGATCTTAGATGCATGGATTAATGATATTTTTACCTGTGATACACAGATTTAGCTAACACTAAGGTCAAAGTTTGTACTAGAGCAGTCATGAGCTCCCTTATTTCTTTCTAGTCGGTTGCCATACTGTCTCAGAAGATGTCTTCCCACCTACCCGTGTGATATCACATGTTCTTAAACTTTACATACTCTCTGTTTGGGTTCTTTCTTTTTATATTGATGAGATTTATCTTTGTCTTTACACAAAGCAGCAATTTATAGTTTTCTCTGCTTCATATTAGTGCACTGAACAGATATACTACAATCTGTCCATTTTGTTTTTTAGATACTTGGTTATCGAGAAAAACATGCTCTAAATATTCACATACATGTTTTCAATGGATATACATGCTCTGAAGTAAAATATCTGGATTGTAGACCATGTACTCACTTTCAGTAGTTAGTGCAGATGGTAGACCAGTGGTCTCACTGGCTTACAGTCACACAGTAGTGAGACTTACAGTTGTTCCACGTCCTTGCTGATCCTTAGTCAACCTTAAATGTTCGTGATTTTGTGGTGCTATTGTGATATATCATTGTGGTTTTAGTTTGCACTTCTCTGGTGCCTGAAAATGTTGAGTATCTCTGTATTTTCTTATTGATAGTTTAATGCTCCCTTTTGTGAAGCCCTCAAAAGCTTGGATTTATTTAAAATGGGTTTGTTTTATAGAAGATCTTGATATGTTCACTCCTTGTTGGATATGCACATTGAAGATATCCCTTCCCAGTCTGTCCCTTTGTCCTTTTTCTGTTAATCTTTTTATGAACAGTTTCACATTTTCCTGAAGTCTGGTTTCTCAGTTTGCTTTTTTTTTTTTTTTTTTTTTTTTTTTTTTTTTTTTTTGTTTTTTTTCACCCTCTTATTTTTCAGTTAGTGTTTTTACACCCTCATAAGTACATGAGGGTCTTCTTTCCTTCAGGTAGTCCTAATGTGTTTCAGCATTTAGGTCCACAATTTGACTGATGCCGATTCTGTCTGTAGTTCGAGGTAAGGGGATCGAAACCCTTACTTATTCTACTTTATTCTCAAAAAAGTAGATAATAAAGTAGCACAGAAGTCAATTGTAGTTTTGGTTTGGTTTGGTTTGGGTTTTGATTTATGATTTCAGATCTAAAAATCTTATCCCTATACCCATGTAATTCTTGGTGTTCTGACATAGAATAGTGTCCTCAGATGTTTTCTTTGGAGTGTATCTTGTTCAGATCCTGGCGAATTGAGATAATTACTCATTTTAATTCTTGTTATTGGTTTGATGGTGATGAATTATTTAATACTTTCATTATTCTATATTTAGCAGTCCTTGGGCTTGAATTACCTCTTCTAAGTACCTCTTGCTACTCTGTCAAGTAGAAAGTTCTGGAAACTATTGGGAGCCTTCTTAATGATCATCTACATGACTTTTCCCACACTGCAGGTGCTCCGCTTTTCTCTGTATCAGTGTAGTTAACTTCTGTGGACAGTGTTGTTTTTCACTTCCTGCTTAGTTTTCTCCTAAAGCTCTGTGCCATGAAAAAGTGTGACATATCGTTAGCCACAGCTTGTGGTGGGGTGAGTGCCAGGGTGGGACTCCTGTCTTACTAATTCCTGTCTTGCAAATGTGAACAGTAGTTTTACTTTTTCCTCTTGAAAGTATCTTCTGTGTCATTTTTATACAATGCCGTTAGTCATTGTTTATGTTAACACAGACTGTGTTATTGAAAATAATTTTACTCAGAGTTTGCTTTATCTTTCACTGTTAACCTTCTAACTTGTTTGCTGCCCTGATCATTAACTGTCTCAAGTGTTTTTTTGTTTTTTTGAGACAAGGCTTCACTAAGTCACTAAATTAACTAGGCTGAGCTTGTGATTCTTCTACTTCAGCCTCTCAGAGTGGATTATAGGCATGTGCCATCACACCCACCTCCTTAGATTTTCTTCTGTTGCTTAGTCTTGCCAGCTGCATTGTAGTTTGCTTTTCTTTCTTTTTCTTTTAATTCCTTTTAATCCTGGAAGCCAAGATTTTTGAAAATATTTTTAAATGGTTATGTTTTAAATGATTAGTAAGTACTTGCATAATAGCTCAAATTTGCCTTATGACCCACACAACCTAAAATATTTACTATCTGGCTCTCCATACGTTTCCCTGAATTGTTTTCACAGGGGCTCTCCACATTCAGGCAACTCACAGCTCACCTGTAATGTCAGTGCCCTCTGTGACTTGGACAGAGGGGCTTGCTTGTGCCTTTCTCTAGTTTAATTGTAAGCATTTTGCCTCCTCTTTTAATGCTTGTTTTGTTTCTCATTCTTTGTCCCATGCATTTAGTTTTTGGAAAAAATACTGATTTATTTTAAACTTCAGTGTTTGATACAGTGTATTTTGAGAACTGAATCAATCAGGATGCTGTCTGATGGCTTTATTAGCTAGCATTCTGCTGCCCTTGTTTTGTTGCCATCTGCTACGGACTGTGAAAGGCATCTTTACACACCCTCCTTCCACTCCTTCCTCAAGCCCTGTGAGATGATTGGTGGGGCTCCATTTTTATGGAGAGAAAATGGCCCCACGTTGTACAGCTATACAGTGCAACGTGCTAGTGAACATTTCCTCCAGGAATCTAAAGCACGCAGTGCATGAAAGGAGTCTGGAGGCTAGAGCTTAGCTATTGGAAGTTTATCCTCAAGTATTAATTTTGCACCAGCATGGTAGCTTTTCATAGAAATAAAGGGAAAACGTATCTATTTTTAATAGCATCTCCCTGCTTTTATTGCCTCAACATTTTAAAATTTTTCCTACTAATATTCTAGAATTTTAACAGAATGTGAATCTCTTGAGGCCGTGGGCTATAGACTAATATGGTGGGCACCCTAACTTTATCTTGTATTTTCCTCTTTGTGTACTTAGTTTATATGTCTGTTTCGCAAAGGCTGGAACAGTATTCTGCACCCAATTAAAGTTCGTAGACTAAACAGGTAGACTAGAAGTTGGAGACTTATCATGGTACAGTGGAGCACTCAAGTTGGAGTTCAGTTTCTGGTCTTGTCTCCAGCTTCCCACTAACTGATTTTGTTCAGATTTTTTTGTCATTAGCTGTTTATCTTTTGTTGTGAGCAATTTGGTAAGGTGTTCCATTATGATCTTTTTTGATCTGTAATTTTATACTGTCTACTTTAGAGTCTTCCCTGGGAGAATGTGTTCATTCCCTCTCTACTCAGTTGATGCCTTCTTCCATTTCCTTTCCTGTTGGTCACTTGTTCCCTTTCTTTTTCATTCATCTGTTAATGTTTCAGGTATGTCAAGAGCTTTCTCATTCAAGATACTTCGCTGTGAAATCCTTCCTGCATCCAGCCATCATTTTTTAGCATTAAAAGTTAGTGAAGAATGCCAGGCGTGGTGGCGCAGGCCTGTAATCCCAGCACCCGAGAGGCTGAGGCAGGAGGATCAGTGTGAGTTCGAGACCAGCCTGGGCTGCATAGTGAGTTCCAGGTCAGTCTCAACTACACAGTGAGACCCTTTCTCAAAAAAACAAACAAACAAAAAAGAAGTTAGTGAAGAAAGAGAATGTCCGTAAGGGATCTGGCAAATCTATAGCTTTGACTCCTGCAACCCATTTTCTCACCTGACCACCATGGCCAGGTTGGTGGTGTCTTCCCAGCCTGCCCTGGTGATTTCTAAAGAAGCCAACATTAAGATGTGTGTTGTTTTCATTTTCGTGAAGCAATTTCTGCATCGTGTTTGAGAACAGAGACTTGTCAGCCAGACTCCTCGGGATCTCATTATAGCCTTTCACTTCTCTGTCTCTTCATTTTCTAAGCTATAAAATGGGGCCAGTAATACACCTGCTTCCCAGGGTTACTCTTTGTAAATTGCAGGACATAGTGCCTGCAGTAGGGTCCGTGCTTATGTAAGTGACTTGCAGTTATTGGTTGGTTTTTAAAAACTATATAGGCTTCTATGTCCTTTGCTTCCATACTGTATTGTTTATAGCGTCATCTGACATTGTCGGGATCTGATTGTAAATCTCTTTTCTCTGTGGCTTTGAGCTCTGCAAGTCCAGGAACCATAACTTACATTACATTTCTGGTGCCTTACATAGTGTTTGATCCTTTCATATTTGTGGTACCTGGGGCTGACTTGACTTCCAGTAATTAGAGGGATTTGTTCAGATTTGTTGATGTGGAGGCACTGCTCCTTTGTACCTTCTCAGCCGATGATTTAAGCAGCCTGATACTTGGACTCTAAGAGCATTCAGGGAGTGTCTTTCGTTGCTCTTCTATCACCCTCATGTGGGCTTTTGTTCCCTCTCCATTACCCTCCTGGCAGGACAGTATTCAGACTTATAAAGAAGATGGTCCTGTGTTGAATAAGAAAAGTTAGGAAGGCAAAGTTATGTGTGAAGAACACCAGTTCTGAAATAAAAGAGAGATGTCAAAAGCCAGAGCTTTTGTTTAATAATGTGTTTCAAAATATGAGAAAAGGAAAATATGGAAACAAAGTCTTTGCAAATAGAGAGGGGTGGAGGGGTTTAAGGGAAGGCAGGGGAATGGGGTAAAAATAAGAACCAAGATACATCATGTAAAAGTACAAGTTCCCAATGATGAATGTAACTGTACTGTATACTCAAATGTACCAGTAAGCTTCATAAAAAAGAAAAATAGTATGTTTCAGTCACTGAAGGAAGTCCTTGTGGTTCATTGTTCATAAAACTGCTGCTAGTGTGACTCTTTTGTTTTTCCCCTCAGGATTTGACAGGATCCGAACTGTATACCCAGATAGCCCGTCTTTTGCATCCTGTGGTTTATACTACTACTGTCATTCTCCTCTTGTGTCTCTTGGCCATCATTGTGAGTTACATTTACCATCACAGGTAAGAGATACCGGGCAACAAATGCAGACCTGTGGGTTTGGATTTGGAGGACTTCCTTTTACCTTTAATTATAATAAAACTAAGTTTGAAACCATGCTAGGCTTCCAGAGTAAGAATACGTACTGTGGAACACATATAAGCCCTCTTCATTGCATGCCATTAGAAACATGAATAATTAGTATAGCATCCAGCTGTTTTGCCGGGCTTGTGACTGGAGAGTAGCATGGGAGGTATGTGTTGGAGGTTGGAACAGTGGTGTGGACGGCAAGAAGGTGTGAAGGAAGGGTCTGTAAGCTCTGGTTGCTCCTATAAAGGTTTCTCTAGGTGGCAGCCTGTGTAACAACTTTTATTTTCTGTCTTTTTGTCTGTTGTGATACCCTTTATTTTATAAAGGGTATTTTTAAGAAAGTTTTGTGGTTGTTAAATGTGGGATATGGTTTTTGTTAATTGGAGGCAAAGCTACAGAAACTTTTATTTTATTTCTGGAAATAATGAACTAAAAGAATTTGCTAAGCAGAAATTCACTTTACGGAAGGTTTTGCCGGAACATATTTTCCTACTTAAGCTGGACATATATGGCATTTCTTGACATTTACTTGAGAAACAAAAGGAGATTTTGATATTTTTAAAAAGAGAGAGCGAGAGCGAGAAAGACTTCAACATTTCATTACAAAAGGCCAGGAAGAAATACTCTGGGCATTTAGACCACGCTATTCTAGTAAGTCAGGAAAAAGAACCATTGGCACATTGCAGAAATCTCTAGGTAGTCAATCAGATAATCTAGTTATTTTAAGGCAGCATCAGTAATAAAAGTAAGTATTTTTTATTATGGAGATTTTTAAAAATTATTTTAAAATTTATTAGTATACATTCCTAGTACATGATGATTACATTCCTTGTGGGAAGTTAGTACATGTATATAACACACCTTAATTCTTTCTTCATCCCCTTCCTACCCTCCGCAGCCCCCTGCCACCCTTTCCGTCTCTATGGAAAGAGATCAAGAGATTTTTTTCCTTAACTTGATATTCCTTTTTTTTCTTTTTATTAGTACATGCTTTCAATACATATTAAGTGCATCATAGGGTACAGGTCACATCTTGAGATTTGTTTAGTGTTTAGTAGACACAGTGATTGCATAAATGGCTTATCTTTTAATACATAAAGTGAAATGTTAAACTGTATTGAGTGACTTCTCAAATGCTGTGTGTGTCTAATAGTGTATGTTTAATAAAATGTTTAAATCGGAAACGTTTAGATTTCACCTTACTGTAGTTGTTTAACGTGTAGGTGAACATCACAGTGTCTTCTGTCCAGTACACCCGACTACATATTAATACTGTCTCATTTTTAAAACAGTTTGATTAGGATCAGTCTCAAGAGCTGGCACATGCTTGTGAACTTGTGCTTCCATATTTCCCTGACCTGTGTGGTCTTCGTGGGAGGAGTCACCCAGACCAGAAACGCCAGTGTCTGCCAGGCAGTAAGTCAGAGTGAACAACTGAAATGGAAAAATAATTGTATTTCAGCATAGCTTTGTGTCTCATTAAGTATAAAAGAGAAAATGTTTCTTTAAAGTCTTTTCTTTAAAGTTAAGCCAAATGCCTGTTCCTTAAACAGTTTAATACTTAAAGTTTTAAATTATCATTTCACAACTGAATACCTAACTTTATGGACTTGACTCTCCTTGGAAATTGGGCACTACTTGTCATGTCTATTACAGTGCCTAACAATTAATTCAAATATTTATAAATTTCTGACTTTAACTGAAAGAATAGTGACATTTTCTGACTGTGGGGTTTTAAAAATTACTTCATTGATGAAAAGAATAGGAATTATGTAAAAATAAACACGAGGCTCAATAAATGCAAAGAATTAAATATTCATGTTTTCATATAAATCCTTACATATATACCTTAATATATACCTTTTGTGAACAGTATTCTTGCAGTATAAACAAAAAATTGAAACACTCCAATATAAGAGTAAGAAGTATCCAAAATTTTATTTCCCTATTTGTGTATTTTTCATATGAAGAATTGCAAGAAGTATCACATAAAAACTCAGAGTTCTGACTGCATAGGGCCAGGGATGTAGCTCAGTGACACCACACCTGCCTGGCAAGTAAGAGGTACTGAGTTCAATCCCTGGTACCAAAAAAAGAGAGTTTTGACTGCCTGGATTTACATCTCAGGTCTTCCATTTACTGGTAGTATTTTTATGGACAGTTTAACCTTTTTGTTTTCATATTGTGGCAGAAAAACATTAGACCTACTCCCTTTACAAATGTTTCAGTGTATATACAATGTTGGCCAACAGATGTATAGAACTTTTTATTTTGTATGATGGTTTATCAACTTTATACCCATTGAACAGCAGCTTATTTTCTTCTCCCTCTAGACTCTGTCAGCACCCTTCTGCGAATTTGAGTACTTTGGGTACTTCATATAAGTGGAGTTATACAGCATTTGTCTGTCTGTGATTTATTTTTTTCACTTAGAAATCCTGAAGGTTTATGTGTATTGTAGAATATGACAATATTTCCTTTTAATGCCTGAATAGTATTCCATATTACTTTCCTTGTATACTTATTACAGATTATATTTATCCCTCGGGCTTTATGACCAATACTGCAGTGAACCTGGAATACAGAGATCTCTTCAAGATCCTCATTTTATTATTTAATCTTTCTATGTCTGAGTTTTCTTATTTATAAATTGAGAATAATTGAATTGTTGGATGGTCTGATTATTACGTTAAGAACTCTAAGGAATTTGCATATTAAAATTCAGCAAAGAATGAATATAAGTTTAATATATGGAAGTTTGCTGAAATGCAACTATGAGAAAGCACAACGGATGAAAAGAGACCATTTAGGTAATATCAAAGACTTATCAAGTACTTAGAGATAATATATTCAAGATTTACAGGAAAAAAGACCTGCATAAATGGAAAGAACTATTATACCCAAGGATAGGAAGACAGTATCACAAGACTGGCAGTTCCTTCTAAATTAATTTATAGATAAAGAGGTATTTTTTTTTTCATGAAACTTGATACTTAAATTTATCTGAAAGTGAAGGGTGAAAGAGAGCCAAGATACTTGTGAGAAGGAAGAGCAACGCTAGAATAGTGTCCTAGTGATCCAGGCTGCCAGCTGTGATAATTGAGTCCTGGGGTAGTAGCTGTGTCGAGATGGCTGAGCTGAGCAGCAGTGCTGTGGAGTCCAGACCGACCTGGGCAGGACTTGGGGTACAGCGGAGACAGCCAACCTAATCAGCTGTGCCCACCACCGTGACTGAGTGGATTGGGGAAACGCCATTTGGAAAGAGATTTAAAGGACCTCTACCCCATTTTATGTTGAAAACGGTACAAAAAGTCAACTCTGGTTGGATTAAAAACTTAAAAGTACAAACCAAAATCTTAAACTTTTTTTTAGAAAATGTTGTAGAACTTGAGTTAAGAAAAGATTTTTTAGAATAAAACAATAAAAGGCATTCACTAGAAAAGATACAAATTTGACTAAGATGAGAACTTTTATTTATTAAGTACCCTTAAAGTCATTTGAAAGGTAGGTTACAAATTGGAAGAAGCTATTTCCATTCATACAACTGGTGGAGCATTAGGATAAAAAATAAAGCAGAAATATAATCATGAGTGGGCCACAAGTGCCCAGCAGAAGTGGTAAGACAAAGGATAGGCATGTCTTGGGAGATTAAGCACATAGGGCCAGAATGCATGAAATGTTCAGCACCATTCGGAGGCCTTAAAGATGCAAATGTAACAATTAATTACCATTTTATGCTTTTTATAATGGCAGAAACTAAGCCTGGGAATGCCAAATAATGATGAAAATGTGGCTCCTCAGGCTCTTGGATATACTGTTGATGGGGACATTAGTGGATAGTGGATGTACGTTGTATACTCCGGGAGTCTGTAGTTTCCATAGTAAATCATTCACATAACCATGGACCCCAGAAGTTCCACTCCTGGGCCCAAGGAGTAACCTTGCCTGTGTGCCTGGGTTGGAATATTCATGTCATCAGTATATTCAGTAGATAAAACCTTGAAGCAACTCAAATGCCTATCACAGAATAAACTAATAAACACTGGTATGCTGGAATCAAAACGAGTATTATAACAGTGTAGAATAGCACCAGTGAGTGTTAGGAAAAATTCAAGTCTCAAAAATCATATTCACACAGTACCTTTTTTTTTAAATAAAAATGACTAAAATAGGCCATATACGTTTAACAAAAATAGATGAGTGCATTAACTCCTATAAAAAAGACCAAGAACGTAAGAGTATAGGACAACGGTTGCCTTGGACATGGAGGTGATATGGATAGATACAGGTTATTTACAAGATGATAACTTTTGTCTTGCTGGTAGATTCTTGGATGCTTATTGCATTATTAACAGCAGTCACGAATAAAGGCACACCATGCTTAACCCAGTCATCAGATGTGTGATGAACCCGAGCCTTATGATTAATCTAGCATTATATACCTGAAAATGTATGTGTTTTTCTAAGAATTATTGAGAGGATTAAATGATTCCGCAGTTTGAATAGTAGCAAGCATACAGTGACTTATCAGTGTAAGTTATCTAATACCATGCTACTAATATTTACTGGCACAATTATCTCTCAGTTATGTAGTATTTTTGTTTGTTCACAACCATTACTATATATTTGAAAAGCAAACTTTGGCTTGGAGCTTACAAGAAATCAGATAAGGTCTCACTTTTAATGCATGGACAAAAACATAGATTCTGTGCCGTTAGTTTTTCCTCTTCTTCACATGGGTGTTTCTCATTATACCTTGGGGTGTCTTTGTTACCACTTCAGAAATACCGTCCATCACCTCCCATTGTTACCTTTAGAACTCTGTACCTTCCTGTTTGTTCTCTCTGGGCAAGAATTATGTCAGTTCATTTCACCCAGATTTACGCAGGGACCAACACAGGACCTGATCCCTAGTAGGTGCTCAGAGTAAAAAGAAGGCCATGTTTGCACATAGTTCAAATCATTCAAACCAAAAGCTGTTGTGAGCATAGACTCTATTCGTACAATACACAGTACACATTGGTATTAATGGTCTCAATTTGGTCTAACAGTATTCATTGATTTCCTGAAGCAGACATATTAATTTATTTCATTAAGGAAATGAATAAAAGAGGCTATTGTAAAGATGGCTGCCTTTCATTGTGTTGAGTGCTGTTTTGTACCATTTATAAAGTGAAGAGGAGATGAGTTACATGGGCTTTTTAGGGCCTCTAGAACAAATGCCCGTTAGTTAAAGATTTACACAAGAAAAAGAAAAGGCATGTATTCAGATGTTCTACCTGTTAATTTTCTATTTTACAATGCCCTCCCCTTCTTTGAAAGATAGCATCACTTTTGACTCAAATGTTACTTTTTAAAACACTTAATTCAGTTAGTAGCCAGCTGAGCAGAGGTGGTGGAATGCAAAAAGTTCTGGTCGAGAATTCCAGATCCTAGGAGGTAGGCGCCAGTTCTTTCTACCTGAACAGCTTGTTCTGCTGCTCACTTACCGACTAGGGGCAGAAAGGTTTTCCTATAAAATAGTGGGTCAGGCTGGCTGAGTTAAATGATGCACACTGTTTCCTCAGTCAGTTCCAGTGCTTTCCGTGGGCTTTAACTGTTTTGCAAAAGGAGCTGGAGCAGAGCTAAGAGGCTGAGTGAGAGAAGAAAAGAGGCCATTGGTTGGTCCTTGATTTTCATAGCTGTGCAGTGAAGGGATTTGACTTTTGCTGTACCAACTCAGGGATTTATCTGTTAAATGTAGTACCCCCTGGTCTCCTCAGGTATTCTTTTATATCTGTCATCCAGAAAATTCTTTTAGCCTCAGTCTGTGGGTCAGTATGTAGCTCAAGGTTAATAATACTGACCAGTCGGCGAAGCTAAGAAAACAGAGTAAGTTCATATACAAAAGTATATTTTTGTACATCTCACAGTCATTCACTAGTGCAAGCTATAATTATTTTAGTTTTTGTATATTTAAATATGATTTGTCATAAAGGTCTTTTTGTTTTGTATAGCTCTGCTGTCTTGAGTTATTGATAATTTTAAAAATTTTAGGATATGAATTTATATTTATGGTTAGGAAGCATATCTAATGTGGGGTTCTATTTATACTATTACTATTTTGTAGCTTTGGAAATTATTGTCCAAGGCCAGGGATTTAGCTCAGTGGCTCCACAGCCTGCCTTGCAAGCGCAAGGACCTGAGTTCGAGTTCCGGTACCAAAAAAAAAATATATTGTCCAAAGGTAAAGTGGATTTCTTAAGTGATAATCCATTATATTTAATTAGTTCTTTATATAGCCTTTGTATTGGATTTCTGGTTTATCTGTGACGGTGAGATTGTATTGAATATATAGCCCTGGTGTTGGTTGGAAAATACCATAGGAAGCCCTCATTACTACGTCTTAATTTTTCCATTTTTCTGGTTCATATGAAATGTTTAGTGATTTGCTTATGTGCCTGTCTGAGCAGAGACCATTAGATTCCTAAAATCATTTAACAAGATTGCAAGTTAGGTCCATCCAACCAGGGCAACTTAGCAAGACCCTGTCTCTAAATAAAAAATAAAAAAGAACTGGAGATGTAGCTCAATGTAAAGCCCCTGGGTTTAAATCCCAGTATTGAAGAAGAAAAAAAGAGGGGGAATACTTTTCTTTGAAATTTAGAAATGCCATAGAAAACACTGCAAAGCCTAAAAACTGAGTTACTTTGCTTAGAAAACTCTCCATCTTGTGCCTTCTGTGTTGAAAGCATGTTTAACTTACTGTATTTTATAGTTCTTATTCTTTTCACCTTTGTGTCAAAGAAAACTCCAGCAAGAGTAGAATCCAAATCAGTGATTTGTCTTGAATTTATTGGTTTCTATGCACCAAATTCATTTATACTGCTTTTACTTGCAGTGTCTGGTGTGACTTGAATTGGCTCAAAGGGCTATTTTATGCTTTTTGTTCCACTTCTATCTATAAATTTTTCTTTCACAGTGCAGTCAGCAAACTAACAGAGACCAAGGAGCGACTTGTCTCCTTAGGCAGAAGACGACTTCCAGCTTCTCTAGTTTGGGCGACCCGGAGCCCCCTCCCGACACTCCAGTCATGGCACTATTTACCCTGGACAGTGGCTCCCATGTTGTTTGCTCTGCAAATAAGGCTTTGGTATCACCAAGGATTGCATGTAGAGGGATTTTTGTTAAACCCCAGACAGTGGTATACATGCTTTTGTTTTTTACTTAGGTCTGATAATGTCAGCTGATTTGATTTTCTTGAGATTGGAGAACCATCTCTTTAAAATGAGAACTTTTTTCCTGGAGATTTTCATTACTAGAATCTTACAATATTTATGTAAGAAAAAAAGTGACCCAAAGCAACAGTAAGTTATTAGTTAAGAAAGCTGGATTATGTTCTTGATGATCTGTGAAACATGGCACTTAATTATCTTTAAAGAAAATTTTTTTTTCTTTGAGACAAGGTCTCACTGTGTAGTTCTGACTGTCCTTGAACTCACCGTGTACCCCAAGCTGGCCTCAAACTCACAGTGATCCTCTTGCCTCAGCCTCCTGAGTGCTGGGATCACAGGCGTGTGCCACCATGCCTAGTGACTTAAATTTTTTTTTATAGCTTAATCCCCTCTCATACCTTCAGCTGGAATTTGGTCCTCAGGTAGCATTGCTTTAAACACGGGTCATTAAATAAGCGTGCCTCTTGTCATCACTTGGAAAAAGCTCCATGAGTATCATCATTTACATGTATTGCACATATCCTCTGTTTGTTGAGCATCTAGCATAGCCCAGATTCTGTTACTATTCGATCCCTAGAACTGTCTATTGAGACCAATCCCACTACCATATTGAGGAAACTTAATTTTAGAGAGGTCCCATTATTTTCTCAACATGACACTTTCCCAAATGAGGAGGTTAGTGCTTAAGATATGGTATGACTTCATGTAGATCATACAGCAGGTAGGAGGTGTATATACAGTTTTTAAATCTGGCAAAATTTTATTCCTGGGTTTACTGCCTTAATCAACGTCATATTATGTTGCTTTCTTACCAGGATAGGAGAAGCTTGTGTCAGAATTCAAGTCTCTTTCTCTAAGACATACTCTCTGTGTGCTTTGGCTTTCAGCTTCCAGTTAACCCTTTTCCTCTATTTTTTTCTTAAAATGAGTCCTGGAAACTGAACCCTGTTTGTGACATTCCATATGTGGAAAGCAGGACTTTGGGTGCCTGTGATGTGTTATATTGCGGGTCATCTTGAGTGGGTCTGTAGTCTTCGGCCCTCCTGGCTCTAGCTTTTGGTTTGAACGTTGGAGGGATGTAATATTTAAGAGTGCTTTATTAGCAGGCAAAAACAATGATCATTAAAATGACCTTTTTAATGATCTTTAGTCAGACTTGTTAAAACATTTCATTTGATTTATATATATTCCTCAATGTTCCCTGTAGGTTGGAATAATTCTTCATTATTCCACCCTTGCCACTGTACTATGGGTGGGAGTGACTGCTCGAAATATCTATAAACAAGTCACCAAAAAAGCTAAAAGATGCCAGGATCCTGATGAACCTCCCCCTCCACCAAGACCAATGCTCAGGTATCTAATGTCTTTGTTGTGTTAAGTGTTAATTAACTGTTTGCTGTAGTTGAAGCAGAGTTGTAAATTATAAGAAAAATTGACAAGTCTATTTTGAGAAGTAAAAGGATGGACCTGTAAGCTGTGCTGCCTGGTTTTGACTGTGGGTTACCCAGCCTTCCTGCTGTACTTCTTCTGCACCCTCGCTGTGCCCCTGAGCTCCTCTCCAGAAAGGGGATAACTCCACTTGCAGAGCTTTAGGGAGGAATGAATGTGTTAATGCGCGAAACCCTTAAGATGTTACTGGCTTTGTAGCAGGCACTCTGAAAAGTTAACCTTTTAGTTCTTTAAGGTCATATGTCACCTTCTCAATTTCCTCAATGGAGAATCCACTTAATTATTCTCTACACAAGATAAAGTGGATTTGTAGTCATGGCCTTCCCACCCACTATAATAAGAGAAAAATTAAGCAGATTAAGTATCGTGATAGAGGTGTAAAAAAATTTATCAGTCGTGGCAGAGTTCGTCAAATGCCTGGCCTGTATCTGGCCCTGGGCTAGGGACTGCAAGTGCCCGCCCTCCCCTTGAGTTTGAGGTGCGGGAGGAGAACTAAGGCAAGTTCTTTGGAAGCACAAAGAAAGCAGCCGTGAGTTTGGGCAGCCTCTAGGAAATGCTGGAGCACTGTCATGATGAAGGCAAAGGGTGGAAGGGCCCTAACGGGGAGTCAGCTGAGGAACGTGGGAAGTGCAGCCTGGCTGGATCCTAGGGTGCCGAGGACGGAGGAGCAGGAACTCAGGGTGAAAGCTGGGGCTGGGCCTGCCGCGGGGTCATGTTAGAAAGATAAAATGGCATTGGTGTGGACTGCAAATCGGAACGGTGCCCTAGAACAGTGATGGCACATCTTTTAGGGCTTTCACAGTGATAACAGCCCACTGTGACGCGCAGCATAGGTTCACCACCATTCCCTAGACATAAGGAATTCCCTCTGGGTCATTAGGGTTCTCCCTACGAGAACTGCAGCCAGAACAGTGTCATAGACAACAGAGGAGGATCCGTGTTTGGAGACATGAGTTACTTTCTCTAGGACTGATGACCATTCGGATTTAAGAGGAAATTGGAGATGGCTACAGATGGCCCTCTCAATTCACCTAGGTTCCTTGATGATGGTGTTCCTATCAATGTGGAAAACACCACAGGAAAAATAGGCTGGGGGGTATGGAGGTAGCCCGGGGAAGGTACCCAATATGCCTGGTGCCCTTTCGCCCAGGGTCTTGGAGCTTACCAGTGCCTTTTTTATTAATGTACATTTTTGGAAGTCCAGTCACGAGCAGCATGACATAGTGTAGACAAAGCAGGCGACATTTCCATGTGCTGTAATTGAAACCCTGATAATGAAGGAGATCTCCCGGGGAGAAGTTAGTTAAGAAAAGTATGAACCCTGGACCTCATCTCTGTTTAGTAGATAGGCTGTAGGAAACAGTCACTGGGGGAAGCGGCAGAAAACACCTGCTAAGGTGGATGATTCCAGGGGAGAGTGGTTAGGTGGAGGATGAGGGGCAGCAGGAGTGATCAGCCGCTACAGTCACCCTGTAGGATGATATGGGGCACCTGTGCCACTTATGTTAAAGACTGGGGGAGGGTTGACTAGGAGGCCTGAGAATCCCACATTTAGCAGCTACTTATCATTGCTAGGTTCTGAGAAGAGAAGAAACAGAAAGAGTTCAGGTACAGCAGTTCCAAACCCTGCGCATCCCCTGAATGTCCCACATTCGCACATGCCCCCTTTGCTTTAGTCCAGCTCCTCCCACTAGGGCTGGTACCCTCCTTTCCTGGGGTAGCCCGAGTACATAAGGATTTACAAGGTGCTCCTGCCGTGGCAGCCTGTGGAGGAATTCAGAAATGCGGTCTGAATTGCCAGAAGGTCCAGGCAAAGGTCCAAGTCTGCAGAGTCCCATGATGGTCTGTTAGGGAGAATCAAGGGTTTTGCAAGCCTGGAGACAGTTGTCAAAGGCAATAGCAGAGACTGAGCTCCTCCAGAGAAGCGGGAGACTCCCTTCTTCTTTCCATTTTTATTCCATAAAGGGTACAAGTCATCCAGAAATGTGCTCAACCAATCCGCTAGGTGTCCCTTGTTGGGGGTGACGCTCTAGTTAACTGCGACACTAAGCAACAGTGCCATGGGGAAGGTGGGCGAGGGCCGCCCTTGAGTAGCCTTAGCATCACGGTGTGGGGTGGAAGAGCCCACGAGAAGGTATTGAAGCAAGGCAGGTGATGGCACCTGTTTCTGGGAGTTTGAAACTGAAGAGAGCGAAAGGAGGAGATAGTTCAAGAAAAGTCCTAGAAGGTGAGGAAAACTTGAAATGAGTTGGAACTAAAAGGGGGGCGGGGTAGCGTGGGACATTTTGAAGTAATAAAGTGAGAATTCATTGGTGACAGGAAGGTTCTGAGCAGAAAAAGAACCCCAAAGAAAAGGACAGAAGCCTAGATACATTTTGGAAGGGATGCTTTCTTTCCAGGGAAAAGGCAGATAGGAGTTAGTAAGAGGCAGGAAGAAGAGGAAGGTTGCCCATCTAGGTTTCTCTGCAGTCTGACATAAAAGACATGGTTCTGGTTTTACAGTTCAGAATCGCTAGCATCATCTTTAAGGATTTTGATGAGGATAGGATGCAGAAGCAATCCTGTATGGAATAATGTGTCATGAATATTGCCTTTATCCGGCCCATTCAGGATTGAGGGCTGTTTCTCAGAGAGGGTAAATACAGAATTAGGATTTTAACTGTACACAGGCATAACCAGCCAGGACGGAAAGTTCTTCTCAGGGAGCACAAAGGTCACCAGGTTATTTCAGTTGAGAAACTGTACTCAAAAAAAAATTTTTTTTTTGAGACAGGGTCTCACTATGTAGTCGAGACTGACCTGGAACTCACTATGTAGCCCAGCTGGTCTTGAACTCACAGTGATCCTCCTGCCTCAGCCTCCCGAGTGCTGGGATTACAGGTGTGCGCCACCACGCCCGGCTACACCTGCAGTTCTTGATGCACCTCTGTGTCTTTGGCTGTCCCAGTTTATCCACAGGAAAGGATTCCGAAGCTTTTGAAATCCAAATACCCTCTGTTTAGTCTGTTGGTGGAGGGATGCAGTACACATGGATAGAGGACCTGGAACACAAGGCTTAGCTAAACATTAATAGTGTTCATACACTGTCACATTCTTAGTATGAATCCTAGCACAGTGAAATTTTAGTGTCTGTCTCATAACGGACCAAATTTCCCATTCACCAGCTGAATTTGAAAGAAACCTCCAAAACCAAAATGAAGGTAAAATTCTGCATGCAGTAGGTGAGTGTTCCTTTCCTTGTCCACAAGGTGGCAGCAACTGACCAGCTTTCCTCAGCTCAGACCCTTCCAAGGTCTTATAGTTTAAAAAAAAAAGTAATCTAAAAACCCAAGCAAAACAGAAACTCATTTTTGCTTAAAAAAGTAATCTTCAGGGAATGAATTTTGATGTACTGAGATGCTGCAGTTCATATACCTGAAAAAATGCAGAATAAAGAACAGCTGCTGCCATTTTCCTCCTCCTCCTAGGTTCTACTTGATTGGTGGTGGGATCCCCATCATAGTTTGTGGCATAACAGCTGCGGCAAACATCAAGAATTACGGCAGTCGGCCAAGCGCACCCTAGTGAGTAGTTTGTGTTCTTTGTACTTGACCCAGTTGCTGCTCTTTAAGTATTTTTGTAGGCACTGTCTTTTATTGAAATTCCTCAGTTTGTTGAAATACACAGCATCTGATCTGGTTCACCACATTCTTTTCTAGTTGCTGGATGGCTTGGGAACCCTCTTTGGGCGCCTTCTATGGACCTGCCAGCTTCATTACTTTTGTAAACTGTATGTACTTTCTAAGCATATTTATTCAGTTAAAAAGACACCCTGAGCGCAAATATGAGCTTAAGGAGCCCACGGAAGAGCAACAGAGATTGGCAGCCAATGAAAATGGTGAAGTAAATCATCAGGATTCAATGTCTTTGTCCCTGATTTCTACATCAGCACTGGAGAACGAGCACACTTTTCATTCTCAGCTCTTGGGGGCCAGTCTTACCTTGCTCTTATACATCGCTTTGTGGATGTTTGGGGCCTTGGCCATTTCTTTGTATTACCCTTTGGACTTGGTTTTTAGCTTCTTTTTTGGAGCCACGTGTTTAACCTTCAGTGCGTTCATCATGATTCACCATTGTGTTAATAGGGAGGACGTCAGACTTGCGTGGATCGTGACCTGCTGCCCAGGATGGAGTTCATACTCAGTGCAAGTCAACGTCCAGCCCCCCAACTCAAGTGGGACAAATGGGGATGCACCTAAGTGCACCAATAGCAGTGCAGAGTCTTCATGTACAAACAAGAGCGCATCGAGCTTCAAAAATTCCTCCCAGGGTTGTAAGCTAACAAACTTGCAGGCTGCAGCAGCCCAGTGCCATACCAATTCTTTACCTTTGAACTCCAATCCTCAGCTTGATAACAGTCTCACAGAACATTCGATGGACAATGATATCAAAATGCATGTGGCGCCTTTAGATGTGCAGTTTCGACCAAATGTGCACTCAAGCCGCCACCATAAAAACCGGAGTAAAGGGCACCGGGCAAGCCGACTCACAGTCCTCCGCGAATATGCCTACGATGTTCCCACGAGTGTGGAAGGAAGCGTGCAGAATGGCTTACCCAAGAGTCGGCCAGGCAGTAACGAAGGACATTCTCGGAGTCGGAGGGCTTACTTAGCCTACAGAGAGAGACAGTACAACCCACCCCAGCAAGACAGTAGTGATGCTTGTAGCACACTGCCTAAAAGTAGCCGCAATTTCGAAAAGCCTCTTTCAACTAGTAGTAAAAAAGATGCATTAAGGAAGCCAACTGTAGTTGAACTTGAAAGTCAGCAGAAATCTTATGGCCTCAACTTGGCCATTCACAATGGACCAATTAAAAGCAGTGGACAGGAAGGACCTCTGCTCAGTACAGACAGCACTGGCAATGTTAGAACTGGATTATGGAAACACGAAACTACTGTGTAGCTCTGCTGGTCTTCCTTGGCGGAAACTGACATGAACTGTGATGTTCACATTCCTTTAAGCTATGAACTTCTGAAAACAGTTTACAGCCACCTTAGGGATTCAGAACAGTTTTGAATAAACTTCTAAGCTTTGGATTTTACTTATTTTATATTCCCAAATTGTTGCTTTTTTGTTTTTCATTAAAATAGGTCCATTAAAACATAAGTTTACTTGTCAAAGCACCAACAGGACACTTTGGGAATCTGAAATGTAATTTCTTAGAATGTGTAATACCTACTTAACATTTCAGGCTTGTATTTAATAAAATGAATAGGTGTTTGTCACTTTGTATTCCTTATGTTTTACGGGCCAAGCATTTAGCTCTGTTTTAATGAAACTTATACAGTGGGATATTTTAAGGAAAATTATATGTAAACCAGTTTCAGCTCTATTAACTTTGTTAACTATTGACTGGCATTTAAATCAAAGTGAATTTTTGAATGTTTTACAAATGTAGCTTTAAATGCTTCGGGTTTTAAAAAAGATCTCACAGAATGGCTTTTATAAATGGAAATGCCTAACAATTTCCTAAGTTGCATAATTTTACCACATCACTTCAATCTTTATACTATTGTCAACACTTTTGTAGCTTTTCCATGGCTTATATTTGAATTTAGTTTCATACTCTTTATTTCTAGTGTGTGTGCAGTCCTGCATGCATGTGTGCTACCCTCGAATGTAAATGAAGAACTACCACATAAGGTTCACTTTGAGTCATTCTGAGTTCTTCACCAGTGGCCTTCACGTTGGCTTCTGTTCGTACTGAAACAGGTGAAGTTCCTTAGGTCCGTGCTAAATTAATGACCTTTAAATTCCAAGCCAACAGTTTACATTAGGTGTGGGCAGTGCACTGCCGCTCTCCTTCCCTGTTCTTGTCCTAAATCTCACTGTGTTTCCCAGTTCTCTGTCATCTGCAAGACCATGCATGAAAAGTTCACAGCTTACATCTGTTTTCAGTGGAAGGCTAAAAGTTTAAATCAAATCAGACAAAAGTACACATTCAAGAGGTGCTAAAAGAGGCAAATAGTGTAGCCTACTGAAATTGGGAGAGAATAACCACCTGCCTTCAGAGAGCCATTCTTGAGACACTGAAGGACCACCCATTGTCATATAAATGTTCGCTTCCAATTAGGGCCCTGCTTTAGAACTGTGTTGCTTTGCTTCTCCCTGAGAAAACTGGTATTTCTATTGAAGACTGTTTGTAGGACAGCCTTGAGACGGTGAGTGGGGCAAATAAGATGGCCAGGGAAGAGATTCACCATCTGCACAGTTAATATACTTCCTAGCTCAGGCTGCTGTGGGAATTTGCTCTACTCTGTGCAGATGGTGTTTGGAAATGACAGAGATAAGCTAATGAGAAGGGCAGTGTGTGATCCTTCCTTCCTCACTGCTGTTCTTACTTTACTCTGCTGTGTGGTTCATTACGTTAGGGTTTGACCTGTTTGCCTCCCCTGTTGGTCAGTTCTACACATGGAGAAAAATTTGTTGCTTTCTTTTTCTCACCTTTCTATAGAAATTGAAATTTTTCTTTTCTTGGAAATGTTCTTCTTTGAATAAGCGTTTATTAATTTAACTATGACTTCTTTTAAATAACAGAAAAAGTAGGAACCAGGGATCAGAAAGGATCAGAAAAGAAATCAAACCATACAAGGAAATGAAGATTCCAGTGAAAATGTCCAGTGGGATTTTGCCACAGCCTCGGTGATGAGGATGACTCTGCACATCTTTCCTGTTTGGTTGAATTAAAGTTTGATGTTTTGTGTTTGGAATGTGAGTAACCCCTATGTGTTTCTCCCACCTTTGTCATTCATGACTTAGGGCTTGTTACCAGCTAGGTTTCTGTATGTTCCATGGAATTTGTAAAAGTAACAAATATTTCTGTTTTCTTAGAGATCAGTGCATTCATTTTCCGTGATTAAAAAAAAAAAAATGACAGCCAAGTCCCAAATACTTTAGAGTTGTTAGACATGCTAGCAAATCACACCATATCCAGGACCAGGACTGTTTCCTGATACGGAGGTCACTGGGCTTGATACCTCATTTTGTTGTTGCTGTGGTACTTCTTATCTATCATTTAATCACATTTAGTTCTTATCCAGATTTTCTGTTCTAGTTTCATAATGAGGTATAACTGGCTATATTCTACTTAGGGAACCAACCACACATGACTTGGTTTTTTATATTCCATAGAAGTTATTTTTAGATCATGCCATGTAATGTGAATGACTAAATGTGCGTGCCATATACTCTTATGTAACTTGATTTTATACTAAACTCTTCAGATAACAAATAGAAATTTGTTGCAAGGGGGCAAATTGGTTGGTGTATGCATATTTTTATGAACAGATTTATATATACTAATATAAATGCCTATTAGTATTTTGGGTCATTTATGGGTAGTGATTTCTAAATCTCGGGGCACTTTTTTTGGGGGGGCACTGAGGATCGAACTCAGGACCTTGTGCTGGAAAAACAGGTGGCAGAACCACTGAGCTGAATCCCTGGCCTGAGGGTATTTTGGATATAGATGTGATAATATAGTTACATCTATTTCAGTACATGTATATAAATAATAATGCAGATGCCAATTTGCTCATAGATGCTGGTGAGGCTAATAAGAGAAAAAAACTATTACAATAGACCTCTGTGCTTCAGGGGTTGATTTAGATTGCCCAAACTTAATTTGCATAAGAAAATAAAGAGTAAAGAAATAAATTAACTGAAAGCATCTAATGCAGGAATTAAGCTAAATAAATCAATGAAAACGGTACATACAACAATGTAAAATGTAAAACGTCAATTTTGTTTTTCTTTTTAAGGCTCATTTAATTTAATATAGTCATCCCTCTGTACCTACATCCATGAATTCCACTATGGATCATAAATATTTTTTATAATTGTGTATGTGCTGAACATGTAAAGAGTTTTTCCCCTTGGCCTTCCCTAAACAATACAGTATTAAAACTACTTGTGTAGTTTTATATATTGAACTAGGTATTATAAGTAATCTACAGATGATTTAAAATGTGGAAGATGTGTAGGTTAAATGCAAATGTCTTGTATTTTATGTAAGTGACTTGAACCATCTATGGATTTTTGTATTCATAAGGAATCCTGGGACGAGGTCCCCCTAGATACCAGTGGATCACTTTAGTTTCTCCAGTATTCTGATCTGTGAGATAATTGAATTTTTTGTAATTACTTCTGGTATTTCCTAAATTTGAATCAGTCCATTGCTTTTGCTAACTTTGTCATATTGTTCTTAACACTTATGTTAATGTCATATGGATCAGCTCATTTTGTTTTTACTAAAATACAGGCAATAATAAACTCAGATTTATTTGTATAAGCAAAGCATATTTCTTAAGGAAAAATTTGTGATTGTTTATAATCTGTCAATACTGAAAACCTGAGTACATATTGCTTGGTCTTAGACAAAGATTATAAACAAAAGCAAAATGCTGTTTTTTAAACTATTGATGTTAACTTGAATCTTCTAAATTACTTAGGGCCTCCAGTTTATAGCCATGTCATTTATTGGCCAGTGGATACAGGGACATTAATTGATGAACACATTCTTAGTCTCTGTCATGGATATTAAGTTAGTCTTTGTAGGCTGATTAGTCCTGGTCTGTCTACTCTTCTTTCTCTACTTAGCTTCCTATGCAGTAGAGGTCCCGGCAGCCTTTGCTCAAAGATTTTCTTTTGAATTTTTTCACTAGGCATACAAGAGGCTCAAAGGTAGATTCTGAACGTGAATTTAGAGGACAGTAATAATTGTGATGGTCGCTTATGCAAGAAAAGACTGAGCACTGTCTTCTCTTGCAGAATTGTGTTTAATTTCCTCACTAAAATTGCATTAGGCTTTAGTTCAAAAAACTTTTGCTTCATGCTGTTTGAAGCACATACTGACCTTCTAATTGTGTCCTGTGTATAAAATGGTAGAAGAAAACAAAATGTATTTGTCTTAATTCATTATTTACCACTTCTGTCTGGTTTGATCCAGTATCTACTGTTGCTGTCTGGCTTGAGAAGGTGCTGAAGACCTTTATCAGAATATTCCAGGTATCCTCAAAAAGTTTAAAGTACTTCCAAAGGACTCCAGATGCACACCTAGCCAGGTTTTTCCAACAACAAAATCCAGCTGATCTTCAGTTTTCCAGTAATTTTTTTCATTTTGTCTTGGTATATAGTACCAATGAAGGTTTGCTTCTATAGATAAATATTTATTGTTCAAATAAGGAAATAAGCAAGGTATGATTGCTTGCAAAGCTGATAGTCATGAGTATTAAGCCAGGTTGAAAATTATGTCCAGCTACACATTCTATTTAAAAAGAAAAAAAACTGAAATCCAGTACTAAACAGAATGTTTTGTATCAGTGTCCATTCCTTTATAATAAAACTGATTTAAAGCATTACTTTAAAAGTCAACTTTATTGACAATTTTTATTGGCCTTTCATGAAAAGTTTTATTTTCTTTTTAACTTTAATGTTCAATTTGGGTAAACTGCTGTTTAAAAGATCAGCACATCTCAAGGTTTAAAATGATAAAGGTTTCTCACTGAAGGAATAGCCTGGCATATATGTTATTAACCTGGCAGCTCACCTCATCCAGGCTTCTTCTGTGTCTCTGCTCACCCACCTTGTGATCTTTCTGCAGAGAAGGGAGTGTAGTCAGCATATGGGAGGATCTTATGGTTCACACCTGGAGATCACATGGCATTTCTGTGTACAGACCAATACCATTGTGGTCCCTTTTTTTGTTTTTGTTAAAGGTAGACAGTTGGGTGAATAAGTTGCCATAGGGATGGATTCCTGGCATCTACAATTGAGTTTTATTCCCACCTAGTCTTGTATGACACTAAAAATCTTAAGCATTGATCCATTGTGAGTGCCAAGCAGAAATATTAATGTTCGAGCCAGTTGGAAATTATATGACGGTCAATATGTTGGCCACCTTGGGCTACTGTGGCAAAGTGGCACTGATTGGGAAAGATCATTTTTCTCCATTCTGGAGGCTGAAAGTCAGAGATCAGCGTGTTAGCATGATTGGACTGTGATGAGGGCTCTTCCTGGCTTGTAGATCCTGCCCTCTTGCTTATCCACCTCTCAGGTCTCTTTGCCAGGGTGCTAATCCCATGCATGAGAGCTCTTTTCTCTCAACATAGGGAGGATGACCTAATATTTAGCCCCACCTCCAAATATCACATTCATCACTACAGTCTCGATACAGCAGTTTTGGAGGAGCCTCAAAACTGTCTGGCATTCTGCCCATTTCCTTCCCCTAAATTTCATGTTCTGTTTAATCCTAGTAGCCCCAAAAGTCTTACTTCCACTCTCGTCTCTAGTCTCAGATCTCATCTGTCATGCAAATTAGATATGAATAAAGCTCAAGGTATTATTTATCCTGAGGTAAAATTTGTAGCTGTGAAGTTGTGAAGCTGTATATGTGTGTGTGCATAAAACAGTGGAATAGACTGAAGAGAAACTCCCATTCCAAAAAAGTAAGGGTGAAAGTTTCCAGTAAATCCAAACCCTAACAAGGATAATCCCATTAGAATTTGAGAACTGAAAATAATTATCTGTTTGATGTTTTTGCCTTTAAATGGGAGAGGCAGCAATCACTTTTAACCCAAGTGACCCACTAAAAATCACGACTTCCGGTTCTGTGATCTTCCACTTCAATGCTTGCACCAAGAGATGCAATGGTGATTCTGTTGAGCTACAAGATGAGATGCTACCTGGCTGTTTTGGTACCTCAGGGCAAGGAAGGGAGTTACTGTGCCGGGTAAAGTGATTGATTCTGCATACCAAGAGGGAAGTTGGGCTCTTATTCCATAATGGATTCCCATTGTGGAAGACTGAAGTCGGGGTTGTGTGTGTGTGTGTGTGTAGACAGTCCTCTTGTGTCGTTCACTGTGGCCTTAAACTCACTATGTAGTAGTTCAGGCTGACTTTGAACTCAATTGTGATGTTCCTGCCTCAGCCTCCCAAGTGCTGCAATTACAGGTGTGTGCCACCATGGCCAACTTGTGTAGAATATTCTTAAGGCATTTCTTGGTATTACTGTGTCCTTTGCATTATGGTCAGTAGTAACCTACAACCCAATCCAGGCAAGACTACTCATAGCCAAGACCCTTTGGGAATGAAGTTTTGAATCACGCCACCAAATAGATAACCCCAACTAGCTGACATACTTGCTGAAAGCAAAGAAAATACAGAAAGGATACTAGAAAATGATAGACGTCATTAGTAACAGCCATGTAACCAGGTACAGAAAAGAGCATGATCATGAATATTTCATTTTGTTGTGAATGTTTTGTATATATGCATATATAGCCTACATCTTTGTTTTCTTTGCTTTCATTCCTTTAACCTAAGTACATGGTCTCATACATATTTAACTTAAGATATATTGTCTTTATATTGTAGCATGTTAGTAGTATTTATTTTACACTGTAGTCTTTATGACCCAGGGACTTTACCACTTCTGGGGAAGGAGAGCATCTCCAGTTACACACTGGATAGATGTGTCATAATAGGTGGAGTTATGATCCTGTTGACTTTATTTGGAGATTTCTGGGTGTGTCTGTGAGAGACTTTGCAAGTGACCTCAGCATTTGAATCTATAGACGAGTAGAGTGCCCTTCCTAGCTGGGCATGGCTTGGGCATCATCCTGTCCACTGGGGTTTGAAATGAACAAAATTCATCTATCTTCCTGACTGGTGAGCCTAGTACATCTGTCTTTAGCCCTCAACTGGGCCTTTCATCATCAGGCTTGTGAGTTTCTCACTGTAGGATTTCTCAGCCTTCAGATTCCTCTAAGTTAGTTTCTTGTAAATCTTTGTTTCCTGCTCCTTAGAACACTGACTATATAGTAAACACTTTGATGTATCATTGCAAAGGACTCGGTTAGTACATGCAAGATCAGTATTCTAGTAGTCTATCTTTAACATTCTCCTAAGAATGATTGTATTAGAAAGCTGTTTTCCTAGCTGAGTGTGGTGGTACATGTCTGTCACCCTAGTACTCAGAGAGGCAGAGGCAGGAAAATTGTAAGCTCCAACTGAGCCTGGGCAACTTAGTAAGACCCTGTCTCAAACAAACATGAACAAATGATTGATTTTTAAAATTAAAAAAGTTAAGGGTTGTGGGATGTAGCTTAGTGTGAAGGGTCTGAGGTCAGTCCCAATTTTTGAAAGTTTGACTTGTATTCAGTGATGCCTAAACCCTGGACCTGTATAAATAAATGATATATATAGATTTTAAATTTCTCCTTGTTTCTGGTTTGCCTTTTTTCATTTCAGTGTTGTCTTTTGTTGAATAAGAGGTCTTAGTTCTGGTCAAGTATAGCATATCAATTTTAAAATTTTATGATTAGCAAATTAATTTTTATGGTTTGGATCAGGTAGGAAACAAGGTCCTATGTCTGTCTTTATGCCAGTACCACCCTCTCTATTGACTATTTTAGTTTTGTAGTAAATTTAGAAATTATGCACTGGGAGATCTACAACTTTGTTCTTTTTTAAGATTGCTATTATTAGTTTGCCAGAGCTGTCAAAGCAAAGTGCAGCCATTTATTTCTCATGGTTCTAGAGCCCCAAAATCCAGTGTCAGTTCATTTCTCCTGAAAGCTCTCTTTGGCTTCAGGCGGCCACTGTCTTTGTATGTCCTCCTGTGACTTTTGCTCTGTACACCCATATATCTGTTTCTCTAACATCTAAATTTCCTCATCTTAAAAGGATACCATAGATTGGATTAGGGCCCATCTTAAAGGCATCGTTGTAAAGGTTTTATCCTCAAATACATTCTGAATTGCTGGGATTTAGAGTATTGCTATGTGAATATTGGGGGAGTACAATTTAGCCAATAGCAGTTGTTTCGGCTGTTTGGGATTGCTCAAGGTTCTGTGATGGCTTCTGTCTAGATTTGTGTGCTCGGGTGGAGCTCTGGGGAGTACTGGATCGTGGGAGTGTAGCACTGGATGAGTCCACTGACGGATGTAGCACAGTTCTGGGTGTGACCGAATAGATTTACCAAAGTGGGAAGAACTCCCCTCCTTCCCTGTTATGGCTGGCACCAACCAACAGGCTTGTAGCCTTCATGGAATAAAAAGGAAAAGCAGAAGGAAGGTTGCTGCCTCCTGCCTGTCACACCATGAACTGTTTTTCCTCTACTGTGGCCCCTCTGCTATGTTGCGCTGCCTTGAAGCCAGCCAACTCTGGATTGAAACTACTGAAAAATGTTTTGTCCCAGCAGTGATAAAGCAACTAGGACTCATTCCACATATATATTAGGGTGAAATTTTCTATTTCAGAAAAAAAAAAATGCTGTTGGAATTTTGATAAGCATTGTATTCTGTGGATCACTTTGGCTATTATAGAGATCTAAATATTAAACCTTCTAGCCTATCAGCAGAGTATGTATTTCTGTTTATTGTGGCATCTTTAGTTTCTTTCATCAGTGTATTAAGTTTTCAATATATACATCATCCTCTTTGATATGATTGTAATTGGAATTGCATTTTAAATTTCATTTTTAAACTGTTCACCATTACTGTAGAGAAACTCAATTGCCTTTTGTTTGTTTGTCTTTGGTGGTGGTTCTGGGAATTCAATCCAAGGCTTTATACATGCAAGGCAAGTCCAGCATTGCTGAGCTACATCCCCTGTGCACCCTCCCTCCATTTTTCTGGTTGTTGTTTGAGAAACAGAGTTTTGTTAATTGGCCCAGGCTTTCCTGGAGTTTGTATTCCTCTTTCCTCAGCCTCCCTAGCGGCTGGGATTATAGATTATAGGTGTGTGCCATCATGCTTGGCATCATTCAGTATTTGTAATGTGCACACATTCCCAGATGTTAGTATGTGTTCAAATATGTTCTATACATATGTATATTATTTAGACATGTACAGAATTGTCAAGACTTTGTACTGCAGAGTTCCTAGGCCTAGGTGGTGACTTAGAGGACTGAAAACAGCCTCACCTGACTGTCCTGGCGGCTTGTGAGTCCTAAGTTGAACCTTAATCTCTCCATTGACTGTGGCACATTGATTTTCTGTCTTGCAGCTCTATGGAATTAATCCTGTAGTTCTAACTGTGTGTGTACATGTGTGTGCTATTATATTTATGGTTTTCCCAATATATGGTCATGTCATTGTCAAATATAATTTTAGTTATTTTTTAATATTGATGTTGATGATGATTTCTTTTTTAACCTAATTCCTAATTTGCTCTGGGTAGCATTTCCAGTACTGTGTTAAAAAAAAAAAAAAAAAAAAAGGGGTGAAACAGCCATCTTTGTCTTCCTGATTTTACAGGAAGACTTTTTAGTTTTTCGCCATTTAGTACAATATTAGTCATGGGTTTTTTATGTGTCATCTTTAGTATGCTGAAGTATTTTCTATACCTCTATTGAAATTTTTTATTAAAAAAGGTGAAGAATTTTCTCAAAAACTTTTTCTGTGTCACTTTAAATGCCAGTTTCTTCTCTTCTGTTATAAGTGGTGTATTACATTGATTTACATAAGTTGAACCATCTTGCATTTTAGAAATCAATTCCACTTATTTATGGTATATAATTCTTTCAATGTCCTGTTGGGTTTTTCTTTGTTTTCATTTGTTTGTTATTACTTGAATATTTTATTGAATGTTTTCATCAATAGTCATCCATTATTCCTCTTTTTAAACTTCAATGTGTTTTTTTATATACCTTTTAGGATAATTAGGAGTGTTTTCTGATGTTTACTTTGCTGAGCTTTTGCTATGAGTAGAATGTGGATTTTATGGAGCACTCTTTATATTTATTGAATGCTTCAGTGGTTGCTTTCATATGGACCTGGAATGTCTCCCAAAGACTGGAAGGACAAGGCTCCACCCCATTGGGCGCACTCCCAGTTGGTGGGGATGTGGAGAGGTGGGGTCTAGAGAGGCTTTAGGTCATTGTCAGCACCCTTGAAGACAACTGAGGGGCCCTGGTTTCTTCCTCTCTCTTACTTCATAGCCATAGCGGCTTTGCTCCTGTGCTCCTCGGAGGCCCCAAAGTAATGGAGCCAATTCACTGTGGACTGGAACCTCTAACATTGAGCCGAGATAAACCTTTCCCTTTGTGAGTCGGTTGCCTCAGGTATTTGTTCAAACGACAGAAAGATCACTGATTCAATAAACGTCTGCTTTGCTGTTACTGTAGTAAAGCACATGAGTGTGACTTGGACGGTAGGTAAACCTTACCTTTCTAGAACAATAGGCAGTGATGCGAGAAGGCTCCCTCTGTCTCCTTCCTGATTTTAGAGGAACTATTCTGTTGTGCAATACTGTCTTTCCTATGTGTGGCGGTCCAGCCGTCACAACACGAACATGCCTGAGTCGGGGAGTGAGGATTGAGAAAGGAAAGAACAATCAAGCCTGAGCGGAGACAAAGAGAAGTCTGATTTATTTCGCAGAAACAGCTCCTTTTATAGGTTCACATCAACAGGAAGCTTTTAAGGGCACACAACACCAAATCATTGTTTTTCAAAGACCGAATTTCCTGACTCTTACTGATAACATCAGATCTATGGCTGTCTCTTTGAGTTTCTTCCGTTGCAGCAACAAGTTTAACAAGCAGAGTCCTAGAATGTTACAGATTGTATCAATGCCTTGAGTGTAGAGGTGAAGAAATTTCCTTTTAAATGTCAAACTCCTAGAGGGCCACGGCCGGGCTCCCACACCTATGTATCTCCACTCCATTTGTGTGTATTCTTTTTGGATTTTTGTGTCTACATTTGTGAGTGATTTTTTCCTTTAAACTTCTAATGTCTTTATTAGGTTTTAGGTCAATATTTTACTGATTCCATAAAATGAGTTAAGATGCCTTAGTCCTTCCCTATTCTCTGACAGAGTTTATATGAGCTTGGAATTGTATCTTTCTTAAATATTTAGAAGTTTGCAAGTAAACTCATCTGAGCATCAAGTTTCTTTTCATGAGTTTTTCCTTAAAGATTCAATTTTCTGATAAATATTCCTACTAAATATTTCCTACATCTTCTAGTTACATTGTAGCAAGCTGTTATTTTCTTAATGCATATGTTTTATCCAGTTTGCTTAATTTATTCTTATAAAGTTCTTCATAGTAAGTTTTTCATAGCATCCTCTCATCCTTTAAAGGTGTGTGCTACTGCCACCTTGTTTTTATTCCTGATAATCTTTGTTTTTTCCATTAAAAAATTACTAGCATTAATAATTTCTTATTTTTATTAAGTTTTTCAAGAAACTAGCCCTAGCATGTTTCTGTTCATTTTTTATTTCCTTCCATGTTTTTTGAAGTTTGCTTTTGTTTTTGGTGTTGGGAACGCTCTTACACATTTTCACGCAACGGCAGATATCCAGCCCTGCCTGTTGGAGAGCACAAACCTCAGAATGTCTCTGCTCAGAGCCTGCGGACTTCTCCTTCAGAGCCTGGGAAACCAGGACCTTAAAGGCTTTAGCCGAGAAGGGAGGACTCAATTCTATACTTTTCGCGGAGTTCTTTCCAAAAGACCCATTTCATTACTTAGACTTCTCAGATCTGTTCCATTTACACTTTTTGCTCTCTTATAGCCATCCACTCAAAATTGTTAATAACAGCAATTAATAATTCTGTAATATTAATATTATTTCCCGTGTGAAGCAAGCATACAGTGTTTTCACATACAGCATCTCATCTGAGGTCTCGATAGTTCTGTGAGGTGGGTACCCACCCTTTTTTTTACGGACTGGACTGGATAACAGACTCAGAGAAGTAATGGGTTTGTTGAAGATAATACAGTCGGTGAAACTAGGCTCTGACCCTGGAACCGCACATAGCAATCTAATGTTCCAGCACCGCGACTATCTCTGTAAAGGTGAGTGGCGTTTCCTATCCGCATCAGAGCAAGTCAGCAGCCTAAGTCAGAGGCTCTGCCAAGCTTCTTAAAATGGGGTTTTAAGCATTTTTCTTCTAATGCATACGTTTAGAGCTATACATTTCTCTTTTCTCCCTGCACATCATTTCAAAATAACACAGACCATTAAGATTCATCCCCTTGCTCTTGAATAGCTCTGAAATTTGAGAAGTATATATAAATAACTTTGCTGTGGTTTGAGGGTGTTTCAGTAATTCCCCTAGAAATTCATGTGTTGAAATTTAATCTCCACATGAGGCACTGAGAGGTCGATTGATTGATGGATTGATTTTTGTGGTACTGGGTATTGAATGAACCCAAGGCCATCCCATTGAGCTACATCAGGCCATTTTTTATTCTTTATTTTGAGACAGGGTCTTGCTAAGTTTCTCAGGATAGGCTTCAGCTTGCAACTCTTCTGCCTCAATGACTGTTGGGATCATAGGCCTGTGCCACAGTGCCCAGCTCCGTGGTGGAATCCTGAACTGTCTGTAGTGTTTCAAGTTAGGGACTTCAGGAGGTGATTAAGGTTATAGGTAAAATCATTAGCATGGAGTCCCCATGAGTGAATTATGATGGCTTTAAAAGAAGAAGGGAGAGTCCAGAAGAGAGATACACAGTCCCTGTCTCTTTCTTTGTGTTAACCCACTTGCTTTGAGATTGCTGGTGAGAAGGCCATTGGCAGACGAAGCCCCTGGTCTCACAGCACCTTCAAAATGGACCCAAAACAAACCTCCCTTCTGTAAATTTAGTCTGTAGTAGTGTGCTGCAGAGAACAGATTATTTCCCCCTTTATCTCATTTTCTTTTTTGCTTATTTTTTAAGACAATATTGGATTACTTCTGTTTTCCCTAAGGGGCATTGTGTATTTTTAAGACTTTTACCCTTCTAGTGAGGATCACTTTACTCACATTTCAAAGCATCTTTTGATAGTTCTTTTCTTTCTCCTTTAAGCCCTTGGAAATTTCTGAAGTGAATTTTATGTGGGAAAGGCCCTTGAATGTGCTCCCATTTGAGAATACATCGTATAATGTACATTTACCTTAATGTAGACAAAACACTAAGAATATCTTTCTGTTGAATAATTCTAACCATGTTTCTGAAGATGTGATTTAGATAATCTTCTCACATAAAATGATCCCAGAAATAGTTTAGCTTTGTGAAAAGCTGAAGAAACCCTGGTTACTGTAGAATTACTGTAATCAACAGAAACAAAGTATAAGAGGAAATAATTTAAGTCAGATAAATATAATCTTTACAATTTAAAGTTCCTAACATTAAATGCAAATCATGTTTGAAAAGTGGTATTTATATGTGATTGCTGAATTCAGTTTTAAGTTGGCAGACCTAGAAGTTGCTGCTTTTTCCCTTTTCTTTGCTAAAGTTCCTGTCTCTTATCCCTACAGGAAGTGGATAGAAGGTAGCCAGAGAGGAAGTGAGTTGCGACCATAATATTGAGTCCTCCAAAGGGCCACATCCACAGGAAGAAATCCATCCACATTCGGGTTAGAAAAGAGGGAAGTTTATCAGTCATAGTCTGGCTCTAGTTTCTCTCTTCTGCAAGATTATGGTTACAACCTTCTGTGGTTATCCCCAACCAAAGATAGCAACATAAAAACTGCTCCTGTAAGGTAACACTTCTGTGCTTGAATGAAATGAATAAATCCTGAAAATATATACTTTCAATGCCTATGAGATTTATATGCCCAGATGTGAGTAGTGTCTTAGGTATTCAGCCCTGCTTTACCCAGATACTTTTGGAATGAACTGCTATAGCTGTCTCTCTTGTACCCCTTTATCTTACCTGATCTGAATGGATGCAGCAAGCATAAACATCATGTAATGTGATTGCCTGGAATTAATTATTACAAGAAGAGTTCATGGCCCATGCCAGGACACACAGTTTCATCCTTGGACATTTGAACTATAATGTTTTTTCTAATGCCTTAATTAGTCATTTGGAAATATAGTGTATCATTCAGTGCTTACTAGAAAAACAGGAATAATGTGAGATATATAAACATATGAGGATTTACAGTATGGGCTTACAATGTCAGTCTACAAAGTCAGGTGTGCAAGAGAGCTGTCTGTCTGCTGGAGAGCCAAAGGATCCGGTCAAAGGTCAGAGGCCTGGAGCTCACTGTAGTGTCCCATGCAAATCCCCTTTGGGAGGCAGAAGGGTCTGGAATGGAGGCTCAAGAGTCTGCCAGAAGCCAGGAGATGATGTCTAAGGTGAAGGTGAAGACCAGAACTCCTCCAAAGAAAGAGAGAGGAGGCTTCCTTTTTCCTTTCCATTTTATTCCATTCAGGCTACAAGCCTCTTGGTTAATGCCACTCTAACCCAAAATGGGTCTCCTATCTTCAGTAAATTCCTTCAGCCACACCCAGAACTGTGCTGATCCAATTAGTTGGGTGTTTCTTACTCAAGTTGACACAATCAGTTAACTATCACACTTAGAAACATTTGGCCATAGCATGTCCTGCCATGTAACTGCAGCCAGATAGAATCATGCAGAAAGCTCAGAATGATCAGAAGTAATAAATAGAATCCCAAGATGTTTTAAATGTTTAGATTTTAAAAGTTTCTGAAGTCTTGCAGCATTTTCTACCTGTAGATTCTGGGACATGCAAAGTCCTTTATCCCTTTTGGGGGTGTGGAGCTAGAATTGATTTCTGTTACATTGCATCCAAAAAGAATTTAGCTAATGCACCAATATTACCTCCATCTTATTTTTTGAAATATTCTCAAAAATGTCTGATTTCAATGTTTATTAGAACAAGTATTCTAAATCTGATAAGTAATGATTTCTTTTGGATAAACTAATTCTCATTGAGTAAACATCTCCTAGTGGTATGAATATTTTTATTGTGTCATTTTGTGGATGACAAATGATCTTAACCATTACTACTAAAGAAGGTTTTAAGAATGAAGAAATGCATTTCTTTAGGTAAAATACAGTATGTCATTGTCGTATATCTGCTTTTAATATTTTGCAGGTGAGGTTTTCTCTCCAGCTAAAATTTTTCTCATAAGAACACTCTTAATTACAGAGCTAACTTTTGTTCTTTCTTGCTTGCTTGCTTGCTTGCTTGCTTGCTTTTTTCTTTCTTTTTTATTTTTTTGGTACTGGCAATTGAACTTGGGTCATTGCACTTCCAAGGCAGGCGGCAGAACCACTGAGCTAAATCCCTGGCCCTTTAATTACAGTTCTTAATTCAAGTAGAAACAATATCAGACTGAAAAGCTAGTCAGAAGTAGAAATACTTTTCTGAAAATATTTTGAGTTTCACCTTTGAATACTCAAATTCTTTTTGACTCATTACATACTTTCTATTATCACACAGAAGACATGTTTTTAGCATTTAGCAGCTCATGGTGCTTCATTTATAATTTCTTATTTCTACTTTAGTGAGCAAGTCAGGTGCAGGATGTTAGAGTGCAATTCTCCTTGCTTCAGTGTTAACTGAGGTGCCAATTCAGTGACTGACAGGCCACCAAAAGCAGGGAAAGTACCATGAAATGCTATATCACAAAATGTAAAAGAACTTGTTCCGTTATACTTTAGTCCAAGTAAACTTGCCGCAAATATCTTATCTCAGAATTATAAAGTAAGTTTGCTACTGAACTAAAGGAAAGCTAATATAGGCTGATGCACTTGTGACAGATTTCAGAGTGGGCTGTGAAATAGGCCAACAAGCTCTGAATGGGAGGAGAAAGAGGTATGAAGACATTCCATGGGCCAGAAATACACCTCACAGAGAAGTGAGCTGGCAAGAGAACTTTCATGGAGCTTCTCCAGTAGCACTCTCTGTAGGAGCAAGGCAGTCTCAGCAGGAAGAGGCTTGAGTGACTTCCTTTAGGCAGGAATTTCACATGATTATGTTCATCCACTCATCTGTGTTGAGGGAACTGTAGAAGAGGGGCCCAGATGTCTCCGATCCCACTCTGGCAGTTCCTATTCAAGGAAGACTTTTTTTTTCTCTTGTTCTCTTTCAGATAAATCTTGTTTGCTGAACTTGTCAGTCCCGGTATAAGATAAAGCCATCTTTAGATGGGCAGGAAAGAGGTGTGGAAGTGGGGAAGCTGACTCCTACCCCATTCCTATCGCAGGCTTTGAACTGTGGTGTCTCTGCCAATCTGGAAGAAAATAGAAAAAGTGATATTAAAGCCAATGTACAGCTTTGTTGTGTTGAACTCCACTTTACTAATAGGTAGTTAAGAATGTTTTTCAGTTTTTATTTTTTTATTAGTACATGCCTGCAAGAATTTTTAGTGGTTCAATGGGACTGTACAACCTTTTGGCATTTTTGCATTTAGGCTCTTAAATTTTCTGAACAGTTTCAAGTATATAAAAATCAGAAATAATGGCATAATGAATCACTTCTCTAGAAGTAAATTGTGTCCTTTCTCTCAATTTTTTTGCAGTAGTGAAAGTTAAACCCAGCGATGTGCTAGACAAATCTACCTCTGAGGTATGCCTCTGGACCCCAAGCCATGACACTCCATGCAACTGAATTTGGAAATAAGGCTTTTAGGAGGCAAAATCAAATGTGTTTATTAGAGTAGAGTCCAAATTCAATAGAACTGATAGCCTTGTGAGACGATGAAGGGCAAGATCTCGGAGTCTCCACCGTACACTCGGTAAAGGCATGTGAGGCACAGTGAGGAGGTAGCAATACGCAAGCCCAGAAGACAGCTTTCACTAGAACCTGACCAAGCTGGCACCTTGATCTCATACTTCCAGCCTCCAGAGCTATGAGAAAGTAAATTTCTGGTTTTTAAGTCACCCTTTGTTTAGAAGCCTAAGTCGATGCATGCCCCAGTATGTACTATATCCAGTATATTTGAAATGTACCCCTACTTCATTCATGCTTTCCTATTCACCTGCCTTCTTTCCTGCCTCCCTCATGTCCTCGTTCCCTCTTTTGATTTCTTCCCTCCTTATTTCCATGTTCCTTTGTTCGTTCATATAAAGTCTTTGAAATACAATGTTATAGTTTTCATCTTCAATTTTTTTATTCTCTGTATTTTCTATTACCATATGCATATTTTTTTTCTTTAAGCTAAAATATTTGCTTTAGTAATTTTCTTTTTGCTGGGACAAAAATGACCGAACATGTGATTTAAAGGAAAAGAGCTTTATTTTGGCCCACAGTTTCACTCAGTGTTTGCCTAGCTCAAAGGCAAGAATAAGATGGAGGGAAATGTGCTCAACCCAGCAGAGCCAGAAAGTAGAAAATGAAAGGTGGGGCTAAGGAGGCAACTGTGTGCTCTCTTTGGCCCCAAATTTGAAGGTGCTTTTTGATGAAACTCCAAATTTTTTATACCATGAGCTCTACCATTTGCTCCTGATTCTCATTTTAGATCTGACTAAAAGCAGCCAGCAGTATCTATACCACCTTGAATGTTGGGCTGCCTTGAAATTTCTCCTGAAAATTCATTAACCTGCAACTCTTAATCTGTCTCCCAAAAAAATCTCAATACATGGGCAAAATATAGAAAAATGTCTGCCAGAGCATAACACACATGGCCTCTAGTCCAAATGCCAGTGGAGTCCTTGTTCCCAACTAAAATCTCCTCAGCCTGGCCTTGAGTGTTTGCAGTTTTATAAGCATTCTGGTCTGCTGAGCTCTGCCCAGACTCTCCCATGAAACTCAGATTATAGCCCACTAGTGCTTCTCTAACTGACATCTTCAAACCTTTCCATGCTCCTCCCATAAATCCCTTCCAAAAGCTGCTGGTCCACAGGAGTAATGATCTAATTTCTCTGTTACCATAATTTGTTATTATCATTGGGACAAAATACTCAGCATCCTCAATTTAAAGGAGGAGAGATTTATTTTGACTCACAGTTTCAGTCCTTAGGAGGCTGGCTCCAAGGCTGGAACAGGATAACAGAGAGGTAAAACAGAGAGAAACGGTGTTCAGCCTATGACAGCTAGGAAGCAGACAGTGCAGCATCCAGGGAGGAAGACATACCCCAGTCATGCCCCAAGTGGCGTACCTACTCTGACTCAGCCCCGTCTCCTAACAGCATATTTAGCTGTAGTGATGAATATAGTGCTTCCATGACCTGGACACATTGCAAAGCACAATGAGAACTTTGAAGGTTTTAGATCTAAACCTTAGCAATACTGATTGTGTTTATAACAGTTCTTTTAAGTTTTTGTATGTTAATTCCATCATATGTCATTTTAGTTTAAATATTTTCTATAGTTTTTTGTTTTGTTTTGTTTTTGCCTATTAGGTCACAGTTTCCAGCTTCTATAATTTTTTTTTTAATGCTGAAAGTTGTGAATTTTATGTCACTGAGTTTTGCATATTGTCTTTTTCAGGAGCATTAAGGATTGTTGTTGCTGCTACTGCTGCTGTTTTCTGAAAAGGCAGTCAAGTTACTTGTGGAATTGCTTCTTCTTAAAGACATATCTAGGTTAGTCTTTACTGCTACTCAGTCCCTACTGCTTAGCAATAATGTTTCTCATGTCTCTACTCTCGACTGGCAACATACTTACCCTATACTGACTAGATAGAATTCAGACATCTTTCAGTCCTGTGTGAGCTCTGAGAATTACTTCATTTATAGCTCTCAAGTAGTTCTTTTCCTGTCTGTGAAATTTCACACCACAATTTTATGTTCAGTTAAAGTCTAAATCAGATCCCTGTCAGATTCCTGAAACTCCCAGAAGATCTTCTCTGAAGCCAAGTTTCCCCCTCAGAAACTTAGTGGCCCTCCCATGCTCTGATTATGTTCACTTTTCCAGCAAGATCTATAAAGTGCCAGCAGGCACAAAACCAGGGTGATTTGATTATTCGTTTTGATTATGTCTCTTCTCTTAGGCTTCATAGTTCTTTGATGTATGTTCTCCAGTGTTCAAAATAGTTGAAAATATAGTGTTCAAAATAGTTCAAAATATTCATTTTTTTAAAAATTCCTTATGAAGGGTGAACAAGTGTCGTTTCAGTTACTCAGCAAAGCTGGAAATGAATTCCCCCCACTCCATAAGATTTTAAGACAAGTTATTACATGGTTTATTAATTTGTTACAGAGATAACCAAGACACTTAAAAGATTGCTTAAAATATATTTCCTATTCATAAAATGAAAATTTTATCCTGCAAATTACAGAAGGTAATTGTGAACAATTTACTGATTTTTAGAAACAGGCCTCAGTAGATTTTAAGAATGTTTTCCATATAATAAAACAAAATTATATAGTATCATTAGATTGATCAAGGAAAGGTTGTTGAAGATCTATATAATTTTGCTATCTCTTCTCAATTTAGCACAATATTTTTTGTTAACCTTATACCTAATAATGCCATTTCCATAATTGTAATTTAATTTAGATTTATTTTGAGGAACCATTAATTCCTAGTTTACCTGATTTTTGGAAACTAAAGTTTTCTGAATCAATTTGTCTGATTTGGAATGTTGTAAATCTCTCTCTCTCTCTTTTCTAGCCTTACATAAGTCTTAAGAGAGATTATTTTGGAATTATCCATTCATTTATAGAAACAAAAAGAAAAGTTTGCTAGAGATTTGGTTTACTTTTTACTTTAATTTTGGAATTTTTCACAGATTTCTGACATTATACCCAAAACTAGAACATAGAGCAAAGGCCATACTTTTTTAGATAAAGCAAGAAAAAGAAAAATCCTTAAAGAAACAAATGCAAGCACAAAGGCTGATGAGCTTTATATATTCTACTTCCTATTACGCCCATTCCTGACATTTCAAACTCAGTAGAAGTTTCTTAGAATTTTTTTTTACTATATCAAAATTCACTTTCCACCTGCTGCTGGTAGTAAGAACACCAAGAAACTTTGGCACCAGTATATATTTGTCTGCTTTCTCTGTATTTCATCCAGAAGCAACTGCAATAAAAAATAAAAACAAATTCAGCCAAGAGTAAGATTTCACACCGTCCATTTGTTATTTGACTTGTGGTGTAAACCATGGGCCTATCTGAAGGATTTGTAGATGTGACTTTCAGGATGAGCAAAATAGTTTTCATAGAACACTCTCACATACTTTTAAAGAAAAATGTATTAGCACAAGTATAAGTATTAAAGCTTGGATTAAAAGGGGACAGATACATGGAAAAGAAAAGGCCTCTGGGATCCCAAGTTTGTACGGTCAGGAGGAAGGCTGAGAAATACAGCTGTAAATAGGGAACAATTTTTATTGAAAAGACATTGCAGATGGAGAAGACAAGAGCATTGGAGTAGAAGCAGTGCTCCTTGGTGGAATAACTGGGCCTCAACAAAGAAAATTTCCTGCTCCCTGGCAATATATTTTTGGCTAGACTTCTGAACTGATGGACAGCAATGACTACAATGAACCTTTCATTTCTCTCTGAGTGATTGCCTTTGGGGATTTACCCTTTTTGTCTCACCCATGTACATTTCTTTAAGAGAACAGATCATTCATCTTTTTAGTTCCTTGGATCTCTGGACTAAGAGGAGTTGCTCCTGTTTATCTGCATAAAGTAGCTCCTTCTGCATCTGGACCAGATATAAATCATGAGAACATGGGTTTTGAGCCTGATGCCACATTTGGATGAGACTCCTCAGGAATGCTTGGGTGTGGGCCTGCCCTTTTTCCAGGTGAACAGATTTGAAGTGCATGTGGCTAAGGGATGGGCAACTATACATTGCAAAGATAGTTATAATTTGAGGCTTTCCCATCAAAAGACAAGTCTATTCTTTACCTCTTAAATTTAAGCCTAATGAAGAGACTCACTTTAGCCAATGGGGCATTAGCAAAAGGGATGCAAGCAAGGAATTTGAAATTTACTAGTCATTGGTGCATACTGATTCTTGTTTCCTTTTTTAACCATGGTCTAGCATCCTAGATAACTTACCTTCAGCAGGGCTGGCAGAGATTTAAGAAACACCCCCAGAATACTCAGAATCGTAAATGGTAATAAGCTATTAGTTTGTGGGGGGGTTGCCATGTAGCAGAAATTAACTGATAAAAGTAACTTTGAAAGATAGAAAATGTGTAGATACAGGTTTCTTATGGAAAGATTGGGACAGAGGTGTTTTTTGACATATGTTGGATTTTCCCCCTATTTTAACCATGAGGATGTTTTCATTCAAAACTTTGGTTCCAGAAACAAAATTGCTCAAAATTTGTAAACCTTCCCTGAAATGGAATGAATAACTTGTTGGTATAAGTTTTTTAAGAATCATGATGCATGTTTTGGGAATACAACTTTGGCATCAGTATATATTTGCCTACTTTCTCTATGCTTCCCTGTCAAGGCAGAAAATAACATTGAAAGCTAATTAACAATTAACTAGAGATTTCTAATTGTCCACCAGTATCCTTTCTGTCATTCTTTCTTTTAGAAATAGAAGCATGACTTTGGCTAGGTCCATAGCCCCTTAAGTAGAAACTATTTTCTTCTTTGCTATTACAAAGAACGTGTCAGAGGGGATTTCCACAGATGCTTCATCACCAAGCTCCTGCCTTATAATTTCAAAGCCCTGGGATGGATCTTCTCAATGTGTTTATCTGAACTTAAACTTTTTTGCTTTTTTTTTTGTCATAAGTTTGAAATTGTACAACTTTGAAACTGTCATAACTTTGCAATCTCAATATGTAAGACTGCTGTCTTTTTCTCTTCTAGCTTATCAACAACTTTCAGAGTTTTCTTTGTGATGATTATAGTTAAACTGATCATAAGATACAGAATTTTCCAGGAGAGCTTAGGAAGATGAGTTGATGTATTAGTTAGGGTTCACTAGAGGTGATTATATATATGATTATACACACACACACACACACACACACATATATATATATGATTATATAAAGGATTTACTAAGTGCTTGACAGGCTTACAATGGTTGCCTATGAATC
Source organism: Fukomys damarensis (assembly GCF_012274545.1). Taxonomy (NCBI): domain Eukaryota; kingdom Metazoa; phylum Chordata; class Mammalia; order Rodentia; family Bathyergidae; genus Fukomys; species Fukomys damarensis. The sequence continues at coordinate 15,847,247 of NW_022900947.1, read as the reverse complement.
AGGGATGGAACACTGCAAAATGGCCATTTGTGCATTGGAGAACAGGAGGATACGGTCAAAGGTTGAAGGCCTGTGGCTCACTGCAGAGTCTGGTGTGAATCTGTGCTGGGAAGCAAAAGGTTCTGTGTTGGAAGACTGAAGAGTCTAAGCTGAAAGCCTGAGTGAAATGAAAAGAAACATCCAGAGTTGATAGCTGGAAATTCTCTGAAGAAGAAAAGGGATGACTTCCTTCCTCCCTTTTTATTCTTTTAAGCTACAAGCCTGTTGGTTAATGCTACCCCCAACGGGGGTGGGTTTTCCTCAGTTTGTGGCCTACGTGTTAATCATATACAAATACACCCAGAACTTTATATGCTAGGTGGTTCTTAAATCAAATTGACACATCACAATTAACTATCACAGTTCTGTACTTTTACTTTGTTAAAAGTGAGATCAACATTTGTGATTGGACTTATGTTCTTATAGAGTTAAATTTTCATTAGTCATCCCCACATAGGAATGCCTTCCAGGGTTACTTTTACTTCCCATTCTGCTATCTTAACCACCATAATCCTCAAAGCAGCTGGAGTAGAGGTGTCTTCACAACATGAATATGTTTTATAGTGTCTAGCACTGAAAGTGCGTGAGTAATAGAGAAAAATAAAGATCTGATGTGCATAGTGCCGGAAGCTAGACTGCAATTTCTTTTAGATTATCAGGTTGGGAATAAATGTTTCAGTTCTCACTGATGCCTCATAAAAACAGGAGTATGTTTCAATCAAAGGCATATTTAGGGCAAGTATGTTATTAAACATGCTGCACATTATTCTTATGTTGAGAATCACATATAGAATGGATCATAATTCTTACGTAAGTAGAGCATAAACATCAGTTCTACAAATAATTTAGCTATATATTAAGTTAAACGTTTTATACATTGCAGAGTGTCGGTATCAAGGGCCTGATATTGGCATTACCAGTAATGGATTGAAAAGCCAAAAGATACTTTTCCAAACCATCAACAATAAAATATAAATTTTGGTACATCATTGTATTAGTAAAATTTTCTTCACTATAATGAAAGTGAAGCAAGGAAACATTTATTTAACTCATAGTTTTAGAGATTGAAAGTCCAGACAGCATAGCACAGGCTTGGGTGAGGGACCCAGGGCAAATGGCATACTAAATGTGGGGTCAAGCGCTCACATCACAAATCAGCAGCAGAGAGACTGGGTAGGGCCAGGATCAGGCTTGTATAAGTCACTATCCTGAGACGTACTAAGCAGTCACAAGAGGAATACCTTAATCCCTTCCAAGGGCAGAGTCCCCAATGACCAAATGACCCCCCCGCCACAGAAGCCCTTACCTCTTTAAGGTTCCACAGCTTTTCCAAGAACCAAGCCTCCAACATCCCTTGAAGGACAAATCACACATATATAGTGGTGAACCTGTGGCATGTATACTGCAGCTGGGTTGTCTGTTATCAATGAAGGTCCTAAAAGATTCACCATGTCCAATAGTAACCATGTCAGGGGAATTTATTTTTCTAGTCTTACTGTAGAAAATGATAGTATGGAGTTGAATGTAAAATAATCAAAAGTAGAGGGTTAAAAAGTAGAAAAATTAGAGTTTGGTGAGAAGTTAGTATTATATTACTATGGATTTTACATTTGTGGAATTAGATTTTAAAAATCTGCACATTTGTTTAATCTAAATAAATACAATTTCTATATCACCTTGTTTTATAGCTTTGAAGAAATATGTGTTTCTTTGTCCATCCTTTGTAAATGTTAGCCTTTGTATAATAATATAGTCTGGATCTTGAATGTTCTCCAAAGTTCCATTTGTTAAGGGGTCACTCTTCAGGGTGGCTTTATTAGAAGATGGTAGAAACTTGAAGAGGTGAGGCCTGGCGGGCAGCCCTTAGATCTTTGAAGCGTGCCCTGGAAGTGGGTTGCAGATTGGGACCTCTTCCTTTTCCTTTCTTCTGCATGTTCTTGTTATATTTTGCTACCTCATCATAAGCCCCCAAACAGTAAAGCCAATCAGTCATGGGCTGACAACTCCAAAACTGTGATATGATTTTTATAAATTGTTTACCTTAGGTATTTCGTTATAGTGATGGAAAGCTATAATTTTGTTTTTTTCTCCTAAAGACCCTCACTTCTCTTTTCTCTCACTTTCTTATGTAAATTTTGGACCCAACAAAAAAGATTTTTCTCTAGGTCATAATACCAGTTTCTGGCCAGTAAGATATAAACAGGACTATGGCCGGGCATTTAGCTCGGTGGTTCCACTGCCTTCCTCACAAGCGCATGTACCCGAGTTCGATCTCCGGTACCAAAAAAAAAGGACTATGAGGGACATTGGACACAGTTCTTTAAAACATGTCCTTTTCCCTCCTACTATGAGCTAAATTAAATTGATGGCCTGGTACTGGTGAACCAGTTTTGAAAATACAGACGAAGACAACACATTGAGGGATGGAGAAACACCCCGGCGGAAGGACCTGAATTCCCCCAGGGCCTTACAGAGTGCAGCCTCCTACCCGGCCTGAAACAGCTTCCGCCTGTGGACTTATCTGGACAGTAAACTTCTATCTTGCTTGAGCTACTGTGTTTGGTTCTCGTTGCAGCTGCCAAGCCTGCATTTTTTAAACACAGTGCTGCATTGGCAACAAGCAAAAGATCAATGTGAGTTCATTTGTGCCTCTTTAGGAATGTTTCTTCCTTTTCAAGCCCTATCTTTGCTAAATAAATCAGGCAATTATAGTAGGTATGGATGTGAAGGCTTTTTGCACAATTCTATAACCCATCTGGAGAGGTGTGAAAACTTGCAGAGTTTGTAATTGTAATTGCACTCAGTTTGTAAGTGTAATTTATAAACTTTTTTTTTCTTCAGGGGAAGATTTCTTATTTTTTATAATTCATGTAATTTTTGATTTGCAATTTCTCTTCATTGAGAAAATACTTAAATTTTCAGTTTGCGTTCATCATGGAATAAGTCCATGGCACAAGCACCCTAAATTCAATTCAACCAATATGAATGACGTAGCTAAATTTATGCCAGATATGATCCTGTGTGTGAGACAAAGAAATATATAATATGATTCTTTCCTTAGGGAGTTAATATTTTAATGAGAGAGGAGCTTAATAACTATAATTCCCCCAGATGGCAATTCCAATAAAAATAATACATACAAGTAATGATTAATTTTAGAGAGAAACAGGCATTGCTTCATGAGGCAAATAAAAAATACCGCAATGCAAAAATTATTACTTTTATGGCTGTGGAATAAATTGAAATATTTTTCAAAGGATCATAGTGAAGTAATTTCTCACCCTAGGAACATGCAGGTGGTGCAAGACAGGGATATGATATAAACACGACCTTGAAGATGGAGGGCTGCTCTGTGAAGTGTGAAAAAAGTGCCACTAAATTAACAGTCCAGTTGTTTGGTTTCATTATAACTTTTCTTACCAAAACCTTGCAATTCAAGAACAATAAGCCTTAGTCAACCAGAAACGATATATAAAAGAATTAGGTTAAAACCAAAGAGTTTTCTCTCTGATTTTATGAGAAAGAGAAAAATCATTCTTAAAAGAAGTCTGCATTGGTAGAATCCTCACATTTCCTGAAATTCTTCAGTGCAAGAAAAACTTGTTAAACTGTTTCCTGTTGGTGGTTCCCAGAAATTTTTCGTTTCATCTCCAGAATCTTAAGTGAGCTCATTAAATCACATTTCATAAAATTCATACTAAAGAGGCATTTAAAAATTTACTTCATAAAATACCAGCCTAAAATATTGAGTTATTGAACAGTAAATTTAAGATTAAAAAATCTGGATACCAGGGGCTAGGGATTTAGCTCAGAAGTTCTGCCGCCTGCCTCTCAAGCTCAAGGACCTGAATTTGATTACCGTACCCCCCCAAAAAATGCATACCAATATTTAGTCCCTAAATTCTTTTTTTTTTTTTTAATTCTCTGGAGTAGTTCAAATCAATGATTCTGATCAGGAAAGGTTCACTGAGCTTCTGCAGTACATAAAGCAGTGTGCTGTCCTGTGCTACAGGAGGTTTCTGGCTGGTAGATAAATGTACAGGCTGTAAAACAGAGATATCAGGTTGAAATCAAGTTCTGTGGTTCTGCAATGTGGTGATTCTGAATAGGGAAGTATTAGGCCAGGCTTGTTGACACATTTCTGTATTCCCAGCTGTTTGGGAGGCTGAGGCAGGAGGATCATGAATTTCCCTAGTCTGGGAAATATAGTGAAAGATTGTCTCAAAAAACCAAATGAACACGCAAAGGTACAAGATACATTGGGTTAGGGACCAAATTCACCTTTTATGGCCTCATTTTATCTTGATTATATCTTCCATGACCTTTTTACATTCACAAATCAGATCTCATTCCCAAGTTCCACAGGTCAGGACATTGAAATCTTTTTTGGAGAACACAATTCAAGCTATAAAAAAGAATGATTACTTTTGCTCATTAATAAATTTCTTATAATAAATTTCCCTTTCTTCATTTTTTTCTTTTTCATCGGTTTCCCTTAACACTTTGCACTATCTGATCTGCTTTTGATTATCCCTAAATCCATAAAGCTTTACATTTTTATATTAGTTAATGTTGTTAGGACAAATGACCTAGACTTCATAGACTGCATTGACTAGACGTGAACCTTTGAGCTGTTGAGATCATTTACAGTTCATCTTATGATAATTAGAATTTACTTTTGCGGGTATTTTTAATAATTTGTCATATGGACACAATGATAATAGAACATATCTCCTGGGACAGTAAGGATGAGAGACAGTAAGTCTACAGTAAGGATGGAAAGGATTCATTACATAAAGGAAACAACAGGAAGTTAAATGTGTTAACCTTTTACTTAATGGCTTACTGACCTTGTTAGATACTACATAGTAAGTGTATGAATGAATGAATGCCTCAAAGTAAAATAGTTTTCCAGTAGGCAGTGACTGGGAAATACTAAAGCTAATCATCCATATAGTAGAGTAGTGACCAGTGAAATTTACCTAGCTAACTTGGATAAAATTGAATGAAATGCTTAAAAGTGAAATGGATGAAAAGATTAGAGAGCAACTAGCAACAAATAGCTGCTATGGAACACAACCTCCTGGCTATAGAGAATTGGGATTCAAACTATTAAGAGAAATTACAAATGAAACATCAGGGGGCCATGAAAATTTGAAAATTCCAAGGAACACTTTGAAATATGAGAATTATGTAAATTTCTGATTTGAAAATGAGAAGCTTCCACAAACCGTCAAACTCAACCACATTTATTTAATTATTCAGCTTTCCTGTGACTGGGACAAAATCCTTGACATCCACAATTTAAAGGAGGAGAGGTTTATTTTGGTGCACAGTTTCAGTGGGTTCAGTCCATGGTTAGCTGGCTCTAAGGGAAAATATGCAGTGAGTCCATCTCTAAGGGTCATCAAAGTTTTAATAGTTCCAGCATTGCTAAAGAGTCAAAGTCCAAAGTCTCCTCTGAGACTTCAGGCAAATTCTTAACTATGAGTCTCTGTACAAATAAGAAAATTATTTACTTCCTACATAGTGACACAGGGTAAATATTCCATTTGCACATGGGAGGAAAAGGATCAGACAGGGAAGGAATTGGACCAAAGCAAGACCCACACCCAGCAGAAGGTAAAATCTCATAGCTCCATGTCTAGTACCTGAAGCAAGTTGTGGTGAAATGTGAGCTCCAAAGGGCTTGGGCAGCCCCAGCCCTCTGGCCTTGCAGCTTGGGCGGGCTTTGCTCACTCACTACCTGCAATTTTCTGCAGAAGACTTTCCACATTCCTTCATCTCCAACTTTCCGGGATGTCCAGTGCATTTTCAGCTGCAATCTCACAGCTTCACTCCCTGCCCTACCCGGGCACACTTTCTGGCCTTCCAGGCCTTTGGAAACCTAGGCATCCCAGATTTGCAACTAAGACGACAACAGTGCCTATCTGACCTACTAGAAAAGATACATTGAACCAGTTTTAGCTTTGGGCTGCCCATTGTTTACACAAGCAGGAAAAGAAGCCAAAGTGTCCAAGTCCTAAGTCTTTGTCCCAGACATCGAAAATGGTAGGAAAACAGAATGAGTGCAGCATGAGTTGTGAGGTAGCCCATTTCTGAAGAGCCAAATACAGACTCCTGCACTTGCCACAGTAGTATTCTGAGGTGTGTGGTAGATGGGGCAGTAATGCCTACCCTTCCCCAGAACCCAGGAGGTGATGAGAAACTGTCTCATGACCCCTTTCAGGCAAGCAGAGAGGTCAGTGGGAGATGGGATCATAGCAGTTCCTTAGAGGCCCTTGTTTTCTCCATTCAGGGTGGTATCTGCCCATACTCAGATAAGCTCCACTTCTGTCTTTGTTTATACTGATTTATGCAAGGTAGCCAGGGCACCAGGCCAGAGCTGTTTCCCTACACAAATCAGAACACTTCAGTGGATATAGAGAAAAGTCCTAAACAGCTTATTAATGAGAAATGAGGTGGTTTGTGAACACATTGAAAAGGGAATGAGCCAAAAATGTCCATGCTAACAAAGTAAAATTTAACATGAATGAATGAATAATTATGACCTTTGTTACAAGAAACTGGTCTTCCAAAATAGGTGGTAATGAGACTTGGCTCAGCAGAAATCTCCAATGGAAAAAAAAAAAAAAAAGACTCAGAGCTTTTACTTGGCAGCTTTCTATGATTCTACTGTAATATGAGTACTAAAAGAGTAAGTGGGCTATTAGACAGAATTGTTAGGATGTATGTTTCCAACCCCATGGAAGTGATGGCTTTTCCTAATTCAAGAGTGTAGATAGGCACCACAGTATTTCAATAACATATAGTTTAGGTTGAGGGGAAGAAAATTATGCTAAAGAAGAAAAACATTTCTTCATCTAGAGAAGAATCAAGAGTGATTACTAACAGTATTAGTCCTAAGATACACTTTATTATGTGCTACATATTTAGTGCTTTACATGAATTATGACACTAAACCCTTACAGTGACCACACGAACTAATCACCATGACTGCCATCACTATATTGCATAGGGTAGGCCCCTCCGTTCTGCACCTTCACTCTCCACTTGCAGTGGCCCAGTCAACCAAGGTCACTGCAGTGCAACCTAGGATTGAGAGTAATTAATTCTGCAAGTTTTCCACAGGACAAGCAAACATTTGTAAAACATTTTTTCAGTTCTATTATATTATTTAATGCTAATAACAACCATATAAAGTGGATGCTGGTATCAAATATGTTTTAACAAATAGGAAGCAGACCAGGAAGAAGTGAAGCTCCCTGCCTGCTATCCTGAGGTAACTAAAATTTTTTCTTTTTCTAATTTTATTGATGCTCTTGATATGCATAATGATCACATTCGTAATAGGGAATTTGTATCTGTAATTCCTCTTTTTCTTCCCATCCCTTCAACCCTTCCCCTTCTTATTTATAAAAGCTTTGTTTCCATTTTTTCCTTCCATTCTTTTTCTTTTCCCTTCTTTCCCTTCCCCTTCCTGCCTCACTTGTTCTTCTGCGCATTTGAATATTTTTTTCCTACTTCTCAACATCTGTTATCTATTTTGATCTTTATTTGTGCTTTTAGTTTCTCACACAAGAGAAACAATGCAATATTTAAACATATGTTTCTTACGTATTTCACAAAAACTATAGTCTCACGGTGTATCCACTTACCTAAAAATGCCTCAAGTTTATCTTTCTCTATGGCAGAATAGTACCATTATATATCAAAACCACACTTTCTTTATCTATTCATCTGCTGATGGGTCTATTTTGTATTTATTTGTTTGTTTGTTTTGCCAGTACCATGCTATTGCTTTGTAGTATAATTTCAATTCAGGCATTTTCATGACACTCTGTCTTGCCTTTGTTGCCCAGAATTGCTTTTTATATTCTAGGTTTCTTCTGGTTTCAAAAGAGTTTTAGGATTGTTTTCTCTAATTCTGTGATGTATGCTATTGGTATTCTGATTGGGATTGCATTAAACTTGTTTAACAGGGATGTCCTTCCATTTTCAGATATCCTTTTCAATCTCCATTTTCAGAGTACTGTCATGTTCAATGTAAACATCTTCTACTTCCTTCATTAGTTTGATTCATAAGTATTTGATTTTTCGTGATGCTTTTCTGAAAGGTGTTGTTTCCCTAATTTCTCTCTCAGTGAGTTTGTTAATTGTGTGCAGGACTGCTATTGATTTTTGAGTGCTGAATTTGGGTTTTTTGTTTTTTGGTGTGTTTTTTTTTTTTTTTTTTTTGCTGAATTTCATTATTAAATTTAGGAGTCTTTTGGTGAAGTTTTTGGGGTCTTCTATGTAGAATATCATGTCATCCACTGAATATGTTAATTTAACTTCTTTCTTTCCTATCCTTATTCCTTTACTTTCTTTCTTTCTCTTGTCTAATTGTTCTGGCTCATTTTTCCAGAATTTATTGAACAGAAGTGGTGATGGGACATACTTGTCCTGTTCGTGCTTTTAGAGTGAAAGATTTCAGTTTTTGTCCATTTAGTGTGATGTTGGCTGTTGGTTTGTCATAGCTGTCTTTTATCAGATTGACATAAAGACCTCCTATTCCTATTTTCTGTAGGGTTTTATGAACGGGCACTGGACTTTGTCAAGTGCTTTTTCTGCATCAGGTTGTTTTTGTCCTTGACTCTGTCAATACAGTGTATTACATTTATTGATTTGTGTATGTTAAACCATCCCTCCATCCCTGGGGTGAATCCTACTTGTTCATGGTATAATCTTCTTGATGATTTGTTGCATTCTGTTTGTCAGCATTCTGTTTGTGTCTGTGTTCATTAGGGAGACTGGCCTGTAGTTCTCTTTTTTGATGGTATCTTTCTCTAGTTTTGATATCAGGGTAATACTTTGCTTCCAGGAATGATTTTGGGAATATTTCTTCCCTTTCAGTTTCATTAAAGAAATTGAAGTTTGAGGGGTAGTAGCATTAGATCTTCTCTAAATTTCTTCTAGATTCAGCAGTGAAATCAGGAGAACCTAGGCTTTTCTTTGTTGATAGATTCTTAAATTACTGATATTGGGTTATTTAGAATTTTTATATCTTCTGAATTCAGCTTTTGTTATTTGTATGTACCAAGGAATCTGTACATTTCTTCAGTGTTTTCCATATTACTAGAGCATAAGCTCTTGAAGTAGATATTGATGATCTGGATTTTTGCAGGATCCATTGTGATTTCACCCTTTTCATTCCTTACTGCATGGATTTGAGTCTTTTTTTTTTTTTTAATAAGATTGGGTAAGGGTTTGTCAATTTTATTTAATCTTTCACAGAACCAACTCTTCAATTCATTGATTCTTTGTATTGTTTTCTTTGTCTCAATTGCATTAAATTCTGCTCTGCTTGCTATAATTTCCTCCCTGTACAAGCTCTTTCTAGAAGTTTCAGTTTCAACATTAGGTTATTTATTTGTACTCACTTTGTTTTTCTCATGTGGGAATTTATTGCTATAAATTTCCCTTGTTGGACTATTTTCCTTGTGTCCCATAAGTTCTGGTATGTTGTACTGACATTATTATTTAACTGTAGTAACTTGAATTTCTTCTTTAATTTCATCTGTGACCATTGATGTTCAGGAGAGTGTTATTTAATTTCCATGTGTTTGTGCAGTTTTTGTGGTTTGTTTTGCCATTGAGTTGCAATTTTATTGCACTGTGATCTGATAATAGGCTAGGATAATTTCAGTTTATTTGCCTTTACCTCAGCATATTCTATGAGCTAGTATGCATTCCATTTTGGAGAAAGTCCTATGTGCTGCTGAGAAGAATATGTATTCTGTTGATATGAGATGAAACACTTAGTAGATACCTACTAAGTCTATTTGTTCAAAAATTTGGTTCAGCTCTGATTTATTTTGTCAAGTTTTTGTATAGTTTGTCTATTTGTGAGTTATTGCAATTGGATTAGTGCTTATTTGATTTTTCATGTCCATTAATGTTTGTTTTATATAGTTGTGTGCTGTGGTATTTGGTGCATATATATTTATGATTTTTATCTCTTCCTCTTGGATTGTAGTGATCTTCTTTGTCTCCTCTGATCAGTCTTGGCTTACCATTTTGTCTGCAAATAAATAGCTACTCCTGCTTTTTTCCAGGTTCTGGTTGCATGGAATATTGTTTTCCATTCTTTGACTTACAGTCTTTGAATTTCTTTTTAAGTTAAATGTGTTTCTGGTATGCAGCATATTGAGCATATTGTTGAGTTTTGTTTCTTGATCTGTTCTTTTTTTTTTTTTTTTTGGTTTTTTGAGACAAGTTCTCACTATGTAGTTGAGACTGACCTGGAACCCACTATGTAGCCAAGGCTGGTCTTGAACTCATAGCAATCATCCTGCCTCAGCCTCCCGAGTGCTGGGATTATGGGGATGTGCCACCACACCCTGCTATTTCTTGATCTATTCTGCCAGTGTTTCGTTTTGATTGCTGAATTGAGACCATTTATATAGATGATTATAATTGATATGTATCAATTTATTCTTGTCATATTATCTTTCTGTTGTTGATTTCCTTTCTTTCCTCTGTTTAATTGCTTGCCTTGCCTTGTGGATTCATCCTATTAGGATTCATCAAATTGTCGTCATTGGTGTGTTCCTCTAAAATACCCTTTAGAACTTTTTGGAGTGCTGGTTTAGTGATCATAAATTTCTACAGATGTTCTTTATCATGGAAATATCTTATTTTTCCATCAATTTTGAAAGATAATTTTGTGGGGTACATCAGTCTGAGTTGGAAGTTATTTTCTTTTAAGGATCAAAGTACTTCACTCCAAGCTATCCTTGACTTGCAGTTTTGTGTTGAGAAGTCTGCTGTTATTCTGTTGGACTTTCCTTTATAGATGATTTGTTTTTTTCTCTAACAACTTTTAATATTTTGTCATTGTATTGAATTTCTGGAATCTTGACTATTATATACCTTGGTGTAGTTTTGCTGATCATGACTAATTGGAATTCTGATGCCTCGTGGCTCTGAGTGTCAAATTCTTTTTCTATGCTTGAGAAGTTTTCTGCCATTACTTTTGTGAATAGATTTTTTTTATGTCCTTTATGCTAACTTCTGATTTTTTATTGATTTTTTTTCAATCTCATGTTATTCTTCTTTGTATTGTCTAGCAGCTGCTGGATTGATTTATTGTGGTTCCTTGCTATTTTTAAAAAAGTCTTTCATTTCAGAATCACTAACTGCAAACCTGTAGGTCTGATTTTCTATCTTAACGTTGATTAATTCTGCTCTCAATAGGATTTTAAATCTCCTAATTATCTTTTGAATCTTTTTCATGGAAGTTCTTTTCTATGTTGGATATTCCTAGTTTCCATCACATTGCTAAGCTTTTAAAATCATCATCAACTCTAGATTCACTAACAATGTCCTACATTATGACCATTGTCTCTTTAGTATCTGTGAAATTATTTCTGATTTGTTTTCTTCTAGAGCCTTATTCATCTTCTTTGTTACTCCTACATAGGAAATGGGAATGGGGATATCACTGTAGACCTCTGCAGTAAGTCTGTAGTCTCCTTTCAGGCACCATAACCCAAGAAGATAAAAATAAAGAAATGAGTCTTTGAACCAGATCTTGGTGTGATCAGTGCTGCCCTGGGCAGCACAAGCAAGGGTCTCCAAGGGCACCCAGTATTTTATTGATTATCCACATGGGAAGTGAGCAGGGTATGCTCTGAAGTCATCTAGCAACACAGTGTGAAATGTCTGGAAGCATCTGGTGATGGCTAATATGCAGGCAGGAATACCTGATATGGAGGCAGAGATGGCTGATATGCAAACAGGGATGTAAAGGGAGGAGAGGAGGCAATGCTTATCTTGCTTGGAGAGATCAAAGGGTGCTGAGGAGCCAGAGATTTAGCTCAGTGGTTCTGGTGCCTGCCTTGCAAGCACAAGGATCTGAGTTCAATCCTGAGTTTGATCCCTGGTACCAAAAAAAAAAAAAAAGGATGCTGAGACTGGAGAGTCTGTTAATACTGGGCAGAGATGTCTGTTTCATCTCTTCATATCATTTTTGGAAACAACAGCAGCTGCAGTAGGGCAAGTCACAACTCTGATACTACCATTTCAGAAAGTTCAACTGGATTGCTTTTGATTTTTTTTCCACCTCAATGCCCCCTGGGTTTGCTGAAGGTTTGTGGTGGCATCTTGCTTCCGTGTCTTCTCATTTTCTATTTTTTGAAATTTGTTTCCTGTGTTGATATTTGTAAATTGCTTATGGTAGGTAGATTTATTACTAGGATGGAGACCTCCTTAGGAAATGATTACTTTTCAGAGATTTCTTCTAAGTATTGCTAGCTTTTGGCTTTTGAGTGTATCCCAAGAGCTTGCCTCTTCAATTTATTTGGCGTGAGAATTTGCTGCCTGTTTGGCCTAGCATCCAGTTCTTTGATTCTGGACTATGGTGTTGTTTATGACCCATAGACAATATTAGTATTGCACACAAGTAACAATGATAGATCACAACCACTCTGTCACCTTGGCTAAAGTGGTATAATCAGCAATAACAATAGATTCTCTAGAAAATGACAAACTGTGGTAACTGTTAATTTGCTACCTTTAACCTTTGGTACATGATTTTAGAGTTATATAACAAAATCTAAAATAAATCAGAAAATTAAATGCAGTAAATATCCACTCAGTAGAATGATTTTATGCTGAGGGGTAAAATATAAAAGAGATAAGATGAAAAAAATAGAGAAATAAAAGAAAAAAAGAGATTAGAAGAAAGGCTGAAAGACAAAAGATTTCTCAAGCTTTGGGACACTGGTGAAGAATACAGAAGGGAAAGAAGGAAAAAATAAAATCAAGAGCCAAACAAAACCAAAAAAATTAAAAATAATGTTCAAATTCATGAAGAAACAAAAACAATCAAGAAAAAAGAAAAAGAAAACAGGAAAAAAAGAGAGATTTCTCTGTGATTTCAACCCTGTGATTATCTTCTGGGGTCTACTGTTTTGTATCATTGTCCAATTCAGGATGTGTCTCCTCTGTCACTGGAGCACGAAGGAGACAGACAGATCTTTGCTATATAATCCAAGCAAGCCTGTGGCAGGAATAGGGCAGGTGCTAATTCTGGTGCTTTCAACTCCTCAAAAGGTTAGATTGATCTGGGCCTCTGGTTTTGGGGTTGGAACCTGAGTTGTTCAGCCTACAACACTCTGGGTATCTCTTGCTGGCCTGACCTTCACTCTATGACCATGGATGTCTCCTACAGTTGTGCCTCACCCAGTCACTAGGAGCCCTGAGATGAAGACAACCCATGACTGCCCTGAGTCCCAGATTCGGTTGCCCCTCTATGAAAATGGCATCTGGCCAGGCACTCTTCTCAGGGGACACTTGGACTGGAGTCATTCACCAACATCTACTGCTCCATTCCACTAATGTGTTTCTCCATAGAGGCCTATGAAGTCATCTGCCTTCACTGTAGCTCTGTAAATTTGAGCCTACTCTCTCATGCTGCAAGCCAGAAGTCACAGAGAAAGTGCAGTTTGCTGCCTCCTTTTTCTGTGTTGAGCTCTATCTCCTCACTTTCCCCTGTAGACTCTAGTTCTCCCTTCACATCCTTTCTGGGTCCCTGGGATCCACCTCCCTCCTCCTTTTCTTCCCAAGTTGTTATATTCCAGTGTCTGAATTTCAAATCTTTGAGAGGCTGATTTGTTACTGTTTACTGCTCTATTATATTTTCAGAAATCCTCATTTCTAATAAATTTTAATGGGATAAGTGAGGAATATCTTGTGATACAAAGTAGTACATGACACCAAACATCACATGACCACAACTGACCCAACAATCACCCCACTCCTGCTCTCCCTCCCTCTCTGAAATTGTGGGTGATTGTTTTCCAAAAGGATGAAGTTATGGAGTATTGTCCATGGAGAAAAAGGGGAAAAAAGACAGAGGGATCCCTCACTTCAAATGAGATTAGGGCAATGTGTAAAATGTGGGAAACTGCGCAAATTTTTGTAGAAAAGCACCACACAAAGGTACAGCAGTGAGAGCTGTGAATCTCTTTAAGGTATTGCAATGTTGCATTTCTGTGAAATCATCAAAAGGAGGCAAAAGCAAGTGTCATTGGATAAGTTCTTTGACAAATTTACACAAAAAGAAAAAGATTCCATTGAGCCATTAGTTAGCAGTGATTCCATTAGTGATAATGAAAATTATCCTACTCCTTCCCCTCTTTTGTTTTTCTCAACCCAGTCAGGAAGATATTCAAAGGTAAGTTCCAGTCAATTTCTTTATTTTTCTTTATATTTTGTAATTTCTTTTTTACTTTGCTTTATATTACAGTATTGTAATCTGTTTTATATTAATAATTTTGGGTTATGGAATGAATTTTGTACAGGTTCCTATAATTTCTTTTTTTCCTCTATAATTTCTTATAGGGAAGTTCACTTTGATATATACTACAAGCATGTTTCTGGAACAAATTATCAAGAATAGAACAAACAGCAATAGGGAGTTTAGAGACTGTGATCACTTCCTTTTAAAACTAATGGCAATTGAGAGAAGGAAAAAGAAGAAAAGGAAAAGAAAGAAAGTAAATTTGAGCTGGACATGGTGGCACACGTCTGTAATCCCAGCACTCGGGAGGCTTAGGCAGGAGGATCACTGTGAGCTCGAGACCAGCCTGGGCTACATAGTGAGTTCCAGGTCAGTCTCAACTACATAATGAGACCCTGTCTCAAAAAAAAAAAAAAAAAAAAAAGAAAAGAAAAGAAAAGAAAAGAAATTTGAATTAGGAGAGGAACAGGAACAAAAAGAGAGAGTAATGGAGATCAAGGTGGGAGAGACAGTGAGACAGGGAGAAAGAAAAGATTAAAAAAGGAAAAACTGAGTAAAGAAAAAGCTAAAAAAAATTTTAAATGATTGACGATAAGAGAAAAATACTACTTTGAAAATAAAAAAACAGAAATAGAAACAAAGGGCCTCCTTTGGGGTGTGCCTCTGTTGACACAATAGACAGCATGGGCAGGAGTGGGCAGGTCTAAGCTAATTAGTCTCAGCAAGCCAGCAGCTGTCCCCTAATGTTCGTGCTGATTTTTTGGCTGCAAGGCTCAAGTTGAGATCTCTGACCTCCAGGTGGGTTGAACTCTGCAAGGTTCTACTTCAGGTTCCAGCTGTATTTCCCCTAAAGTTAGACCAGGTTCCGATGTGAGGTGCTGGTCCCTCCAACTTACCGACTGTGATGGTGTGGTGTGGCTTATTGCAGATTTTCTTCACTTTTCCAGTGAATTTCAATTTTCTTATAGGAGCCTCAGAGAGGCCCTCTTTCTGCTGTTTGCAGGGGCTGCGGTGGGGGCACACATGAACAACTCTGTGTTGGTGCCCACATAGCTGGGTTCCTCTGGCATGCTGGGTCAAAGAGGCGGGCCTACCAGAGGTTTGTGAGCTGCCGCCGGGCTCCTCTGATGTGCTGGGCAGAAGGGCCATAATATCTTATTATATCTATGCACATTAAGGAAGAAATATGGAATATATAGGAGAAAAAACTTCCAATGTTCTATAGCACAGTAGGATAATTGTGGTTGATAACAATTAATTGAATAGTTCATAATTCCAACATTACAATTTTAGTATATTGGTTATTATAGTGGCTCATATGTCTATTTTTTTCATTCATTCTACAGTTTCAGGCATCTACTCAGAGTTTTGAAAAACATCCCCCTCGGATAAGAGGGGACTAGTGTTGTTAATATTACTGTATTTAGCAATTATTACTATTGTCCTTACTGTTTAGATGAGATAAAAACTCTACAAGGGTTCATTGCACTTCTGTCCGAGGTTGAATACATTGCTTATTAATCCCAGAGCTGGGATTCAAACACAGATTATTCAGTCCAGGTTCACACTGTGCATCCTATACTGTAATATCTCACTGCAGTTGTACAATGATTGAAGGCCTTAATGCATAAAGGAGATATTATGGATTGAACTGTGTCTCTTCAAAATTTACATGGTTATCTTAAAACTCACTGTGACTGTATTTGGAAATAAATATTTCAAAGAGGTAACTAAGGTTAAATGAGAAAACACGAATGAGGCCCTAGTTCCAACAGGGTGGCTAGCCTTCTATTAAGAGAAAGAACTCCAGGGATTTGCAAAACTTGAAGAGAGACCACGTGAACTAACAGGCAGGCATCTATGGGAGGGAGGCCTCTGAGGAGCCCTAAATTGCCCAAACTTTGGTCTGGGACTGTGGCCTCCAGAACTGTGAAAAAAATTGTTTCTGTTGGTTAAGTGATGGAGTCTCTGGTATGTTGTTATGGTAGCCTGAGGAGACTAATACACAAAGTTAGATTTATTTTGTATTTTTTATGTTTTGGGCTGAGAGTATAAAAACAGAAGTGTACCTGCCTGGAGGAGCTCACAGTTTATGACTCCAAGGAAAAGCTCTAAAACTGAGTCTATAGAGAGACAGATTTGGTCTCAATGAAAGGAAGCACAATCTCTAAGAATCCTCCAAAAATATATTTATTGGGCTGTGGTGACTCAGATTTTCTGACAAAAATGCAATTCCAGTGTATCTAACCTGGATGACCCTTTTTGGGTGATGCTGGTGAGAAGATTCTGACCCTCAACAATTGGTTTATCCACACAGTCTTTAAAGTCTTATGTAATTCTCACCTCTTATTTCTGTTTTCTGTACACCTATATGCAGTCATTGAAGAATAGCTTTAGATTTGAAGCAAAAGTTGCAAAGATAGTACAGAGTTTTTGTACACCCACATCCAATTTTGTTTTCCTTAACATATTACTATGGTACTACTATGCTTTAAATATGGTTCATCTCCACCAAAGGTCAGGTTGAGATATGGTTCTAATTTGGTATCAGGAAGTGGTACTTCTAAGAGATGACTAGGTAATTAAGAGAGATTAATTGTTTTTCATACTCTAGTGAATTAGATCTCTCATGGGACTATGGGACTTGGATATGAGTTGTCATAAAGCAGGTCAGCCTCCCCTCAGTGTTTGTGCTGTATACAACTGCTTCCCTTCTGTTTCTCTTCCATGTGTTGATACAGCATGAACCCCTCACCCGAAGCTGAACAGTGACCTGGCAGCATGCTCTTAGATCTCCAGAACTGTGAATGTTTTTCTTCATAAACCTCCCATTCTCAGGCATTTTGTTAACAACAGAAAAAAAGACGGAGACGAGTACATTTGTGACAATGAATGATATTTGAACAAATATTCATCAAGTTGGGTACTGGGGATAGAACTCAGGACCTTGCACTTGCAAGGCAGGCACAGTACCACTGAAATAATCCCAGCCCTTTCATCTTTTTTAAACAGAAAATTGAAAATTTAATTTTTCTCTCAGTTTAATTACATTAGACTGTTTGCTTTGAAAGCAACCATCAAAAGTACAAATGATTACTTCTGAGACTTGAACTAAACAAAGAAGTTGCCAGAAAAATAGTAAAACTTACCTGCCAAACTTTGCATAAGTGGGTGAAACAAAAGCCTTACAATCTTATAAAATTGTAGTTATTTTAAATGGAGAGTATGCAGAACCCTCTGAAATGTGATAAATATCTGAAAAAGTAAACAATAACCAAGACAGCTTCTTCTGAAACTCTAGTGTCAGAATGTAACTACAATGAATTTATGTTAAAGATTAATGCAGAGTTTCTCTCTTCTCCCTTTTTTTTGTTAAAAATAGAACTGTAGGGCTGGGGATTTAGCTCAGTGCAGGACCCAAGTTTGATCTCTGGTACCAAAATAAATAAGTAAATGATATAATAAAAAAGAACTGTAAACATAAAGCCAAGATTTTATTTTGCTTTTGCTTTCTTTATATTAGGGTAATAAATTTATTCCTGGAAATATTAATGTAGCTGAAATTTGGGAATACTTTCTTTTTTTTCATTGAGTTTAGTGGTAATTTTTAGGTATAAAGTACAGTTACATTTATCTTTGGTATCTTGTACCTTTACATGACAGATCTGGGTTCTCATTTTTTTCCCATTCCCCTGCCCTCCCTTCATCCCCTCTACCCTCCCCTATTTACAAAGACTTTGTTTCCATTTTTTTCCTTTTCTCATATATTTTCCTTTATGATTTCCTGTTTCAGAAGCATACTTTGGTTTGCAGGTGTTTAAACGTGAATGCTTTTGGAGCCCTATGTGGACTGAAGTTCTGAGAAGGCAAAGATTACTTCAGAGTTCTTGATTTTACACCAATTACTCTAGGGGTCTTGGAGATAAGACGTGTTTGAGTAGAAGCAAAAGAATGACATGTTCCTTCTCTTATCACTGCATTTTTTTTATGAACCAAGACTTTTTAGAATTTTGAAAGTCTCATTTATTGTCAACCATAGTAACTCTCCTGTGCTATAGGACATTGGCAATTATTTCTCTTACTTAACTGCATCCCTACACTCCTCATCCATTCTCATATTCCTAACACAACAAAATGATATATATGAGGCCTGATAGATCACCAAGTACTGTGATGTGATTATTATACATTTTATACATATTTTTACATGTCACCCCATAGCCCAAATATTTGTACATTACTAGCTATCAATTAAAATATAGTGGTACCTCCATTCACAAACTTAAGTTGATCCATGCTTCTGGGGAAGATGATAGTGTTTCTCTATGTGGAGTTCATGATCAAAAGCAAAATTTTGCTGAATGTTTCTGCTTGCAAACTGAATTGTTCATAAACAGAAACATTAGTAAACCAAGGCATAAAACTGTATCTATATGTTTTAAAATATTTTTAGAATTAAATGCATAAAAGGATGGATATAAAGAAAAATTAATCATGCAATTCACCCTTTTTTAGGAAATTAAATTATTTCTTGAAAAATTAAGATCAACCCTTTCTCAAGAAGTCTTGCCATGTTGCCCATTTATCCTATATAAGAAATGTACCCACCTAAAAAAGAAAAATCTCTGAAATTCCATAATTTCTAAAAACACTAAAAATACCTACACTTAAAACTGCAACCAATAAATAGATTTGGGTACAGCTCTATTTTTGTCACAGAAGAACCAACAGTGAAATGTTAACTAAGCTCATGAAGCCCACACAGCAGAAGGAACGGTGTGTTTAAATAGCCTCTGGGTGTGCGACACATACACAAAACAGTAAGACCTTCTGCCCATGCTTGGAAACTGTTTCAGCTATCACTGCATTTGGCAGCCCTTCCCTTCCTGTGTAAAGACAAGAATGTGTCCATCATCCTCACTGTGTCACAACAAAGATGCTGTCTATCCCTAGGCTGTCACAACCAGACATGTCCAGCATGGTGTTAAAAAAAAAAGTTGGAAGAGAAAAACATTTTAATTGCACACTGTTCTGTACAATATCTAATAAAAGTATGAAGAACCAAAGCCAAAGAAATCTAATTGCCGAAGATCTTTATGAGCAATTATAGGTAAAATTTAAATTGTACAGTTTACCAATTGGCAGAATTCATAGTAATGCCTATAAAACAAGATGGGAATCAGCAGATCCCAGTAAGCTATTCAAGGTTAACGAAATGGCTTATGCATTAATGGAACAAAATATACAACCCTGAGCTTCATCTGGGGGAAAAGTTTCATTAATCCTTTAGTGGGGAGAGATTAGAAATTAGTAGCTCCTGAAAGTTTGTTGTATGCATGTTTATATTAATTGTTGCATAAATGTCAAGCTGTTCACTCTGTATTTTAGGTTCACTCCCTCTTGGGTAACACTTATGTTGGTTTTGAAAGTTCAAAACAAGAGATCTTCCTGCCAGTGGTTAAGGGAGGTGCCTGAAGTGTTAGTCACGCCCAGATGTTGCAGCCATTGGCTGGTCTGCAGAGTGGGCAAAGCAGGTAAATGGCCTTCCATCCAGGTGGTACCTGGGCAAACTATTTGAGTCAGCAACAGTCATATATCACCCCGACTTCATTAGTGTCTTATGTGTGTTTTTCAAAGTGAAGTGGGCAAACTATCTGTATCAGAATTCCCATAGGAGCCTGTTGAAAGTAGAGGTTCTGGGACATTCCCCACACACAATGAAACATAATCTCTGGGGGTGTTCAGGAATCTACATGTTAAAGATACCAGTGGTTGCCTCACATGAGCAAGCCAGGGATTGAAAGCTACTGTATCCCATACTGTATTCCAACATTAAGGAGGAGTTTAAAATTCCATGTAGAAAGTCTATGGGAAACCCAGAGGTAATTACTAGTTTGTCATTTTTCCACAGTAACAGTTCTATTTATATCGCTAAATGATGCTCCTGGCTGTTGAGCATATTTGCTGTGAATTTATGGAGGTAGCAATAACTATCAATCTGAGAGCCCATATGACAGAACCATGCAGTACAGCTGCAGATGATTCTCAAATTATTTAAGCAATGTGTAAAGTACTTATTTAAGGACTTAATATCATCCAACTGAGGTAAATCTATTGTCAATTCCCACATTTCTCCATCTAACAGCCACTTACGTATGTTCACAGAAAGTTACATGTGGTTTTGTAAGTCATCAATGTAGTGAAGGATAATTAACATAACTAGTTACTTTTACCCCACTCACAGTATAATAGAAGTGTTCTCAATATGATTCCATTCACTAGGTATTGTCAAATATACTTTTGTTGCCAAAAGAGGAGCAAAAGAACCTTGATTATTGATTTCATGATTTACAAGAAATAAGCATTCTCTAAAAGGTAGTAATATAAAAGTACTATTTATACTTGAAATATTATTCAGAAGTGTTGTTTTAATTAGAATAAACAGTAATTAAGCAAAACCTACAAAGTTACTATGTTCTTAAACTGTAGAGTGCTGATAGAAATTACAGGCTTCAGAACAGGACATCCTAGACTCTAAATCCTAATTCTTTCATTTCTTAATTGTGTAACTATGGGCAAAATATTAAACCATTTATGCTTCAGTTTTTTCATCTGCAAAATGGAAAAAAAATAATGGTATCTCCCCATTTGTCTGCTGTGATGATTATTATATAGGTTTATAGGTTCAGACCAGGGTCTGCCACACTAAAACACTGAAAAAGTTAGCCATTATTATTTTTATTATTCATGTATTGAAAGCATGGCAGGGGTATGTCTCAGGTCACTAATATACTTGTTTTAGTACATGTTTCTTTTTTTTTTCAGCTTTAATTGAGTTTATTGGTACATTTTAGGGATACAGTACAGTTACATTCATTGTTGGGATCTTGTACCTCTACATGACAAGTCTTGATTCTCATTTTTTCCCCTTACCTCTGCCCTCCCTTCAGTACATGTTTCTACTCCATTTTTGTACTCATTATATCTTGAGAGTTTTTTGTTTCTCCTTCAGCCCAGTGCAGAATAAAAGACTCAAAGAAACTACTGCATTGAAATGCTAAATGAAGACTTTTGTGGGTTTTTATATTTTCCTTCCAGAAGCTATTCAGTTAAGGGCTGGAAAAAGAAAAGGGAAAATACAGAACAATGATTCTGGAAAGGAACAGCTGGAATATGACACCAGGGGTAGTGAGAGTGAAACAGAAATGACGTACCACTTATGGCAAATGACCTCTGCGAAGCAGTCCCTCCGTTGAGGACACTTGCCATCCCATCTCCCAGGAGCAAGCAAGCTACTCTCAGCTGTCCTGAACACCTCAGATCTTTGCCTGACAGGAGTGAGGACTCTGACTCTGTTGAGTGGCTGTGGGAGCTTGAAGGGAAATTGCAACCTTCTAGACAAAGTTATGAACAACCAGTTGAGAATTTCCAAAAGAATGGAAAGTGGCCAAACAATTGCAATTCAATTATGTGAATCTACATAAGTAATGGAAAAATTCTGCATTTCAACGAGTTTGAGATGGTGTTTAGATGGATTTAATCGCCACGTTATAGAATTACAGGAATTATAGAGCTACATGGACTAACTGCAATCAGCTTTGAGAATAGTAAAAAAAAAAAAATTTCCTTCCCACATAATTCTTCATTCCAGTATTTTAAAATCTCTCTTAAATTAATCATTTTCTTTATTTTTTTAACAAAAGTAGGATTTAAAAAAATCTTCAAATTACTTTCTCATGACATTAATGTCCTCAGCCTCCCACCAGCAAATATCATGTCTCAAAATTTTATTTACACTCTGAATGACTAGCATACTAAAGCTCATTTTCTATTATATATTTTCTCCCATATCTGTAAGTGAATGATAGTATATTTATAGATTCTATGACTATTTTTTTTCTCATCGAGTTTATTGGTACATTTTAGGTATACAGTACAGTTACATTCATCATTGGGATCTTGTACCTTTACACGACAAGTCTTGGTTCTCATTTTTTCCCCTTGTCCCCACCATCCCTTCACCCCCTCCTACCCTCCCCATTTACAAACACTTTATTTCCATTTATTCATTTTCTCCTATTTTTTCCTTTTCCTTATTCCCTTTCTCCTACCCTTCCCACTTTCCCTACATCTTTAGCCCTTTTCTTCCTATTTCACATTAACCAGCATGTTTTGATTACCTGCTGTGTGTAAACTGCTGTTAAGGACCAGGATGCCTTCACTCTTTGTTTATTACTCAAACAGCTTATTTCATTGTAGTCATGGTTGACATGAAATGGTAAAATATCTAACATGCCAGAAACACTCATGCTAGTTAATGCCAGGAAGAAGTCACTGTCATATTCCAAATCCTCCTTTGATCTTGTTGTATACATTCTCCTTGGTAGAGCCCCCATGTGCTTATGAAGAGCCCTTTTGTTTTTTAAACTCTAGAGACCCATTTCACTGTGGATGACAGTGCAGAGAAAGCCTCCACATTTTTCAATTCCTAGTTTAGTCCTCTGTCAGTGCCTTCTTGTTACTGAGCAGAATGTAAGGTGTGCCTTCTCAAATCCAGCTGCTACTGTATCCTTTTGATATGAGTCACTACCCTTCACTGTGACCTAGCTGATGTCTGATAACTATTGTCAGTGTACAAAATGCTTTACTCCAGAATGTTTTATTTATGGCAAACCAAGTCTGAAAATCCTAGGAACACAAGTCTCTTTGTGAGTGGGGTTTGTTTATCAATTTTATTTATTCTTTCAAAAAATCAACTCTTCGATTCATTTACTTTTTGTATCGTTTTCTTAGTTTCCATTTCATTGATTTCTGCTCTTATCTTTATAATTTCCTCTCTTGTTCGAGCTTTGGGTTTTTCTTGCTCTTATTTTTCTAGGAGTCTAAGATTCATCATTAGATTGTTTATTTGATTTCGCTCTGTTTTCCTAGTGTGGCCATTCAGTGCTATGAATTTTCCATGCAGAACTGCTTTCATTGTGTCCCATAGATTCCTGTATGTTGTATTGGCATTTTCATTTATTTGTAAAAATTGTCTGATTTCTTCCTTAATTTTCTCTGTGATCCATTGATTGTTTAGGAGAGTGTTGTTCAATTTCCATGTGTTTGTGTAATTCCTATGGTTTCTCATGCTATTCATCTCCAGTTTGATTGCACTATGATCTGGTAATATACAGGGAATAACTTCAGTTCTTTTGCATTTATTCAAACCTGTTCTGTGAGCTGGTATGTGATCTATTTTGAAGAATGACCCATGTGCAGCTGAAAAAAAGGTATATTCTGATTTTGTGGGGTGGAACACTCTATAGACATCTAATAAGTCTATATGTTCAAAAGTTTTGTTCAATTCTAGTATTTTGTTGTTGACTTTTGGCCTAGATGATCTGTCTATTTGTGAAAGTGGGGTATTTAGATTCCCCACTACAATTGTATTAGTGCTTATTTGGTTTTTCATGTTTCTTAATATTTCTTTTATATAGTTGGGGGCATTAATATTTGGTGCATATATGTTTATGATTGTCATCTCTTCCTTTTGAATTGTTCCCTTTACAAGGATGTAGTGGCCTTTGTCTCTTTTAATCAGTTTTGGTTTAAAGTTTACTTTATCTGCGAATAAGATTGCTACCTCTTCTTTTTTTCTGGGCTCCTGTCACATGGAGAATTGTTTTCCATCCTTTCACTTTCAGTCTATGGGCTTCTTTTTGCACTAGGTGTGTTTCTTGTATACAACATATTGTTGGATTTTGCTTCTTAATCCATTCTGCCAGTCTATTTCTCTTGATTGGTGAGTTGAGCCCATTAACATTGATGGGTATAACTGATATGTACTGAGTTATCATTGTCATGTTATTGGCCATTTGTTGACTCTTCTTACTTTTTCTCCTTCTCCTTTTAGTTTCTTGCCTTGCCTATTTGATTTGCTCTGTTGGGCCTCATAGTGATGTTACCTTCATTGTCTTTTTCTAGGATATTGTTTAGAATTGCTTGTAGGGCTGGTTTGGTATTCATGTAGTTTCTCAGGTGTTTTTTGTCATGGAAGTATCTGATTTCCCCATCCATTTTGAAAGAGAGTTTTGAAGGATACATCAATCTAGGTTGGAGGTTGTTCTCTTTTAGTACTTGAAATAATCTCAATCCAGGCTCTCCTTGACCTAAGAATTTGTGTTGAAAAGTCTACTGTGATTCTGATGGGCTATCCTTTGCATATGATTTATTTCTTTTCTCTTACTGCTTGTAGTATTTTGTTCTTCTGTTAGGTTTCTGGGATCTTGATTATTATATATCTAGGTGTAGATTTTTTTTGATTGTGGCTAGTTGGGGTCCTATATGTCTCACTTATCTGAATGTCAAATTCTTTCCCTCTGTTTGGGAAGTTTTCTGTCATTAATTATTTGAACAGCTTTTTTAAGTCGTTTGTATTTTCTCCTTGTGCTTCAAGGATTCCTATCAGTCTTATATTATTCTTCTTTGCATCGTGTAGGAGTTGTTGGATTGATTTCTCATGATCCCCTATTGTTTTTAAGATACCTTTCTTTTCCCGGTCACTGACTGCAATCTTATCTTCTACATCTGAGATTCTATCTTCACATTCTTTTATTCTGTTGCATACACTTTCAATGGAGTGTTTAATCTCTTGGATATCTGTTTGAATCTGTTTTATGGATTCCCTTTCTTTCTTATTTTGGGTGTTTATTGTTTCCATTTCTTTCTTATGCTGGGCCTTCATGGATTCTATCATGGTCCTGAACTCATCTATTTTTTTGTCAGTTTCTGTTCTAGAGTCTTGAATCATGACTTTCATTTTGCTCACCATCTCTATTGTTATTTGGGAAATAATTTCTATTTTGAATTTTTCTAAAGCTTGATTGATCTGTTTTGTTACTTCCTATGCTTTGAATTTAGGGTGTCCTGGTGGTTCACTATTGGCCTTTTCATCCTCATTTGCCCTACTGTTTGCCATTAGTGAACTGGAAGTCTGTCTTTGTGTCTTGCTTAACTGTTTTCTCATTTTTATTTTTGTTGTTGGGCTGTCCTTGGTTTAATCTCTGGGTTATCACCCAAATCTTCCTGATATAGTTGCGTCCTAGCTTCTGGGTTTCTAATGACCCACCGACATACTCATCTTCATAACATCAGAGAAAACAGCTCATCAAATCAACCACAATTCTTTATCCCAACTGATACAATCAGCAACACAATATGATTTAGCACAACTTGGAAACTGACCACTTGTGGTAGTCACTAGTCTATCACCCTTAAACCATGTGAATTAAATTAAAATCAAGAAGTAGTCCAAAACATGTCTGCAGTGAACAAACTTTTCAACGTAGTATATTTACCATTTAGTATGGGGGCTCAGAAAAAGCTAGGACGAGAGGCATAGATAAGTAAAAGTATTGGAGAAGGTTTCAAGTGAATCCAGAGGACATAGAATGACCACACAATATTCAGGAAACTGTTGAATTCGAAAGGGATAGACAGAGTAGAAGTACAAGGACAAGAATATATCCTCTTAACAGCAATAGGGGCTCACTTTCCATTGAAACCACTGACCCCTGTGTGAGGTAGAATGACAGAAGAAAAGAACATAAAGAAAAGAGAAAAAATGATAAAAGAAGAAATCTGAGTTAGGGCAGGAGAAGAAACAGAAAGGGAGATGAGGGATAAATATGGTGCAGCAAGAGATTGAGTTGGGGAAAGAGGACAGAAAAAAGAATTTGGAGAGTGGAATGAGAAAAAGAAAAAAAAAGGATTTAAAGGGCCTCTTTCAAACTATATCTCTGCTGTCATAATATACAACATGTGCAGAACCAAGACTCCTGATCTCAGCTATCTGATGGCAGAACCCCATGATGCAGACTGACCTTGGGCTGCAAGGCCAGATTGAGTTCTCTGACCTCCTGAATGGTTGAACTCCATACCGTTCTACTACAGGTTTCCCACACCCTTTCTTTAAAGATGTTCAAAGGTGGGAACTCAGAAATATACCATTTATGACCACCTCTTCCTTTGCAGAGTGGGTCCAAATACTGGCACAATCAGGAGGTCTGAGAGTGCACATGGGGGAAGGGGAGTTGGGGGGGTTCAGGGGTGCCTGCACAGCTTCCTTCCTGGCCCTGGAGCAATGGTGGCTCCTGGCAGGAGAGAGAGTGGCTCTCTATGACTATTGTATACTTGGAAAGTTGCATTTTCATAAACCTCAATTAGCTTATCCTTGAAGTCCCTTTCATTCATCATTTTCTTTGAAATGGCATAACTCTGACATCAATTTCCTTATCCACTTACTTGAAAATTTCTCCCTTAGTTTCTCTAATATTATAATATGCTAATTTCTTTCTTCCTTTTAAGCTTCTTTCTGATGTCTTAGAGGTTATCTTTGGTATCTGGAAGCTTACAATCTACTGCAAAGGGCAACAAGTTGATAGACATTGCTGATTGGCTAACCCAATTTCATGGCACATACCTACTCTTCTAAGTCATTTTCTTCTTTGCATCCTCTAGTTTCTAATGTAGTGTAAAACAAAGAGTAAAATGATTTGCTTTAGGAACATGGTCAAAGAGAAATCATTTGAATGGCGAATATGGGAAGGTAGGAATGGACAGCTAACAATGGAACAATTTCAACAGTAAGAATTACAAAGAAGATATTTCCTATGGGTGGAAATACTTGAGCAGTCAGCCAGGAGTATAAAATTATTACATATTTTGGTAGTTCAGGTAAAATTGTGTACTGGAGATGTGAAACGTGAAGTAGAATAGATTACTATGTGTAGCCCATAGGTGAAAGATTAGGAAACTTTTTAGGTAGGTAAAAGAGAGTCATCAACAGTCTAGGACACAAGAGCATCCCTATTAGAACTATGTTTTAGAAAGGAAACAGCAGTGTTAATGTGGAGACCATCTGTGTGGGAAGGGCAGATCAATGGGGGGGGATGTTTGTTTATTTTATGTATTTCATTTAACATCAATTATATATTGTCTTTTTTATATTACTTATTTATCTTTCCCCTGCTAAATATTTACTCATTCCCTGCCTTCTAAGATAATAAGCTCATCAAGGCAGGGCCAATCTTGTTTTCCTTTCAAGCATTTCTTACAAAGAAGTTACCACCGTGGCTTACATACAACCACAACCACTGTCATCATCATCATTGTCATTGTCATCATCCTCATCATATTAGCTACAATTATGTAAGTCTTACCATGTGGCAGGTGCAATGAAAAGATAGTTATTTGTATTATGTCATTTAATCCTTATGAACCAGTTGTCTTCATTTGCATGTTTAAACAGAAACTTAGAGAATGTAGTCCTTTGCTTTAAATCATGTGGTTGTTAACAAGTGGAGTCGGGATTCAAAGCAAATCCTTTTAACTCCAAAGCTGTTAACAACCATGTAAAATGGATTCGATAGTGACCAATGATTACTTTTGAATGATTGAATATCTAAAAATTTTGGTTCAAAGAATGAAGGCTTGTGGGGTTGACTTGAGCAAGACAGGAAAATTAAATTTATGAATTAATATTGGAACAATATTGCCTTCAAATGGTATATGTTTATTCAGTATTTTTACATAATAAAGGCAATGGTAATACATTGAAGAACCACATAGTAAATAATTATGCTCTATCCAGATTCACTAATATCCTTTTTTACTGTTCCTGTATGTTCCTAGACTTTTAGATCATTTTGCCACTTTTCATAATCTATAGCGATTTTTGAGGTCTTTCCTCCATCCATCTACAGGAGGCTTCTTTGGATACAGGGGTATTTCTGTCCTCTTGAAACCTTTTACAGATGTCTGATAGGAACTTTGAAAGTCCAAGTTAAGGTGACTCTGTAAATTATCTCCAGTTTCACCTCTGAGATCAGGCTGAAGCTATCCTAGAAGGGATTTTGCTTGAGATTACACTTTTATTTGGCAATCCTCTTTTTCACTGTCCTGCTTCATTCACCCTTTTTTCAATTTGCTAATGATGACCCACCTGCCTATGAACTGTCATTCAGAGTCTGCTTCTGGGGGAAATTGATCTAAGAAAATTTATACACTGATGCCTAATGTGTATGCTGTTTATTCCTCTTAAAGAAATATTTGTTTGTTTTCAATGTTTAACATATATGTGCCTTCTTACTTTGGCTTAGGCAAAAAAAAATAATAAACAACCAACATTACAAGCAGTGACACTTCAGAATATCCTCTGTTCTTATATACTTATCATGAGATATGATTGATCTGTAATAATTGTCATAGTAAGTCATACAGGTATGTTTCCTATAGAGTGTGTTCATGTATATAAAAGTACAAAGTATATATTTGTTTTATGAAACTTAAAACTTGCCTTAAAATTTCCATTATAGAATTTCTAGGCATTTGAAATTTGAAGTTCTTAAGTTGTGCTCCAAATATAGTAAATGTGTTTTTGCAAAGTGGATATATTTGAGTTCACATGGTTCAGATAATTCTGTCTCTTCCAACATTATGAAGAAAACATTGATGTGTTTCCTTTCTTCATTTCCCAGGCTGAGCATTTTATTTCCTCCAGCAGGACCACAGATAAACAAATCATTCCTAATTTAGCACACATCTCATGTTTAAATCATAGATTTTTTTTATGAGTTTTGTGTTTTGCACTAACCTTATACTCCACTCTGCTCTAGGTAATGTTCTGAATAATGGCATTTACTTCTACATCCAAACTGATGATAGGGATGAACTCTGTCAAAGAGCCAGGCCATAAATAAATTGTGTACCCTTTAAATAGATCTCAGTAGTCCTTGTGGTATGCAAAAAATTGGCCTCTCTCCCCTTTATCCACTTTCCTTAGGTTGGAAGCAAATAATGTAGCCCCATCACAATCTGAGTACTCTTTATGTTACTGAGTATTAATCACATAGAATATAGCAACCTAACCTTCAATTTTTCCTTGAATGTGTAGGGAAAACAGAGCAAAATGGGAAATTCCAGTTAGAGAAAAGATATATTTTTGTTCTTAATTCTGCTGAAATACATCCGAGTAGCGACTTCCTGGGTCTTGGAAGTTACATTTTCAATCCCTATAATATGTTTTGAAGCCTCCCAGTAACATAGGTTCTTTTGTATTCAGTGACAGCAGGGGAAACATAATATGGAGAAATAAGTGCAAGACAAAATATTAGTACCCATTGATGACCAAAGAAGTGCTGAGATAATTTGTCATCAAGTTCTAGGGGCCATTGGATACTGGAGAGGGAGGAAGCTAAAGGGTAGAGATTAGTTAAAGCCAGGAACAGACAGACTGGTGAAGGTAGCAGGAGGAATAAGGTAGGAAAATTGGAACTTGTACAGTATTCTGAGCTGACAGGAGCTGCCTTATAATGCCCTGTGATTTTGGTTCTTGTTAAAACTACAGAATCCAGCAAACAAGATATATTAAAATCCTCTTATATAACAGTTAAGAATGATTCATTCTTTATAATTGAAGGGCACTGTATTAGGCAGTAGGGTTGCAAATAATAATAATGATGATAATCACCATCATTGTGGAAATAATGGTAATAAAAATAGCTCACATATAGGACTTATTTGTATGGTATATATTATGTAGCAAATATTTTCTCAAGACTTTGCAGTTATTTAACTCATTGAAACTACTCTGTGAGGCGATGCCATCATAATTTCCCTAGGATGGTTGATGAATCAGAATCAAACAAAGGTGAAGTGGTAGAGGCAGAACTCAGGCCCCAGGATATCTGGCTTCAGAATCTGCCATAAACTTCCCTCAGACATCCTACTCTTAGAGCAAGAGGCAGGAAATAAACATAATCATAAAATCGATCACATGCGTCACCTTAACTTTTTCTTAGTCTGTTTTCTGTTGCTCTAACACAGTGTCAGAATCATCGGTAGTTTATAAAAAATAGATATGAAGTTGACTCATGGATCTGGAGCTTGGAAGATGTTTGGAACATGGCTCTTCCATCTGTCTGACATCTGGTCAGGACCTTTTTGCTGCATCATATTGTGGTGCAGGGAATCATGTGATGAGATCCAACAAGTGTGCCAACTTGGATCTCTCTCTCCTTACAAAGTCACCAATGCCGTCATGGGAACACTTCTCTCCAACTTTGACTAATGCTAATTGCCATTTCCAAATACCACTAATATATAAACTTTGGAATTAAGTTTCCCACAAGTAAACTTTTGAGGGATACATTCAAACATAGCAGTCTTAAGTGTTGAATCAATGCTGCACACAGTGAATACCCTGGAGGCCCAAGATGGGAGAAAATGTTGTGAATGACCATTCATAGAAGTGACAGGATTTAAAATTTAAACTCACGCTAAATAGGAAGGAGATTCACTGATAACAAGGCTGAAAAATTCAAGAACTCATCTATCTCAGAACTCAACATTGTCATGAATAGTAGTTCTCCTTCCTGATCCTGCTTTTTTTCTTTTTCCTTCTGTTGGCTTTATTCCCATATAAGCCTCTTCCCCTGGACCTCTCAGCAGCCCTAGGATTACATTCTGCTCATTTCCTATTACTTCTAAGAAGCTTCTCCTACCCCAGATTTCCAGTAGCAGTCCCAGGACCAGTAGGGGGTTCTAATGTCCACCACTTCTGAGTCAGATTTCTCACAGAGACAACTATTATGCATTGGCCTGGATTGTGTGCTGGGGTCACCTAAGCATCCATGCACAAGAAAGTGTTTTCCTCAAATTACGTAGATGAGAAGTGTAGGAGAGGCTGTTTCTCAAGAAGAATGTAAGTGTAGATGCTAGCAGAAAGGAAGATGAGGAACTCTGCAGAAAGCAGGACAAATAATAAATCTCTTGCCTCTACTTCTTTATGTAATGTATGGATGGAGACAAATCAGTACACAGACAACTAAAAGAAGGATGTCAGAAAAGTGCTGAAACTCATGCCATCTCACTGGGGGTAGTTTCTTAGTACATATATGAATTCTGGGATGGGGGTGGGAAAACACAAACATCAGTTCATAAAAGACATTTCAGTAAAGATACCACTTTCTCTAAATAGGTGAAATGTAACAAATACTTGCTGAGCATTTTATTTGGCAAAACAATGAAGTTGCTGGCTTCTTAAGCTAAACTTGAACCTGGAGATGCTACAAATGTGAATAATTACTAGATAAATTTATTCAATGATTGATTTATAGACCTTCTCAGGCTTTTCTCTGTGTTAGAATCTAATTATGGGGCAACCCACTTTTTGGCCCTCTTCTGTCTCCTTTCGATAGAAGCTTTCTTTTCCTCAATAATTTGTTCCTTCTCTTAACCTCTGTCGTCCCTAGAATTCATTCTTTGATTTTTAGAGAACAGGAACTTGCATTTTGGATATCTACTCGGTTTGGGAGTTACATCTCTTCCCCCTATATCATTTTGGAGGGCTTCCACCAAGAGTACTGGTTGGAGGTAAGAGAGTTCTTTCATAGGTTCTAACTTTGGTCTTTTTGTTTCATAGATGGTAACTTGTTTCATAGGCTTTCATTTGTTTCATAGATTCTGGTTTTTGTTTGATATAAATTCTTCTGGCCTTTGTTTCAGTTTTTGTTTTAAAAGTGTCTTAATTTTAAGTTGCGCGATTTAAATGTTTGCAAATTTCTTGTTTTTCTTATGCATGTGCTTTGTTAAAATGATATTTTATTCTTGTTTTTTATGTGTTGCATTGGCACTTAGTTCTTCAAAGTTCTGTAAAATGGGTGTCTTATGAAATTGTCTCAGATATAGACAATTCAGGCTTTTATCTCTTCCTTATAGAATTGTAAACAAACAGTGGTTACTCTGCCAGCTAGAAATTGCCTATAGGGCAGCTGCCACTCTCAAAGCAGCTGCCACTCTCCAGTTGCCCTCTAGTGAATCTCCACTCCCATTGATGCCAATGTTGAGTGGAACATTGACCAGGTAGGCAATTGGGTTCCTTTCAGAGACAGATCTCTGATTGGATGAAACTGGTGAAAACTGAGGTGACAACTTGAGGGGTCATGGCCAGGGCTACTCTCAGGCAGATACCCAAAGTTTCCTCTGAAGAAACTAGCTCCCAACAGCCCATCTGGGTAATCAGCAGAAAAATCGCATCTTGTCCTATCTGGACTCCTCTGTGTGGTGAAAGAGGAACTCTGTCAGTGATCATCAGGTATCCTCTGTCTCAGAATGATCTGAAATGATGCCATCAGAGCCCTTTGTTAAGCCTCTATTAAGAATTTGGACTGCTTTCTCTATTACTAGTAAAGTAGACCTCTAGACAAATATAAAAAACAAATCTTTCAAAGATTAAAAACTGGGTGGGGGATTTAGCTCAGTGGTTCCACTGCCTACTTTGCAAGCACAAAGACCTTAATTCAATCCCTGGTACAAAAAAAAAAAAAAAAAAAAAAGATTAAAATCTATCAAACTGTCTCCCTCCACCCCATCGTCTTCATCACTTATGTGTTTAGGGGAGAAAAACACCTTTTCCAATAGGTTATGGACTTTGGATAGTTGACTGTGGACTTATAAAATGTTCTATGGTGATTTTTTTGGATGTTTAAAAAGCTTGAGTTTTATTTGGACTTCCTCTCTGCTAGTGAGTTAAGAACTCGCCTTAAACTTTTGTCCAACTTGTTGGGAGTTCATTTGAGAATCTCTCATAGTCAGACTACTCCTTCCACAAAGTCAGACTAAGACAACTGGAAACAATTGTTTTATCTCACACTAGGGAAAATAGCAACCAGTAACTTGCATTTGTGCTTTTACATGCTAACTAGAACATGGGACTATTTTGGTCAACCTTTCTCTTCCTATGCAGGCATAGGAAGTCCATAAAGGTGCCTTTACTATGTAGATTGTGGCTGCTAGGAAGATCTGTGAGTTTCAAATACTTAGTGAATTTAAAATGGACCTTGAGCTGGGGATTTAGCTCAGTGGTTCCACCGTCTGCCTCACAAGCTCAAGGACCTGAGTTCTATCCCTAGTAACAAACCAAACCAAACAAAATAAATAAATAAAATGGACCTTAAAGGAGTAGCCTTGTCTTGCTGCTAATAAAAGTTACCTAAAAGACTGGATAGACAACAGAAATTTTTCAGGGCTTTCTTTACCCTAGTGCCCAGGGCAGAATCTCTAACTTAACATTTCTGGAAGTGATCTCTTTTGCAGGAAAAGTGCCCCATTTTCTCTCTTTCAAGGAACTAGAAAGAAGGGGTTTGAATTTCTCAGTTTGCTAGCAATATTTCTCTAAACATGATTGTCATAGCTAAAGTCAATTGTAACTTGCGCTTTGAGAGTACCTACTGGAGTAAGGATATGAGTTACCTGAGGAAGATAAGATTGGATGCTAATAAAGGTTAGATAGTCCAGTCTAGTTTTATTTTCTGGGTCTCTCTCCAGATGGTGGCTACCTACCCTGGTGTGGAATAAGCCTTAGGGGATGCTCTAGGAATAAAGCAGAGACTTATGGGATGCCATGTTTGTTTCTCTTGTTTCAGATTAGAAACTCTATATATGAACCTCACATTCCTTTTGAATGTATTAGCAATTTAGTGTTTCTTTACACCCTCTCATGGGGTGCCTATCTCCTAAAGCCAAGTATGCAGAGGAAAATAATATGATACTATCTCACAATTATAATTATACTGAAAAAGAAAGAAAATGATCAAAATCATCTTATGTTGAGATTTTCTTCTCATTAAAAAGTAATTCTTACTTGTGTTCAAGTGTGAATATAATGAGAAATACCTCACCCTTAAGACTTTCAGTGCCTCTAAACCTGAGGCTACTCCTCACCCTCTAGAACTTGAGAACAAAGTTTCTAAGACAACTTTAAACCTTAACAACCAGGTGCTGAGGATGGAGTATCTAGGCCAGCCATAATTAAAACCTTCATGAGGTTATATTCATCCTTAGCTAAGTTGTTCAGGCCCCTCAAAGACAATATCCTTTTCAGGAAGTAAATGGCAAATATGGAACTATTTGTGTTCATGTGTCTTTTTCTCAGTGATCTAAAACAGATTAAATGAGGCCCTAATAAAGTTTTTGGATGACCCTGATATGTACATTGAGGTCTTTAGAGAACTTTCTCAGACCCATGGACTAGATTAAAAAGATGTAATGTTGCTCTAGATCAAATATTGGTTCTTAATGACAGACAAGTAGTATTACATTTAGGGACAGATATCTTAATTTTGGAAGCTCAAAAGACAGGTAGCCAGGGGGATAACTGGTTTCTACTGGAACACACGTAGTACCTATACAAGACCCCAATTGGCCTGCCAATTGGGTGATTAAAATAGAAGACATTTTTAGGCATGTGTTCTTAAGGGTCTAAGAAACATGAAAACTAAGCCGTTCAGTTATTTTAAATTGTCATCTATTTATCAGAAAGAGAAGAGGACATCCCTAGATCCTGATTTGTTAGAAGGAAATACTATAATTTTTCTCAAGTCAGTCTTGCAATATGTAGATGGCATAGTGTTATATGCTCCCTCAGAAGAGCTTTCTAGTCAAGACACCCATGTTCTACTGAATCTTCTAACAGACAAAGGTTATAATGTTTCTAGGTCTAAGGCACATCTTTGCATCCTTGAGGTAAAATACTTAGGCCTTATTATATCTAAGGGAAACCAAAGACTGGGCAAAGAAAGAATTAAACCATTTTTTTCTTATCCACAGCCCACGACCCTAAAACCGCTAAGGAAATTTCTATAAATTACAGGCTTTTGTCACCTTTAGATAGTAGGATATAGTGAGAGTGTGTGACCCATATATCATCCTATAGAAAAACCCAAAAGACAGCCATATTTTAACCTGGAAACCTGGTTCCCAGACCGCATTCCAGAAGATCCAATATTTCTAAGAGCCTACTTACAGGACACTGTTTAAGTTTGTATGTTAATAAAAGGTAAGGCATGGCTTTGGGAATGTTTCTACAAGATCAAGGAGCTGCTCAACAGCCTGTAGGGTATTTAAATCATAAATTAGATATTATAAATTCAAAATAATTTATTTAAAAAGAAAAGCTCTAAACAATAGTTAGAACACTTTCATTCTTTTCAAGAGGCAAAGAGCAACCATTCAAGCTCTTGGATTATTGGTTTAATTTTCTGCTTGCCAATGCAATGTCACTAAAGATATGCTTTCCTCAGGTTGCCAGATTATCTAAATAATGTCAACCAGTTTTACAAATACAGTACGTATTGTTGTCTATACATAATAACTCATGAATCTTTCATTGGTCAAAATAATGTGTTAATTGTTATGATCTGGCTCTCATAGGTCATCTAAAAATTTGTTAAGATAATTAAAGACTCTTGGTCTTAGGAAAACTACTGGACAGGACTCCCCTGGGTAAATAAGGGAGCAGCTTTCTGGAAAAAAATATTATTCTAGCCTTTGTTCACAAAGGCAACCCCAATAATTTCCATAGCCTTGTGGGAAATACATTGCTAAACATATTATTGTGACATGTATGCATTGGTTATGGTCAAAAGGCTAAGTTTGCTGTGGGAGAACAATAAGGCTTTATTTAAAATGCTCTTGGTACAAAACAAAATTAAATGACAAAGCATTTCATGTAACTGATACTCATTGTTATTTCATGGTGCATATATTCATGCCTTTTGGGTGTACAAGACTTCTAGGATATGGTTTATGGTGATGATCTTTTTGACTCAGGTATCAGCCTTTCTTGCCCTCCAGCTCCTTGTGATAAGAGATACATGTCAAACCAGCATGAGATAAACAGTCAAGTAATAGTTTTCTTAAAAACTATGTGATGCATCTTATATGTGTCACCACTCTTAGGGATGCTCAGGGAAGCACTCAAAACAATGTCACACAGTAAAATTAGAGGTTGGACATTATGAACTCCTAAGGTATATTTATATGCCAATATGTATGTTCTCCTTAGGCAGCATCCTACTAAAGGATAACAAGAGTTTTATGTCATTTATTGCCTTGTAATTAGATGGAGGAGTTTGACTGAAATGTTACAAAGAAAATGTTACCATGATTGTCATGCTAAAATATTATGTGTGGCTCTTGATCTTGAGTTTCTCTATAACTGTTTTCTGTTAATATTTTGCAAGGATTAAGCTACTAGAACAACCATGGCTGATAAGAAATAACAGCCCCCTAACTATGCTTTACATATCAAAAGTGCTTGATGTCTTCACTATTATAATAGTTAAACTCACTGCTTCTACTGCACTACTAATGTCACTGATCTTCTCTTCTGGGTGTTCAACAACTAAAGTTTGGAGAACAAACTAGAAAGAGAGCTAGGCTAAGAGGACTACTAATATTTTGGCCCTAGCCCCTCAAGGTCAACAAGAATCAGGACATGAGGGAACCTTTTCTACAGGATCCTACGTCTTTGGTAAGTACTCAACCTGCTGAGCAGGGAGATTGCTGGGCACCAAAGGACAAATATACTGCTTGCCAAAGGAAAAGACTCCCATGCTTTCTCTGAAAGCAACATGGTCAAGCAAGGCCGTGACACATCCTGATGGCTGACACTGACAGAGGAGCTGAGAGGCTCTGCATAGTTCCAAAGTAATGCCTGAAGAGACTTAAAAGACCTTGACAGATAGCAAGAGTTTCATGTTGATTGACATAGGTCTCACTTTAAAAACTTGGTCTTAAACATCCAGCAGAAAAGAATAACCAAAACTATAAAATAATGCCATAGTAATAAAACTAGATGTAAAAAGGAGCTCCAGTAACTGACCCCTTCTGGCAGTTTTCAGCTCTACCAGTAGCTGACCATGGTTATGGATCATTAGAAAAAATTGGTAAAATCTGTAAGAGCTCAGCTAGAGTTTTATATTTCATAGCAAAATTTGTTCTTCAAATTGTCTCTTATCTTACAGCTAAAACTATAGAGTCTTATGAAAAAGTATGAGACTGATAGATAACCTTAATCAATGAAAGAATCTAAGACTAGCAGGTTCAATCACTATTTGAATCTCCTTTTTTTTTTTTTTTCCATTAAGGGTATTGGTACATTTAAAGCAAATAATACAGTTACATCTATCATTGGGCCCTTTGCCTCCTCAAGGCAGTTAGGGATACTTCTTCAGAGGGGGGGAATATTGTAGATAGGTAAGTTAATTAGATATCTTGTAGGCAGTAAGACAGGGCCAGCCCAGGAGGAGCCAACACAGCCAGGAGCCAACATGGAGGACAATCAAGACACATTCACTGAAGGCCAGAATTGTAAAAAGAGAGAAACTACTATACTCTTGTTCTTCCCCTAGGGATAAATAACAGTGACTGATACTCTAAATAGGTTTCATTTACCTGGGGGTGGGGGACAAGGTCTTAACCCAGCCTTTGCAGGAAATATCCCTGACCCCCATCTTTACTGAAAATCCGTGTATATGCTTGCTATGTAACTTTCTCCCCCAAAGGACCCCTATCTAATCAATATTACCTGGGTGACTGTACCAGTAATCTTATAGATTGGTTGTGGTTTTGCCTAACCTCATGGCCACCTTGTAATTGTCCATTGTGTCTTATAGTTTTGTCCCACTTTGTACCCTCCTCACCACATGGCTTTGCTATATAAAACATCTTTGAAAATTAGGGTGAGTGGGCAGCCCGCTTTCTAGTCCCCCTTCTGCCTCTCTTAGAAGCTTTCTTTCCCTAAATGAAGTTTTCCTATTAAAAAATCTATTTATGAATACAAAATAAGGAAGAGTATGGAGTAAAGTGCATGGAAAAGAGGTTGGGAAAGTTAAATCTGTTCTTTTAACTTAATGGCTTAGTATTTGCGTCTGAAACATTAGAAGGCCATGTACTCACAAATTTAGCTAAATCTTGACCAGGGTTTATGGGATAGTGTTTAAGTTTTTCTGAAAATCAGGTTAGTTTGGGGACATTTAACTTCAGATGAAGTAATCATCTAAATAAAAATCTGTTAGAATAGATTTGATTCAACAGAAGCACTACATAAACATACAAAAAAGAAAAGAAAATAGATAACATTTGAATGTATGTTCTTAGAAACACATTGATCAATAAAAATTAAGCAAAGTTGATTTGAATATGTAATTAATATGTCCAGAATAACTTAGTGAAACAAAAGTGAAATTTATACACAGAAAATTCTAGCATTCTAAGACATGCACAAAAATGTCCACATAATATATGACAAATTTCAATAAATAGCATCACACAGTATTATTCAAATTGGAAATCAGTGGCAAAAGAAAGGCTAGAAAACTGGTTCATGTTTAGAAACTAAAAATTATGCTATTAACTGTTGGGTAAAAAAGCAATTAATTATAAAATTATGAATTATTATATTGATATATGAAATTATTATATCACAAAATTTATGGAATATAGCTAATAAAATATCCAGTAGAAAGTTTGGAGCTTTATAAACATTTAGCATATTTAAAATTTAAGCCACATAGCTGATTATTCAACTAAAAACATTAAATAATATATAAATGAGTTAAGCCCCACTAAAAATATAAAAATTATGACAAATTTTTCATATATAATATTTATTTGTCCAAGCATTATTCTTAATGCTTACTTTGTAATAATAAACATAATGTAGAAATCAACAACAATGAGTAAAAATAATAGAGATTAAACAAAGCAAAATTTAATTGAATAATTTTAAAATATTAAAATAATTAAGATAGTTTTTCTCTTGAGTTCTATCAAACTATTAAGGGCTATTAACCTCTATCGTATTTTTTCCCCAAACTAGAGAGACATCTGCCTAAATCATTTTGTTAAGGCTAGCCAAAAAATTCATATATATAAAAAGAATTAAAATGTTAAGAGAAAATTATAGATATTTTTAGTTTAAAAATTTGTGATAAAATGCATATAAAATTAAATCAACAATTGCATGTAAGTAGAGTTTACCTGAGGGATTCAACTATAGTTTAATAATAGTCATTTCAGTAGTAGATTAAAAGAGAAAAAAATCACATTAATTTAATAAATGCAGGGAATGTATCTCATAATGTCCAATTTCTATTTGTGAAAATAAAAATCCCAGACAACTGACACTGAATGGAAAATTGCTTAATTTGATAAAAGTCTATGATAAGCAGTGCTTAACACCATCTAATATTAATGAGATCTCCACTCAGCATTATTCTATATCATGGTTTTAGAGATTCTGACCACTGCAGCCAGATAAGAACAACTAATAAGAGGCAAGTTTATCAGAATGGGCTAGGTTATGTTGCAATTCATAAAATCAAAACATTCCTTTGTTTAAAAACTATGAATTTATTTCTTGCTCATGATAAGTGATCTACAAGGCTTGGCAGGAAGGCTGGAATCACTATCACTCAGAGATGCAGGATGATGGAAGAGCCGCCATCTTGAACATTGCCAAGTCATTTGGAAAAGGGAGAATGGTGAGATGGGAAGGTCTGGCATTCACTGTTATATGCTCTGGTTCCAAAGTGATGTGTGTCATGTACACTCAAAACTCAATAGCCAGAGTCATATGACTCCACCCAAGGTGAGCCATAAAGTGAAGTGCTAACACGTAACCAGAAAGAGGAAGATGTGGGGATGGTGGTAGACAGTACTATTAAAGAAGGGTATTAGAGGAAAATAAGACACAAAATTGTTCTTTGCAGATGTATGAGTTTTTACATAAACTTAACAATAATGACAAAAACAATAGCCAAATGATTATAGTTGTTGGCCATTGATTGTTTCCTCTGTTTTTCAGAGGCTTTCTGCTTGAAAAAGTACCATGTATATATTTTTTGGTTTTGTTGATTATACTTTTGATATTTTATCCATGAAATTACTAGCAAAAAACAATGTCAAGGAAAATTTCCCTTATATTTTTCTGAGCTTTACACTTTGTGGTTTTATGTTTAAATCTTTAATGCCTTTTGAACTGATTTCTTATATCATATAGGTTAAGGGTCCACTTTCATTCTTGAGCAAGTAGATATCTAATTTTCTCAGTATTATTATCTATTGAAGAGTCTATCCTTTCTCTACTGTAAGTTTTTGTCACTGCTGTTGAAGATCAGTTGATCACATATGCATGATGTTATTTAAGAGCTCTCTGATGTATTCTATTTGTCTCTATAAGTCTTTATGTCAGTACTATATTGTTTTAATCACTGTAGCTTCATATTTTGAAATCAGGGAGAGTGATATTCCTAGATTTTTTCTAAAAATGTTTTTGATGTTTGAAATTCCTTTGTGAGTCCATCTAATACTATGTGATTCCATATAAAAGTTATAAGTGGTTCCTTATAGATTTTAGAAATTGTAAGACCCAAAGTCTCACTCCTACTCTGTGGAGCATGAACAACTGAAAAGACCTCCATGATGCTGGGTCCTATTACCCAGCGGGGCTCCAGGAGCTTGACAAGCGGCGAGAAACCCAGAAAGGAACACACCAGGCTAGATGGTAAACAGACCTTTATTAGTCTGGCCAGACAGCATTGTTAGAACTAAGCAGCTGGCTCAGAGAGGTGCCAGCTCAGGGGCTGAGGTCCTTTTGATAGGGGGGTAAAAGGGGGGTTAACATCCTAAGCTTGCAGGCAGGGGACAAAGGTCTGCTGATTTTAGATGGTGGTCAGCAGTCACGTACCTGGCAGTCACACATTGATGACTAACAGATACCTACAGGATGTTTCAAAGGCCACCAAGACATTCAGGATGAGCAAACAGTTCAACAATTGACTTGGGGTCTCTATATACAGTACAGATTTTTATGTCATAGTCTAGAACCACTAACTTACATGTTAATCATGATCCGGACTTCAAACAGTACAAGATTGCCTTACATTCCTAAGCCAGGGTTTGAACAAAGGTCCGGGCTATGGCTACAATGGGAGGGGGTTAGAGCACGTCTCCTAGGCCCTTTGTCATTTAGCATGGGCTTGTAATTTAGGTCTTACAGAAATATTTTATTTTTATAAAGTTTTTCACTAGGATAGCATAGAATCTGTCAGTTGCCTTGAGCAGTATGGACATCTTAGTAATATTAAATCTTTCAGTTATGAACATGGACTTTCTATTTCTTTATATTATTTTTAATTACTTGATTGATATTCTATAGTTTCCCACTTACAAGTATTCTTGGGCATTGTAGTACCTGCCTATAATTCTAGCTACACAGGAGGCTGAGGCTGGAAGATCACAATTTCAAGGCAACTTAACAAGACCCTGTCTCAAAGTAAATAGGAAAAAAAAAAAAGGTTGGGGTTATAGCTCAGCACTAGAGCACTTGCCCAGCATGTATGAGGCCTTGGCTTAAATCCTCTGAACTGAAAAAAATAAATCTTCTATTGCCTTAGATTATTATTAAGTATTTTATTCATTTTGATGTTCTTTTAAAAGGAATTGTTTTCTTGATTTGTACTTAATTGTTGTATGCTATAGTATATCTGATTTTTGTATGCTGCTTTTATATCTTACAACTTTCTGGATTTATTAGTTTTAACAATTGTGTGTGTGTGTGTGTGTGTGTGTGTGTGTGTGTGTGCAGGATCTTTAGAGTTTTCTCTGTATAAATTTATGTCATCTGCAGACAAGTTTGCTTCCAGTCCAGATGCCCTCTCTTTCTTTCTCTCACTCAACTGCTCTGGCTAGGACTTCCAGGCTCATGCTGAATATACGTGGTGAGAATGGGTGTCCTGGTCTTGTTCTGGTTATCACAAAAGCCTTCAGGTGTTTTAGCAATGAGCATAATGTTATCTGTGGGATTTTCATACATGGCTTTTAGTAAGTTGAGGAACTTTCTCCTTCTGTTCCTAATTTATTGGGTGGTTTATCATGAAAGGATGTTAAATTTCGTCAATTGCTTTTTCTCCATGGGTTGGG
Organism: Fukomys damarensis; assembly: GCF_012274545.1. Lineage (NCBI taxonomy): Eukaryota > Metazoa > Chordata > Mammalia > Rodentia > Bathyergidae > Fukomys > Fukomys damarensis. Next base: position 15,805,114 of record NW_022900947.1, on the reverse strand, counting down.
ACGATCATGTGATTTTTTTGTCTTTTACTCTTTTAACGCAGTATGTCACATTTATCAGTTTCCTTCTGTTGAACCAATCTTGCTTCTTGGGAACACATTCCACTTAATCATGATGATCTTTTTAGTGTACTGTTTGTTGCATTTGGTCTGCTATTACTTAATTTATGTGCTCTTCCCTGTTTATTAAGTGGCAATCATAATATTTCCACTACATGGTTGTCGGTGAATCCAGAATTCAGTCCTTTGTTGTCCAGCCAGCCTTTGTCCAGGACCTAGACCTGCTACTTTGTTCCGCCCTGAACCGAGGCAAATGTGGATGAATAACAGACACAGAGTCAGTTTAACATGTGCACAGCCACAGGGCTCCTACCTCTAGTAGGCAGAGGAACCCGAGCCTTTGGCTCACCTCCTTTTATTCACCCAAACATGGGCACAAAGCAATCAAGGTAATACAAGATTCATCTGGTTTCCAATTCCATTAGTACATTCCTGGGAAACAACTGAACCTTGGCCTTCTTAACTTTTCCCTAATAGGCAGTCACCCCCAGGGCAGCCTTTCTCCTTTGTGCTCACAGAGGAGGCTGATTAGGCTTCAATTCTCCTCTGGCCTTCCACAGTCCTTCTCTCCTCCTGCATCACAACCACCTAGTTCAAATCACCATGATCTTTTGTTTAGCTATTGAAATAGTATCTAATTAGTCTTTTTCCTATTCTTAGCCACTGACAGGCTAATTTTAACACAGAAGCCTAAGTCAATTTTTTAATGAGTAGACCAATCATGGCGATAGTCTGGAATCAGACTCACTGGACTTGAATTCTAGCTTTGCCACTGACCAGATATATGCCCTTGAGCTGTCTGTGCCACATTTTTGCCTTTGATAAGGTAGGGGATAATAGGAGAAAGTAGTATCTCACAGGGTTGATGAATTAGATAAAGCAATGCAGGTAAAGCACTTACAAATACTGATAATTTAATGATACTGTTATTTCAATAAAAGTAAACTTTCTCATAATTACTTGTAAGGCTCTTCACTAATCATCACTAACATAAGTTCTATGTAGTCCAGAATTTTTATCTATTTTTCTAGAATATAAAAAAATTTTATTTACTATTAAATGCTAAAAGTTAACTGTAAATCAGCAGGGAAAGCTATGACTTTTCCTTTAGCATGGTTGAGGACTTTTGCTTTTGATATGGGAAAAATTAAAGCTGGTTATTTAGATTCTACAAAAAGTAAGCAGCAACATTTTAAAAATAGGATTTTAAAGACAAAATCCTAAAGCACAATCCTAAGTAGAAAATTGGTTGAATTGTGACTAAATCAAAATGAAGGAGTTTTATTAGTGAAGGACATTGTTGGTAACAACTGAAGAAGTGAGAACCAAATTTGCAACTTTGGAAGCCAAACTCTTTTTGTGCAGGAGATAAAAAAAATATATGCTGATCTGCAAGTGAATTATAAACAAAATAGAAAATGATCAACAGCCATCAACTGGCAATGTACAAGCAGGAAAGCTAAGGACCTTAACAGTATGAGATTTTAACCCTCATTAAAAATCAGAAGAATGTAAGTTGAAACACTAAGAAGATAATCCTTTCTTCTCACTTAGCTTGGAAAGAATTAGAAATTAGAGTAAGAACATTGATGATGATAATTAAACAGGTATCCACATGCCCTGTTGGAGAAAGTACACTGGTAGGAACTTTGGGAAGAGAAATCTGGCAATGCCTCATAAAGTAATATATGTAAATGGCCTAAAATCACTCAGCCTCACCCTTGGCTATGAACTCCTTCCTGTTTGGTGTGTCTAACAATGCTTACTGCATCATTTTTTTGTTTGTGGTAGTAAAAAACTGGAAGAAAGTCTCAGCTAGGAAAGAATAAGTAAAATAAGCAGATGCATTAAATTGATTATGTAGCATTTGTAAGCAATAGTCAAGGTATTATATGCAATTAACTATGCATCCTGAAATTAAGATATGCATCTTGAAAGTATGTTGCCAAATGATTTATTGGTTTGTACAAATGTTATAAATATATGCATATAAGCCAGGCACAATCATGTACATCTGCAATCCTAAAACTCTAGGAACTTGAGATCCTCTAGGAGAATCACAGGTTTGAGTCCAGCCTGGGCAACTTAGAGACTTAGTGAGACCCTTTCTCAAAGTAAAAAACACAAAAATGGGCTGGGGTCATAGCTCAGAACGAAGGCCCTAGGTTCAATCCTCACTATGGGGGGAAAAGAAGCACATAAAACAACCCTGTACTGTTAAAACAGAATATCCCTATTCACAGACACACATACATTTTGATGTAAGGAGCAGGGAGAGAGGGGATGGAAAGGGAAAACATATAATTGTATAATGAAGAGGGGCCTTGTGGAATCCATGATGACTTTGAGATATGAACACTGACCTACAGAGAACAGAGAACCATGAGAAGAAATGAGCACCTGGCCGTAATGCTACTGGCTGTTCTGCACTGATCCTGCACTTGACACATTCCCACGCCAGCTGTAGGCCTGGGTGCAAGGACAACATCTGCTCTGTTTACTGTGGCTAAAGACATGAAGACTCTTGGGAGGATTTCTGCCCTTTAGCACAAATAGCACATAGGAAAAAATAAAGCAGACATCCTAGAGGGTTACTCAGTATGGAATTCCTTCAGAAATGTAGATACAAGGTACTGATAATAGAGGATTACTCTTGGAGCCAAAGATGAAATTGAAAGTACAAAAGAAAAATATTCATCTCTACCTAATGGGACGATAATTGGTAATTCATTATAAAGTAGTTCTTAAAGCCATCTTTATGGTGTCTTAGATTTTCCATGCCAGCCAGTCTTTGGCTTTTGCCATTCTTAAAGTGTGGCTACTTTTGCTTGAGTACTTGCTGTGTACAGGGAAACACAAGCCATTTGCTACAACTACCACACATATTTCAATCAAACCAATGGAAACACTTCACTGATTGCTCAGGATACCCATCAGAAAGATGTCTTAGCCAGTCTAATTTGGGACTCAACTGGTGTTTAAAATTTTAAGTCTCTAGTTTTATAAGCAGTTCTCAAATTGTAAACCAATTTTACTTTAAGAATCATTGTGTGAGCTTAATGTGTGGAAATGAGAATATCTTTTTAAGTAAAAGGAAAGTTATAAGTGGTTTGTACTTTTCCAGGCCCACCCACTTTCCTGGGCACCTGTCCCACCCTCAGCAAAATTTTGAAATGTCTGACATTTATCCTTGGCGGCTTCCCTGCTGTAGTTGCAGGTTGTGTGCTTCATATGCCTGGCACACCTACACACAAACACACACCCACACACAAGGGAGTTACATGAAATTTTAAGCTAAAGAGATATTGAGGAAGAATTGTAAGCAAGAAAAAAGTAGAGGTATATTGTTTCCCTAAGTCAGCGAATCTCAATTCTACTGGAGTATCTGTCTGGGAATCACCTCCAGAGTGACTCAGAGGAGGAGCTCAGAATCCGCATAGGTAGGTTCAGGTGCAGAACAGCACAGGTGGTTGATTCTATTCCCAACAGCATTGCAAACCTGCACCGAGTCTCTTCGCTGTTCTCATTCTCACATGCAGTGGCAACTGAGCTTGCTAGGAGCAGTGGGTAGCGCCAGGCATTCTTTGCTCTGTGTAGTGACTTCCAGGGACTGATCTCCTACAGTGGTTTGAGGACCTCACCCTTACTTGTGTGTACAGTCTATCACATGCCCAGAAGAGTAGGTAATCTTCATCTATTGTAATGGGGCTTCTTGGGAAAGTAGTAGAACTTTTGTGCTCATAATAGGGGAATGGAATTTTTGGTTTTGTTTTTTACAAACCTCGAGAAAGGAAAAGTTGAGCCACATTGTCTGGAGTGAGATAGACCCTGAAATGGGTTTTTCATCATCTCTTCAAACTTTTCACGAGAGCCTGCTCTGATCCAAATTCTCTAGGCTCTGCACCTATGAGTTCAACAAAAATGACCAAAGTCCCCACTCTGGTGGCATGGACAGAAATAGGTGAGTACAATGTGTAAAATGTACATTAGATAACAGTAAGTGATAGAAGAAAAGAGAAGTTAGGAAAGGGGCTTGGGAACTTCCCAAGGTGGGAGTGAGGTAGGGAGGGCTTTATGCCTAGGCTACACTTGAAAGAGATTTGGGAAGCTGAGGATGCGGGGAGAAAAGTGGGAATGATCGGAGGCTCTTTTGGGCCAACTGAAGTGAGTGAAGGAGAACGTGTATTGAATAATGAGGAAGTGGGGCTGGGGATTTAGCTCAGTGCTTCGGTGGCCTGCCTTGCAAGCGCAAGGACCCGAGTTCAATCCCCGGTACCAAAAAAAAAAAAAGAATAAGGAGGAAGGAGGCTCACTCGATTTTGGGTGGAAAACAAACTCTGGAGAAGGGATACCACACAGTCTCACTACAGCCTGGATCCTCGTCTTCTCACCCACACTAATCTGGTCTAGGTTCCAATTTCGCAAATCCTTTCATAGGTGAGTGTGTTCATCGTTCATGACTTGTCTAGCTTCCTCCCTCAGACACCCTGTTCCCAGGTTGTTGATGTTTTTTTTCTCCTCTTTTCCAAAACTCCTGGCTCTCACAAAGGTCAGAATAGTTGGTCATAAGAAATCATGTAATGTAGTTCCTGCTAAGGTGCTTCTTATTAAGAGTGAATCTCTAACTGAAGTAACATCAAGCCCTGGGAGGATCAGAGATTGGGAACAGTTGCCTTCCTCTGGAAATCGCCTCTTGGTTCAGGGCCTTGGTCTTACCCTCTCCTGTTTTTTCCCCTTACTTAAACTGAAATCCACAAAACCTCTGCTTGGTGGCTCTTTAGAAATGATGGCTCAGGTCTGGCAGTGGGAGGTAACCAACACTTCTGGCCCTTGGACAGGAACATTTCATCAGTTGGCATGTGGGGCTTGCTCCTGTGCCATCCGCTACACCAAAGATACCCCTCCCTGTGCCCGAGGGAAGTCAGGAGTCCACAGGGCCATCTGGAAGAAAGCTTCACTGAGTGCGAGTGCTCTGAACCTTCGCTGTTGTGGCAAAGTGAGTTAGGGAGCACGAGGTAGGGGGGCAGCTGGGCCTAAAGCTGGAGATAAATTAGTGCAGGAAGCAGCAGGCCAACACTGCAGGGGAGCCACCATGTAATGCTTCCAAATGAAAGAAAGCAAGCAGGCAGCAGTCAAGTGGCTTGAAGGGAAGAAGAGGTGAGGGAAGACACACCCAGGCACCTTAGCAATACCAAAATAGGTGTTCAGGATGGCCGGGACCCAAAGTTAGAGTCCATAAGATCAGATGCGAGGACATGTATGCAGGTACATCTCTCTGTTGATTATTTGTCGTCTCCCTCCCAAGAAGAAAAGTCACCACATTGTCTGGAAAGAGTGGTTTCCTTCGGCATCCAGGCTTTAATGAAGAGATAATTAAGAGATTCATACATCCCACCAAAAGATATTTATTTTTTGCTCTATGTCATGGAACTATGGTTTGAATGTGTTCTCCGAATTTCACGTACTGGGAATTTAATCCATTAGATCAAATGTTCATGTTGTTTGAGGGTTGGGCCTTTCGGAAGTGATGGGGAGTAGATAGGGTCATGAGGGGGAAGTCACTAATGGCATTAGTGGCTCTATGAGGAGAAAAGGGGCCTGAGCAAGTGTAAGCAAGTGTTCTTATACTTTTATCCCCAGTGATGCCTCACACAGCCTGGGACCCTGCAGCGTCTCCCCACCCGGAAAGATCTCACCCAGTGTGGCTGCTCCATCTTGAAATTCCGAGCTTCCAGAAATGTGACCTGAGTAAACATTTATTCTTTATAAATTGTTCTTTCTGTGATAATTATAGCAATAATAACACTCATGCCACATTTGAGGATATCGAACACTTTTCATTACAGTGCCACACACACACACACACACACACACACACACACACACATGCATGTGCTCCTAAAGACTCAGAGTCACTCTTGTGGCCCAATGAAAAGCTAGAGTTTTGACCAATGTAGGTTTCCAACTCAAGGCTTCAGACACCGGTTAACAGGAGGACTTGACAGATGCTGCAGAAAAGCCAGGATGGGACAGAGAACTCTGGGAGCCAGGATAACACTTAAGAAAGAAGACATCTTGCAGTTGCAGCTTCCAGGGCTGTTGTGCATTGTTAGTAGAATAGGAACCTTGGGCTTATGATTGTAGGGGAGGAAAAAAGAACTTTTTCTTCAACCCTCCTTATTTCTTAGTTGTTATGGACCCTATAACAAAGGATCAATTAGCAAGAAAAAATGAAGAGAGACTGGTTAATGTGTTTGTTTTATGTAGATATGAGCTGTACTCAAGGAATAAGTAATTTTCAGAGAGGTGGCTTTGAATTCCATGATAGAGCATTTTGTAGAATATTTTCAATAAAGAATAAGAAACTGGTAGAGGAATGATAAAGGAAAAGGGTTTTGAGAATCTGGTGGTGGCAATTAAATGAGAGTAAATAAATGGAAAGGCTTTTAGTGAAGTTTAGTGTCACTCTCTCTGGCCATATTACTAAAGCTGTGTCAGGCCGGGAAGGGTAAGGTTGGGTCCACTGGTAACGCTTGTTCTCCCTGGTGGGAAGGGAGTTTGTGCCGAGTGGATGCTGTCTGTATAAATCTATGCTTTCAGGCAGTCACAGGGAGGGCAGAGGAACTTCTGACATCTACTTCATCATCTTCAGGTCAAAACAATCCTTCTGCAAGAGGGGCATGTTTAGGGTGGCGTATAATAGACTCCTACATGATCTAAGGCAATTTTGTGAAAATACACGAAGTGTATGGGAGTCACTTTGATAATAAATGATAGAAAGAATTTTGAAGATCATGAACATGCTCAATAGTACTTTTCATTATTCCTAAGTAAAACTTTTCAGAAAAATGGTTCACAATGGTGAATGGGATTTCAGGTAAGAAATTTGCTTTAATTGATTTTCATAATATCTCAAGACTCTTTTCATAAAAATTAAAAGATTATGAAATTCATCAGATGTTTAAATAGATAACCTCAGGCACGTGTCTACCCTCAGCAGAGCCTTTGAAGAGATTCCTCTGCCTTAAATAAATGAATGATGTAAGAGAAAAAAGTGTTGGACTATTACAGTGTTTTCCAGCAGGGAGTAAAATGATGGAAATGAAAAGAGAAAGGTAAAACTTAATTAGTTTCAAATGTGAAATTTAAAAAGCATACTATGAATATAAATCAAAACCAAAGTGCATTTTGTTAGCTATGACAGATTGTAACCCAAAAATAAACACAAAGAGAAAACATTTTTATTGTGCAGCTTATTTTATACTTGGAGTTGCAGTAGTTTAGTATTTTGGTAAGTTTCAGTGTATGGCATGTAATTGGGCTACTCAAGCTTGGGTTAGAGTATTGCAGTATAATGAATAAGAAGTTTTTAAGTGATCTCCTGAAAATTTGGGAGAAATTAAAATGTTATGTGGTAAGGTCCTGAAGGAGAGAACAAGTTGTCTGTAAAACATAATTAACTAAAACAACGACAAATATAAAGTACTAAAATATTTTTTATAGATTTAATTATCTTACTGAGGAAACCCAGGCTACTACTTCTTTCATCTTGAAAGTATGAACCTTAGAAAACAATTGATCAGTTTTCTCAGAATATTTTCTGCACTGCCTTCCTTACAAACTTTTCTGCCTTCTGTGAACACTGTTTTAGCAATAGACTCTTCTAGTCTAAAACTTCCATCAGCTTCTATCTAAAGTATCATTTCCCAAAGTGTGTGCTCCCTGGCATGCTCATGTTGCAAGGGACGTTAGGCAAGGTTTCCTTCTAAAAGGGAATTGTAAATCAATAATTTTTTGAAGTTATAAGTTAATTGTATTCATTACTGAAGGATTTATCAGTGTTTTAAGATCATCATATATACAATGAATTACAAAAGAGGCTTTAATATGTATATTATTTTATTCTCTCTTGAAAAATGTATGAAATCTCACAAGTCACTAGAGGTCTTACAGAAAAGTTTGGAAATAAACAGAATAATGGCTAAGCCTCTGATATTTAAGGAGAGCTCTTAAAATTCCAGCATCATTTTTTGTCTCCTAATCTTTTATAAAGGTAAATACATTTTTGTTTAATATTTTCCAAACCTGCTTTGGCCTTTTAATCATTTATTCAACATAGCACTGTTTTAGTGCTGAGGATTTCACTATAAACAAAAATAGAGCCTGTGCCCCAATGAAGTTTAACATATAGTGGTACGAAGGGACATTATCAATCACACAAGGGAGTCTGTGATTGCAGTCACGATGTAGCTATTGTGACAGACTTCTAGTTACCCCCTAATGTTCATTATTCTCTCCTTTGTGATAGAACCTTGATTTATTTTTAATCTAAGAAAAAAGCCAGGAGAAATAGTGATGCTTCTGCAGGCTGTGTTATAGCTAAGTGTGAGCAAGTGACTAAGTTTTGGCTGATAAAATATGAATAAGAGAGTTCTCTGTATTTTCTGCATATTTTTTCTGTCTACCTAAAATGGTTCCAAAAAGAGCCCATATTTTAAAGGATGAAAGATGGTGCAGTTTCTCCTGGCTCTGAGTATGGATATGGCAACGAACTATTTCTGACCCCATGGAAAGGGTGATACCCTAGGGCTGGTGGGAAAGCACATGAAAAGGCGACCTCTCCCAGAGGGCTGAGCTGAATAGAGACGCTATGGTCACTAGGAGTTTCACACGAGAGACTAAAAACAGCATTTTCTTTGAGATCTCCATGACTGTGGCCAAATTACTAGCTTGCCTTTTTCAGACTCTGCAATTTGAATTTGACTCCTGGACTTAACAGAACCTAAAAATGTGATATCCCCCTGGCAGGTAGGCAGGGAACAGCAGGGACACAGATGTGCAGGCTGGGAAGCTGGTGACTCTTGTTACACTGTGACAAATAAGTAACAGTTTTATTAATGACACCATTAAAAACTGTCTTGGTGGGAACATGTCCATTTAGATGTTAAAAGATTCAGACAATGAAAGTTTTTTGGTTAGGGAAAAGGAGCAAGGACCATTTTACCCTGTCTCACAGCGTAGAGCACTCAGGTGGCAATGGGCCAGGTTCAGGTAACAGCTTCTCTAGTGGTTCTGCTTACCTTGCCCCTCTGGGAATGAAAACACTAATTGCCCTGACCGGACAGGTGAGTGTACTTCAGGTAAACCCCTCAACAATGCCCAAGTGGTCATTTATTTTGTATATTATAAAGACAGCAAGCCTAAGCGGGGACGAACTGAGCGCTTCAGTGCCAACCGCCAGCACTCACAGTGGGCGAGTCTTCTTGAATTCGGATATCCGTATGTGGTATGTGTTGGCTTGAGTGTGCTGGGACTCGTTCACACATATGCAGAATGTCTTTGGAGGCGGCAGGGTGTCTTGGGACCCAGCTGTCCTTGGGTTTGGATTCTGACCTGCCTTTTAGTAGAAATATAGTTTTGAGTGAGTTTTGCAACTATTTTTGAATTATAGTTTGTTTGGCTAAGAGCTGGGATAATAAATCTGCTTCATGGGATGATTATAAAAATTGGTGATAAAAATGTAAAGCTTATGGTGATGTGTGTCATAGAGACTGTATTTACTAAAGATCATATGAGTAATTTTTTTATTATTGCTCTTTTTGTTACCATTCTTTTATATGTCCACCCTATTTCTAAGACATATCAGCTAGATCTTCATAGTTAAGCACAATGTTACCATTCTTTTATATGTCCACCCTATTTCTAAGACATATCAGCTAGATCTTCATAGTTAAGAAGCACAGAACTCAGTCTGCTTTGTCCTAGTGTAAGCCACAGTGCTATTATAAGCCCCATTTCTGCGCCTTACCTTTTGTATTTCCAATAGCTTTTTGTTTATCTGCTTTTTGCATTGCTAACACTGAAGGAATTCAGCATTTTCCCAATGTGTTCTCTACTGCAGAGAATTATTTTTCTGTGTGCTTTTTGGTAGTGATTGTGTGGGTGGAAATTTTATGGAATAGTCCGGCTGAGAAAAGGAGAAAAAATCAGGCTTTCTGCTACACCAAAAGATCTCTTGCCATTAATCAAAGACCAACAAGGCTTTATTCCAGTATCATATTGCTTTTTATACCTGTCGATGGGGCCACCTGGGATTTTGAGTTTAAACATTTAATTTTCCTATAGCATGAGATAGAGTAAAGCAGCAACAATCCAAACAGTTCAGTTCCATGGATGAATACCATACTGAAAGAGCCAGTGTGTACAGCTCTGAAAATGTACTCTCTGTCGGGCAATTCACACGAAAATTACTGTTTGATTATTTGCGAGGGACTTTAAATAACAATAGCTTTCTCTCCCTGGATGTTAGATTTGAATACTTCCAAGATTTTAATAGTTTATTCCAAAGCACTCTGCTCATATAATTTGTATAGACCAAGGAAGGAGATTAGATAAAATAGTCTATCAAGTTCAATTCCATCCATTAAATAAATACATGTTCAGAGGTTTTAACCTAAGATCTAGAGAGCCTCCTAAGATTTTCTGTTCATGAACAACTTTTTTTGTTTTTTAAACAATCTGTTTTATATACAAATATAAATTTTTAAAAATGTAATGCTTCTAAATCATAACCATGGCATCCGTTTTCAACATGAATAATATATTTTATAAATCAGTTATACAGATTATTTTTTAATTCAATTATATAAAATATGACTTTTCAAAAAATAGGGATTATACTTGAAACACTCTTATTTTGATTCATACATTATATTTTGAGCACTTAGTATGTGGTGTACATTTAGATAGTATCTGGGATATAAAATGAAGAAAACAGGGCTGGTGGTGTAACTGAGTGGTCAAACACTTGCCTAGCACATGTGAGACTCTGGGTTTGATCCACAGCATGGCAAGGTAAATAAATAAAGAAGACAAGATTTTTGTCTTCTCAACACTCCACATCTATTAAACATGCAAATTAGAATAAAGCCTGGTACTAGAGGCACCAAATTTTTTGTTAAAGATATGAAAGAGGCTAAAAACAGTCTAGAAGAGGCTGGGGACTTTTTGACTTTCTCCTTCAACAGCCTCAAATAACTTGTCTGGTTCTATAACCAGTCTGCTCTCATTTGGCTCACTATTTCCATTTTTGCATTGATTTTTCACATAGTAATCATAGGATGTTTTAACACATATGAATCAAATCATGCCATTCTACGGATCAATGCTTTTCAGTGGCTTCCGGTTACACTTAAGATCAAACACAGGACCCAGTGACAATACTATTTGTCCTGTGTCTTCTGTGTTTCCTCCCTCCTCTTGCTTGCCCTTTCCATTCAGGTCTCTCTTTTAAAACCTCTAATGTGCAGTTAATGCACATTTTAGGTACTACGAGTTATATTAATTAGCAGTGTACACCAATGTCCTTTCTGGTTCTAAATGTGCCTATCACGCTCTTGTCGCAAACTTTCTGAAGGAATCCATGCTCTTCTTCCTAGGGTGCTCTTGGACGGTTCCTTTTCTTGTGGATCTCAGCCTAGACATGACCTCCTCATCTTTCCTCCGTCACTCTTCTTTTCCCTTCTTTGCAGCATCGAACTGTATCTGAATCTTCTTGTTTCTTCATTTACCTTTTCTTCCCCATCCCTCCTTTCCCTTGCCCTCTCCCTGCCACGTCCTTCCCGCACAGTCAGATGGAAGCTGCATAAGCTCAGAGACCTCTTCGATGCTGTTTATATTTATCCATTCAACACTTACCCCTAGATGTTTGCTAAGTGGACGGATGAATGATTTCTGAGGGAAGATGACGGAATCAGGCAGTGATCAGAGCAAGAGACAGAGGGAAACCTTAAAGCTACGGGCAGTTATTTGTTCCAGAATAGCCTAGTGGGATAGATAAGAAGGTAGCAATACCTTGGTTAACATTTCATCTGGGAGTGACTTTTTGGTATAGGCATGGCATAGCTTGAAATTTGCTTTATTCCATGAGACCACTTTAAGCTTAAACATTAACACTTGGAACTTGTTTGATTTTTAAAAGGATATGAGCATCAGACAAAACTGGTGTTCACTTGTCTACATTCAGAAGTTATAACAGAGATTATATCTTTTTAATTATGCCTTCCTTTACTGTCTGGTATTCCTTAAAAACAGAATTTAATTTCTTTTTATTAATCAGGAGAAGTCAGGAGAGTTCACTAACATGCTCACTGGCACATATAGAGCATATTCAATGACAAGATTGTAAATCACTTGCAAGAGTTTCAGAAATAAAAACTCATTTAATTACTTATTACTAAAGCTTTTAACATAAGGCGCTCTGAGGTAAAAGTGACAAGAATGTGTTAAAAAAACTACCTTTATTAAATTTTCTGGGGACCATTTATGTTCTTAATTGAATCTTTCACATTTTTGTATGATTTATGGAACTATTGGAAATGAATTAGCTTTCTCTTCTCAGCGTCTGTATGAAGAGTTTACCATTTTTCTGAGAACCACAAGACTTCATCAGGTTATTATGAAATCTGGTCTTTTCCAAGCCAACGACGTCAACTTTTCTTTGACACTGCAACATTAGATTGCAGATGGTTTAATGAAGAGTTTTAAAACTAGAATTTCTATTTTCTAAGAAATTTAATAGCCATAACAATGTGCTAGTGTCCATGACAGAGACATTTTTATCTGAAGGATAACTATTCTATTTTTCTATTTCCAGTGGATTATTTGTTACTGCTGACTTCTTTGGCTTCTGTGAATTTGATTTGTCTCTGCATGTGCAGTACCCAAGAGCTCGTGTGTTCTCACGACTTGAACCATCCCTTCTGCAGCTATGATACTCTCTGGCTTCTGGGCTGCCGTTCTTACCTAGGCAGCAAGCGTGTGGTTGGAAATGGCCATGTGGCATTTCCACGAGGAGCCTTACTACCAAGTCGAGTTCAACAAATCTCTAAGTCACTGAGACCGTCTCCTCTGTCCATCTGTGTGTCTTTCAGCCCCTCACCCACCTTGTTCCCTCTCTGTGCTTCCTTTTGTCATGCTCTTACCCCTCCTGTCAGTACAGACCTGACAGAATGCAGCCTGGATTTATCTCTCCTTCTTTATGCCTTGGGCCTCCCTTCTACAGAACCCATCACATCTACATTAAGCCAATAATGCTGCTACCTGTCCTTCCCCTTCTTCTTTTCTTTGCCCTTCAAGTCCAGATACATGTTTTTAAAAGTAGTGTCTCCAACATAAGAATGATTATTAAAGGGATCAAACAGTACTTCATTTACCATAAAAAGAAAAGCTTTGAAATAACTCTCAATACCTTAGTCCACAGTGTTCTCCCTTCCCTTATATCTGGGCTCAGATATATAGGTCAAATATACAATCAATATAATCCTGTCTCTTTCAGGTGGTCCTCTGCCTTTTCAACCTAAAATGGCCTCTTCTCTTTCAGTCACTTATGCAAATCAGTTTTCCTTCACTATTCAAAGATTATTTTACAAAGAAGTCTTCTTAGGCCACTTAACTCTTAATATCCATTTCCGTTTTTGACAATATACTCTCATGTGTATTTTGTGAGTCTGTATCATCTCCCTTATGAGAATATGCACTATATGGTTGGGAGTATTATTTTCTGATATCTCTACATCTTTCACAGAGCTAAGTATTTTACGAAATGTAACACATATTTGAAGAATATTTATATATCATCAAAGATTAGGACGTAAACTCTATGAAGACAGAGCTCATTCTGTTTTCAGCTTTGTATGCAGCAACTAACATAATACCTGGCATCTAGTAGATGTCATATAAATATATTTTTCCTATATATAAATATATGTCACACACACACACACATATATTTGATTCAGAGAATCAATAAATAAGAGCTAAGAAATAGAATCACAAACAAAATTCAATTATATCAATTTTAGTAGAGCCTATTTAATAAGTAACGGAAATAAAGAAAAAGAAAGGTACCTGAGAATACTAAATCTAATGCCACATATCCATTGGCCGTGTGTGTGTGTGTGTGTGTGTGTGTGTGTGTGCGTATGTTAAAACACTAGCATAGAGAGGTGCATCATGATAGCAGTTCCTTCTTATCCATGGGCAGTATACTCCACAGACTCAGTGGATATCTGAAACCATGGATGGTGCTATGTTAATAACCGTAACTAATAATAAAATGCACCAGTTATAAGAATGTACTGCAATAAAAGTTCACAGTTAGACACTATTATTAAGTAAAAAAAAGAATTACAAGAGTACAAAGACTGTGTGAATTGCATTGCTATAGACATGGAAATCTATCACTGTGGTATTGTCTCTTAACTCTTTCAGGAATATACCCAGAAGAGGTGTAGCTGAGTTAAATAGAATTTCTACTTTGACTTTTTTTGTTGTTGTTGTTCCAGGGATTGAACTCAGGATGTCACACTTTTCAAACTGGTGCTGTTCTGCTGAGCTAAAGCTCTGGCCCTACTTTTATATTTTTTGAGGCATCTCCATACTGATTCTATACTTGTATGAATTTAAATTCCTGAGATTTCTTCTTCCTCACATCCTTCCCAGCATCTATTGATTCTGTATTGTTGAAGATAGCTATTTTGACTGGGGTAAAATAGAATCTCAGAGTTGTTTGGAATTGTATTTCCCTAAAAACAAAGATAGTGAACATTTTTTCATGTACTTATTGACCATTTGAGCTCCTTTTGAGAAATGACTGTTCAGCTCATTTTCTCATTTTTGATTTGTTTTCTGGGAGTTAATTTTTTTTTATTTCATTATAATTCCAGATATTAGTTCTCTTTTAATAGAATAGCTGGCAAAATTTTTTCTCCCACTCTGGAGGCCACCTTTTACACTCTTGATTATATCCTTCACTGTGAAGAAGCTTTATCATTTGATGTAATACCATTTGTTGGTTCTTAACACTACTTACTGTGCCATTGAAGTTTTATTTAGGAAGTCTTTGCTATGCCTGTGGCTTCAAATGTTACCTTTCAGCAGTTTCAAACTTTGTATTTTTATTTCTAGGTCTTTGATCCATTTTTATTTTACTTTAGTGCTGAGTGAGAGGGATCTAGTTTCAGTCTAGATACCCAGTTTTCACAGCACCATTTGTTAAAAAGGCTTTTAATCAGTGTCTGTTTTTCCTTGTCATGAGCCATTTCTTTGTCTTCTGTTCTGCTTGGTCTATTTGTCTATTTTTGTGCCAGTATTGTACTGTTTCTGTTACTATAGCTTTGTAGTATAACTTGAAATCTGGTATTGTGATGCTTCCAGTTTTCCTCCTTTGCCAGCAAAGATTTATAAAGAAATTATCTCATGGCCTAACTGCCTGCTATGGTAGCATAGCACATGTATAATTTTTACCCTGCCATGTTCTGATGGTAAAGCTAATGGAGTTACTCAGCCTGGGGGGAACTCTTTTTCATAATATGCTAGAAGAGACTGGAGGTCTTCCACCTGAGAGTCAAATTATGAGGTGTGATAGAAAACTACGGTGAATGATTAAATTGAAGTATTTATTATGGTAAAAGATAGTTTGCCATTCATTCTCCTCAAAATACCTCCCCTGATACACACACACTACAAACACACAGATCCCATCGTTCTTTTCGCTTTTTGAACCAGTTCCAGAAATCTTCTTTCTGGAGTGTCTTTAGTGGTGCTGTTGATGTCCTGAATTAATTCAAAGTGTTCATGTTAAACAGACCTGTGGAAGATCCAGAAGTTGCATGAAGGGGGTCTGGCAAATGATGCGCATGAGAACATAATGAAATGTTTTTGTGAGGTCACCTTTCCATTGGATGACACCTGGCAGCAGCATTCATTGAAAACATTTTTATTGAGTTTATTGGTACATTCTAGGTACACAGTACAGTTACATTCACTATTGGGATCTTGTACCTTTACATGACAGGTCCTGGTTCTCATTTTTTCCCCTTGTCCCTGCCCTCCCTTCACCCCTCCTCCCCTCCGCCTTTACAAACACTTCATTTCCATTTTCTCCTATTTTTTTCTTTTCCCTTATTACCTTTCCCCTATCCTTTCCACTTTCCCCACACCTTTAGCCCTTTTCTTCTTTTTTCACATTGTCAATTATCTCATTAGGATCTTATGTACTATTATAGTTTTTCACATCAGAGAAACTATTCGGTATTTACACATGTGTGACTTATGTATTTCACTTAGGAGTATATCCTCAATATGTATCCATTTTCCTATGAATGAATCTAATTTCTCATTCTTTATGGCTGAGTAGTATTCCATTTTATGGAAAAACCACATCTTCCTTATCCAGTCTCCAACTGATGGGCAAATGGGCTGTTTCCAAGTTTTAGCTATTACAAACTGTGCCGCTATAAACATATGTGCACATATATCACTGTGATATGATTCTTTTAGTTCTTTTGGAAAGATACCCAGCAGAGGGATAGCTGGGTCAAATGGAACCACTGAAAATTTTAATAAACAGACAAACAAATAAATAAAGATACTCATGAAAAAAACACTTCTGCTGTGTCAGAAAGTAGCAAGAACAGTGGGGTAAGTGTGTTTGAAGTGAGGGGAGTATTTTAAAGATAATTAATGACAATAATATATTTAAAACTTAAGTATTCACCATATATGCTGATCATATCTTGCATTTAAAAATTGTCAGGTTAAAAATGAATGTGGAGAATAAAAAAGGATTTTTGTGACTGCATCAAAACTCCTTTACTACTGAGGCCTCATAGGAAGCTTTATTGTTTTAAGGAAAGGTCAGTGGTTAGAAATAACATTTTGGAGAAGGCAGAAAAGTGAGAAAAATTTGTACAGTAAAACTATTTATGTCCTAGTAGATTATTGTAGATTTTTATTCATTTGACAATGCAGTAAATATTAATACTAATTACTGAACATTTAACATGTGCTAGGAATTTATATGTTATTTGTTTTTTGTAACATCTCTGAGCTATTTATGCCTTATAGATGAGAAAGAGGCAATGAGAGGTCCGGAATTAGGCTCATAGGCATAGCCAGGAGATGGTGAGCCAGGCTTGGCCCAAGTAAATGTATTCTCAAGACCACAATCTTAAACATGCTGTGTCATTGTTGGTTCAAGTCTATGAGAATCATAATCCATCCTCAGAACAGGGGTATCAGTGGACTGATTATATATAATTGATTTTTTAATAATACAGACAAAGGACTATATATGGCTTATTTATGATAGAAAATAAGTATATGTTTTCTGTTGAAAAGGGAAGTTTAACCTCCATCAAGTTTTGATACCTGATATAGCCCAGGTGATAACTTAACGCTGTTTGTTGTTTACCTGTTGCTGATCTACTACTGTAGCCTCTGGCTTTGCTTACTAAAAATCAGGATCTCATGATAGATGGTCTTTGAGTGCTCTCTCCCCAGACCTGTATGCATTTGCTGTGCTTTGCAACTGGAGTCTCCAAAGCAGCCCTTCTTGACATGGAGATTAGGGTTCATAGAGGCAGGAGTTTCACATCAAAAAGGGAAAAGAGTGGAGTCTACAATAATTTAGGGCTAATGTTCAAAGAAGCATGGTCACAGATAATACATAGATTAAATCTGTTTAGGGAAAGTCACCAAACCAGATAGCGTATGAACAGATAAAATTAAATTCATTTTCTGATTTCCCTGTCCTCCCTCTCCTCCTTTCTGTGTCTCTGTTTTGGCATTGAACTGAGGACCTTTTCACTGAGCTACATTCCCAGCACTTCTTTATAGGCTAGGACAGGGTCTCGTGAAGTCACTTAGTTGACATGGTTGAGTTTGGATTTGTGACCCTCCTGCCTCAGTCTCCCAGAGTGCTGGGATGACAGGCATGAACCACTTCACTGAGCCAGGCTTGAGTGATATAGTTCATGACTTCATTGCACGTGGTATTCTAGCATGGGCTGTGTAGGAGAAAGCTATTGAAATCTGTGTAAGACAGAGCACAGTGAAGTGGTGTGCTAACTCTGTTTCCTGCACCTGCCACACACAGTCTAATAAAAACTGCCACACACAGTCTAATAAAAACTCCCATGTTTCAGGCATTTCATGCATTGTGCAAATTGGCAAGGAAATGTAGCGATTACCGATAATAGTGTTTCATTCCACCTATAACTGTGTGCCTGTGAAGACAGGCAGTTATTGTTTTTAGGCAGCATGTAAATTTTCTTATTCAATTATTAAAATTGGACTGCTTGTGGTTTTCCATAAAGTGATTAAAAGTTAGAATGTGAAAAAGGAAGTTTTGTTACTTATGTATATTAAGTATATTACAAATGAGGCCCAAGACAATTTCTATTCATTCAGTGATGCCCAGATGTGCCAAATGGTTGGACATTTCTGGTGTAAAATGTTGCAGAGAAAGGCCAGATGGAGGCTGTTTGTTGACATGAGCTTCTGGAGCTTCTGGAATGCCAAAGGTGGGAGGAAAACTGCCTTCCAGTGAGGTGGGGCAGCAGAGGGCCACAAGCGATGAAGATGCAGATAAGGCTGGCATGGCCGAGTAGACGGAGTGACAGCACTTACATGCAGGACATTCTTTGAACTTCTCTGAGAGCTAAGAGATAAGGTTCAGCAGAGCCTGAGAACTGAGGTCTAAAGGTAAGAGACTTTAGGAAAACAGTGGCAGAGGCTTGAACTCTTGTGCTCAGGAAGAAGCACAGGAGTGTCTGGACAACTTACTATCTCTGGAGGTGTTGAAGGAAACATTAAACCAATCCGGGGACCATTCTGCTCAGTTTGCAAGGGATTAATATCACCCTTTTCCTGTATTACAACTGACTCTAAGTGATGGCAGGAATCATATTTCATGAAACCTGAAGAATTTCAGCATTCAAAACAGGACCTGATTCATATTAGATGCTCAGTAGATTTTTGTTGACTTAAACTTTGTTGAGCTATAAAGCAGTAGGAACAGATCTTTTTGTTGGACTCCTTTTTTCAGCTGCATTAAATGTCAGTACCTTCGAGAACATTAAAAGTAGAACAGTCAATATTTTAGGGTAAGTCTCCCAGGAGCGACTGTTCTCTCTGTGAACGGATATATCCAAAAAAGACCAATTGGCTGCCAATAGTCACTTTCCCACTGTCAGCTCAGGGTTTAATGATTTAAGGCAAGGAAGAGCACCTGGCTTTGTTTACAGTGCTGTTTCTTCACAAAGTGACAAGACGAAGGAGCCTTGTGCAGGGGTTTTGGGGAGAAAAATGAAGGGAACTGGAAGAAGTGATAAAAGGTGTAATGAAGGGGAAGAGTTTGCTGCGGCCAACTGCCAGTCGGACGCTGTTGGCTGACACTTGAGTGTATGTTGTGCAGCAAAAAACAGAGGAACAGAGGGAAGCAAAATTTTACAACACCTGGGTTCTGAGTTCTAGCTCATCCTCTAACAAACTGATCATATGGCTTTCAACATGTGATCCTGGATCAATCTTCTCAGGTCCCAGTTTTGTTTTCAGAGAGCTCAGACTTCTTGACCAGCTGATTTTTAAGTAAACATTTTATCATATCCCCAGCATTCTGTAAATGTGTTCATTACTACCAACAAAGGCAACAGGAGAGAACTTTGATTAAAAAAAACTAATACCTTTATTGCATGCATGGGATTTCCATATTTTTGCCTTCTTTTACTTCTGCTCCTGTTCAGCCTGGACCCAGGTCATCTCTCTCTTTCTTTAAAGTGTTCAAAATTTTATCACTAGAAAATCTCACCATAGAAGTTGAAATTTAAATCTGGTTCATGATTCACTTTCCAGCATATATGTTGTTTGTGGTCATCCTTCCAGTCTCATGCACCTCAGCAGCTACTGGCTGGATTGCTATTATGTGCCAAGCTCTATTTGAGGTGCAGACTGAGGTACAGTAAGGGAGATCTTACTCTAATAGATGCTAAACATTCATATGAATGCATAAAATATTAATAAAAACACAGAAGACAGTAAATAAATCTAGGTAGTTGCTATGATTTAAGTATGATTGTCACCCACAGGTTCATGCACCAGATGCTTGGTCCTCTGTGTAGAAGTATTGAGGTGGCAGAACCTTTAAGAGCAAGGACCTAGTGCAAGGTAATTTAGTCATGAAGGATTGTTTTGGTTTATATCTAGCTGTCCCCCTCCATGCCTCATGCGCTGCACTCCTAAGTGGGGCTCTGGGGAGGTGTCGGGACCACGCAGATGTGACCCTCACCATGGATTCGTCCACTGACGCGTTCATAGGTGAATCTGTTGGAGGAGTCTCACCAGGCGAGCGAAGGACCTAGTGCAAGGTAATTTAGTCATGAAGGATTGTTTTGGTTTATATCTAGCTGTCCCCCTCCATGCCTCATGCGCTGCACTCCTAAGTGGGGCTCTGGGGAGGTGTCGGGACCACGCAGATGTGACCCTCACCATGGATTCGTCCACTGACGCGTTCATAGGTGAATCTGTTGGAGGAGTCTCACCAGGCGAGCGACTGCAAGGTCTCTCCTCCCCGCTTTCTCTGTGTAGAAGTATTGAGGTGGCAGAACCTTTAAGAGCAAGGACCTAGTGCAAGGTAATTTAGTCATGAAGGATTGTTTTGGTTTATATCTAGCTGTCCCCCTCCATGCCTCATGCGCTGCACTCCTAAGTGGGGCTCTGGGGAGGTGTCGGGACCACGCAGATGTGACCCTCACCATGGATTCGTCCACTGACGCGTTCATAGGTGAATCTGTTGGAGGAGTCTCACCAGGCGAGCGACTGCAAGGTCTCTCTCCTCCCCGCTTCCCCTTCAGATCCCCACTTCTCCACCGTCGCGCCCTGAGCCTCTCTCCTCATCTCCTCTGCCAGGCCCCTCTGTCCTGCTGCTTTGCCTCGGAGCCAGCCGACTACGGGCTGAAACCTCTGCACACCTTGAGCCCAAATGAACCTTTCCTCCTTTAAATTGAGGGTGTTGGATACTGAGTCTCAGCCAGGAGAAAGTGACTAAGGCAAGGCTTCAAAATTTCAGGTGAGAATCATGAGCCAAATAAAATTATTTTCTTAATACATCACTAAGCATCAGATAGTTCATTATAGCAGCACAGAACAGACTAAGACAGTAATTTAGAGGAAGCTTCCTAGGTGGTATGATATTTGAATCTGGCCATGAAGAATGCATACACATCAGCAACAGGGAAAGGCAAGGCCATTTTCAGAAAAGGAAATATCCTGGGCAAAGGTGTAGAGCTAGGAAATAGTGCAGTGCTGTGAGAGGAAAGGCAGAGGGCCACCTGGTGGAGACCTCATTCTTTCATATGAGGTTCTGACTGTGAAGGGGCAAACAAACAAATATTGAAATGAAGGCTTAAAAATATTTACACCTGCTGTGTTTGGAAGGCTGTGGCTACCAGGAATTCTGGGGCCATAATATAGGAGGGTATTGATAATCTCTACTGAACATAAAACAAGAACTGTCAACAAGAGCAATGCACAGAAAAGACTAGACTAAACCCTGGCTATACATTTACTATGACTTGGAAAAAGAGTAACAAAGGAGAGGAGCATGTGAGCCGGTGTTTTACACACACACACACACACACACACACACTCTCACACTCACACACATATCACAGACACAGGGTGCATGGAGGTCTACCCCTCCTACTAAGCTCTTCAGAGCCAAGTGAGATGCTGGATGCAGTCCCTGGCTCTGCTCCTTGTTAAATGCAGAAAGATGGCCAAAGTATTTGACCTCCATAAACCTCAGCCAGCTCATTTGCTTACACAATGGCAGTGAAGATTCACAATGATAGATGCCAAGCAAGCTACAGAACTCCTTACATTTATGAGGTGCTCAACAAAAGGTGCTAATGTTACTGTTGTCTTAATTTTATTATTTTCTCCGCATTTAATAATAATGCTTATTTAATATGGCACATTTCTTTCCCACACCTATAACTGTATTTTAAACAACCTTACTCCCACACAGTTGACCTTGCCAGAGCCAAAGCTCCAGAATAGGGATTGATATGAGTAATAATTTTCATGAGAGAAGATAGGTGGAAAGTTGTGCTTTATCTGTTTTATAGATGCTGACACAGAGGCTGACATCTTGGAAATACCCCAAGAAATTCTAACTCTAAACTAAAACTGTAATTAAATATCTTTACCTCCAAGCCTGCAGACTCAGACCTTTGCTTCTCTTGTCCATAAGTCAACAGAGATCTAAAGGGACCAATACTCATGAAGCTCTCATGTACCATGGCTAGCAACTCGCAAGGCACAAATCCTTTAGAAACATCTAACATGGGAGGAGCAAGAGCAAAATCAAACAAAGGAGTATAATTTAATCATATCAAATAATAAAAGGTATTTATCAAATTAATATCTTTGATTAATCAAAGAATAATGAATCTTTGTGCATCTAAAATTGGATTTTGTATATGATTGAAAGGCAGTACAAGTCTCTAGACTCAGGCTGACACTGCTGCTAACAGAGAATGCTAGGAGCAAGCACTGGAACCCCGGAATGTTGAACAGCTTCACTAAAAATTTATTGCCCTATTTATGCATTTGAAAATCTGTAAATTTGTGTATTTGAAAGTCTGTTAATATAAAAGGAATGATATATGTTTCAGGTATGGCCTAATAAAATATTTTCCTTTTTAGGAATTTAGTCATATTCCTTAGGAAATTCTTCCTTCATAAGAAAGGCAATGGTAGGATGGCACTTCATAAGTTTGTACCAATGTTATGTTCTATTGATTTGAATTGGTATGTCTGCCTTTTGCTCTGATAGTTTGTTACTATGATTCACAGGTAGTAAAATGTACAGTCTCTCAGTTTCTGTTGCTTATGTTAGAAAAATATATTACATATCATTGAATATATTGTAAGTCTTGGGGATAATTTACACTGAAATATTTTGCTTTTGTATATTAAATTTTTTATCTTGGCACTAATGTCAGTGCATAAATACATAAAAACAATGCTCAGTAAATAGTGACTGAATAAATGAATAAGTAAATATGTGGTATAACATCAAAGAAAATAAGTGATGGGTTCAACATGGAAGTTTCCTTTTGGAATGTTTAAGACTTCTTATCAAGCTAAATCAAATGAGTTGGTTAAGTGGGGAGTTTTGAGGTGGCTGGATTAGGGTGTGGTATGTGGATTAAGGGTGTGATAGTGGTGTTAAGTGTGTCTAACAGAATCCCCATCCTGAGTATGGGTGGTACCGATCAATAGGCTTTTAGTCTGGATGAACTGTAAAGGGACAGGAAGAAGAAGGCAGGCTTGCTGCTGCTTTTGGTTCTTGCTGGTTTCTGCCTGCCTGCCATGGACTGTTTCTCCTCTGCAATGTTGCACTGCCATGACAGCCTTAAAGCCAGCTGATTATGAATTGAAACCCTACAAACTGTGAGCTGAAATAAGTCTTTGCTCATTTAACTTTTTTTTTTTTTTGTACTGGGTATTGAATTTTTTTTTGGTGCTGGTTCTTGCGCTTTTGAGACAGGCAGTGGAACCACTGAACTAAATCCCTGGCCCTCCTCCTTTAACTTTTGAGTGTTAGGTATTCTGTCCCAGCAAGGAGAAAAGTAACTAAGACACTCATCTTCTGAAAGGTTAAGGCCCAAGATACTGCTAAACCTTGGGACTAAGAATTAGGGCTCTTTGGATACAAATACATTAACTCAGAATGATAATATGTATGGATTCCTGCTAATCAGAATCACAGACTAGTATTTATATGTGTCTGCAATGAATATAAATGGCAAGACAAATTATTACTTTGAAAATGCAATATGGAGGGCCAAATATTTCAAAAAATTTATTCCATGGAAGAGATACCTTTTCCCAGATGAGGGCAGCTCCTTTTATAGTTTACACTCTCTTCCTCATACCAAGGCTTCTCTGAAAACTTTGGCCTTCATCTAGGATTGACTATTTGTCTGCTGAACCATGAAATCAGGATAAAAGCCAGAACTGACAAGAAGGGAGTCATAATAGGGTCACTGTCTGAGGTTGGCTTGACAATCCAGGAGAGAAAGTATTTTTTTCTTCTTTTTCAGAAACTTTTACACGAACCCTGGCCTTCTTGCCAGTGGGTTTGTTTAGCTGCAAGCAGTTGTCAAACACGGCAAAGCTGCTGAAAACTGCTGACACAGGTGTCTCTGATCATGGCCCTGTCAATACCTTGTACCAAGCAGATAAAAACAGATTTTTAATTATTCATGGCACCTTTTGAGAGTAGAGAATCCGTGCATGTGTCCACACCTATGTAGACGTGTGTGGTGCCTCTAGTTTGGATCCTTAATGAAAACTTATATTTGAATAACTCAGTGTAAAGTAGAGGGGTTCCTGTTCCAGATGTGATTGAAGAGAGGCATAGTATGGTTTAGTGGAAAGGAAAGATTTTTGGAGTTTAGCAAAGACTGGGCTCAAAACATACCTTGTATCTTTGTATTTTTCGTATCTGCTTTGTGATGATGGGAACATTGTTAAATCATATTACACCTCAGTTTCCTGATTTCTAAGAATAAGTATTACAGCAGTTTTCATCCTGCAGGCTTTTTAGGAAGACTAAATATGGGAAGATAAGGATAATGAATGAAGAAACTTGTGCGCTCATCCAAGGCCTTTGATTCACAGAGAGGGAAGTGGCAGTTAGTGCACACATATAAAGTTCCATCTCATAAGCTTAGATACTACAACTACATAAACTTCAAAAGAATCCACATCATGTGTTCACTGACCCTGGGAAGCATATTCCAGTAGGTTCACTGGATGCAGGAAGTGGCTTAACCAGTTGGATTTCTAACTGCTGCATCAGGTGTACATTGAACTGTGGCTTCACAAAAAGATACATCCATCTCTAACCCCTACAATCCCTAAATATGGCTTTTCTTTTTTCTTTTTTTTGAAGAAAGGAGTCTTTAAAAATGAAATCAAGTTAACAATCCTGAGATGAAGTGATCATCCTAAATTATCCGGGCCCTGAACCTTGTGGCGAGTGTCCTTGTAAGAGACACGAGGGGAGAGACACACAGAGAAGAGGAGACAATGTGATCACAGAGGCAGAGGAGGAGGCCGTGCAGCCACAAACCAAAATAGGACAGCAGCCAATGGAAGCTGCAGAAGGCACGGAAGGAAACCTCTCACAGAGCCCCTGAGAGATGATCATTTTGCCCACACCTTGCTACAGAACTGTGACAATGATTTCAGACTGACGGTCTCCAGAATTGTGAGAAAGACAATTTCCTGCTTTTTTGTGTCACCACCTATGATGAGTCTGCGGGTCGTTTTACAACGTGTATGTACGGCAGCCCTGTGGAAATAGGGCAGGTGGTTAAACTCTGGACAATGAACTGGAAGCATGTATGTGTTAGCTAGAAGGTAACTCATATGCGAGCACTGGAAGATGGGGAGGGTGAGAATGCTTTATTTAAAACATAATTCTCTGTTTGTTTACATTCAATGGATAACTGGGGAAATGTAACTGGGGTTTAGGGTCTTCGCTGATTAATGCAATCAATACTTGAGAAGTGTAGAATGCATCCTTCAAGTCACTTAAAGTCATTGATTAGTGGATAAAGGAACTAAAAAATCCATTTCAAGATAACACACCAAAGGCGATGGTACAGATCATACGTACATGCTGTGCATTGCATAGAAAAGAGCCGGAGCTTCATTCAGGATGCAGGAGCTGTGAGGACAGCTTCAGAGAGAAGATGAGGCCTGAGCTGAGACCTGAACTTGTGGACCTGGAGAGAGAGGGAGGTTCTCCTGACAGGAGGAACAGGATATGCTCTTTCCCTCTCTTGGAATGGGAAGTTCTGCAGCCTACGTGTTCTATTCATCACCATGCCTATTCCCTCTTTTCCATGACCTGAGCTGTCTACGTAGAGAACACTGTAGTTGTTTGCTGGGTTGAGATAAATAATGGACAAAGCAGTGTGCCTGACTAACATATGTCAGCCAGGTGTTCTGGAAAGATAAGCTCATGGTGGGTTTGGGCAGAGGCAGGGAGATGGAGCATTAAAGCTTCTGCTGGCCTTGTGGGAGCTCATCCAGCTACCAAGTGTTCTCTTTTGGATGTGGCTTAATCTGTTCCTGTCTTAGAGGCCCTGCCCACCTCTCACTCCAGCCTCTGACTGTTCTTCCATTTATCACTTTAGCTCCCATTCTGGACTGAGCAGGAGAGAGAGAACAAATCCCTTTCTGACAGTGACAGCACAGTGCTGCTCTTTACAAATGCGATTGCGTTTAGCCTTCACCACAGTCACTTGGGAAAAGTATTACAAGTTCCGTTTCTCAAAAGATGAAACACTCTTGTTAGGTCAAATAACTTTCCTGGAATTGAAAGGCATGGAAGGCCTTTGAAGATCTGGCTTTTGTTTTCTTCTCCCTCTCCAACGTCAGTCACCACTTGGCTCCTCTCCATACCAACCTGCTTCTAATTCTTTTAACCGTGCTTAGCGCAGTGGTGCTCAACTAGGGCTGATTTTGTCCCCGGCAGTAAAACTGACAATGTCTAGATATGTTAATGATTGGTGCAACTGAGGAGGGGATGCCACTGTTACTTAGCCAACAGGGACCGAGAGTGTCTTGAATGTCTTGAGTGAACGTCTCTTTCCTCTGCAGCAAAGAATCATCTGGCTCAACATGTCCGTGAGGCTAAAGTTGAGAAACTGCACCAGAATGTATGACGCCCTCAGGCTCCATTCATCCCATTCCTTTCCCTTCTGAGTTAACTTCTCGCTCCACTTCTGCACGCCCATGTGCTGTTGCCTAGCATGGAGCTTGCTATTGGTCTTGCACCGTTCTGTTCATGAATGCAAGGCTCCCGCTGGGCAGGAAAGCATATGCCATCCGTCTTTACATCCCTGGAAGCTAGTGCAGAGCCTGGCAGGTGCTTAAAAGTGTATGTGTTGGATGCAGAAAGTGGTACTCTGGGATATATGCACAACATGGCAGGAAAAACGGGAAGCAGTGAGAGAGCTGTTCTCAGCAGGTAGTGATTGACCTGAAAAGGGAGGGGCGGGTCCTTGTGCCGAAGGGATCCAGACTCATTCCTGCTGGATTTAGCTCCAGTTTCCTGAACCTAGAAAGAGAATAAAGAGTCTCAGAGGAAAGAAAATGTAGTCAAATATCCTGGATGCATGTCCTTTGTTTCTTAACCTCCCACTCCTTCCTCGCGTTGTGATTATTAAAGGAATGACAAAAGCATCCTAACTTGGACTGAAAAAAAATAAAAGATGGAAGTGGCTGTTGTAGTCTGAACAGCTATCAGATCTGGTGGGAGAAGCCAGAGTAGTGGCAGTGTTTGTGCAGACACTGATTCGGGAAAAACCTGCTTGGCCCCTTTCTTATCTCTGTCAGAGAAACTCAAGAGGCAGTGGCACTTGTGCAAGCTGACAAAGGAACTGGATGAAGGTAGGTGATGTGTGCTGCACTTGGCACGCTGTTTCTTTTAAGAACAACGTGGCAAACTGCAAGCTCCCCAGGTCCCTTTGGCACCGGGAAGGGAAGCAGGGACGTCAAAGAACACAGAGGGCCACTCTTTCTTTCTGCTTTTCCCCTGCGCAAACTCAGAATTTGGAACAGCACTGGCGTAGAAAAAATTCTAGCTTCAACTTAGTTAATTATGCAAAAGAACATTCACAGATGAGGACATGGGGGGTAGGTAAACATAAACGCCCCGTTGCCTCCACAGACTTGGGCTAAATATGTAAGATTTTATTTTATTTTATTTATTTGGGGGGGGTTTGAGACAGGATCTCACTACGTAGTTGAGACTGACCTGGAACTCACTATGTAGCCCAGGCTGGTCTTGAACTCACAGTGATCCTCCTGCCTCAGCCTCCAAAGTGCCGGGATTACAGGTGTGCACCATCATGACCAGCTGCAAGATTTTAAATATGTAGCCAAGAATTAGTTTTTGTATTTTAAAAGTCCACTCATTTGTACACTGGAGTATAAACTCTCCATGTAATGTTACTATCGGGAACTCAATTTACTATCACAGCAGCCTGATGGGAAAGATGGGTTACTGTAATGGGCATCTTTCCTCCAATACTGATTTTTCCACATGATCCCAAGGATCCTTGCTTTCCTTTACTCATCCCAGCCCTTTTCTTCTGGTAGGAAAACATTATGGTTAGGAAAATTATACAAGACAACGGAATTCATTCATGATCATGCACTGTATGGAGCAGGCACTGTCCACAAATCTTGGTAATTAAATCATCATGCTGTGGAGTTTTGAGTTCCCTCCATCAGTGAGAGCACAGGACGGTGTTGAGTGGAAGTGTATGGTGCCCACCTGTTGTTTAACAGGCCATCGGTCTTTAACTATGGCCATTCTTGAAGTTACTTCTCCTGCAATGACATCATACAGCATTCTCCTCTCCTGTAGTGTCTACAGATTGGTCAGAGTAGGAGGGCCTGGGCTCAGTATGCAGACAGCTGCGGGGAAGTTAAAGGGAAACAAAGAATTTAAAGTTTGAATAAAAACTTTCAAGTTTTTTGTTTTGTTTTGAGACAGGGTCTCACTATGTAATAGTGCCCTGGAACTCACTGGTTCTTGAAGTTACTTCTCCTGCAATGACATCATACAGCATTCTCCTCTCCTGTAGTGTCTACAGAGAGGTCAGAGTAGGAGGGCCTGGGCTCAGTATGGAGACCGCTGCGGGGAAGTCAAAGGGAAACAAAGAATTTAAAGTTTGAATAAAAACTTTCAAGTTTTCTGTTTTGTTTTGAGACAGGGTCTCACTATGTAATAGTGCCCTGGAACTCACTGTGTAGCCCAGGCTGGTCTTGAACTTGCAGCAATCCTCCTGCCTCAGCCTCCCGAGGGCTGGGATTATATGTATGTGCCACTACACCCAGCTCTAAAACCTTTCAAATTTAATATAGTTGAAATTTCAATGTTTTCCTTCAGGATATGTGCTTTTAAAAGAATTCCTTTTCTGTCTCAGAGCCATACAAATTTTTTCCTGATAATAGGAAAGTAGAATATAGATTATGGGGGAGGAGAAAAGGGATCAGGAGAAGCGGGGGAGGATAGGGAGAGGAAAGTAATGGGAATGAAAATAATCAAAATATGTTATATCAGTGTACAAATATACAGTATTAAAGTGTATCTCATTATTTTGCATTACTAATATACACTAATAAAATATAAATGATCAAATATATTTTCCTATTTTTCATCTAACCGTTTTGAGTCTTTGTTTTATTTATGAATACTTTTAATCCACTAAATTTTGGGGGTGGAATAGGAGTGATATCAATGCATTTTCACCTCTGTCTGTATAGGTAACAAATTATTCCATTTAACCTATATTAAGTAGTCCAACTTTTGCTCAGAAGCACATTAGCAAGCTAATGAAACATAATTTTCAGAGAGTTTTACTTTCAAAGATTCTTATATAACCCCAGAAATAGATTTAGCCATGTGTTTATACACCACGTATTTCCATAAATTTTTCAATTATATTTTTGTATTATTTTTTTAAAGAGAGTAGTTGGTCCATTTGTATAAATTACAGACTTCATCAAAATTGGAAACATTTGTTGTCCACTGATTTTTTTTATGCTTTTTGTGATAGGTAGAATAATAGTGTCCCAGGGAGGTAAACGTCCTACATTCTTACAATATGTTAGGTTATATGGCAAAGAGGAAGTAATGTTGCAAATGGAACTGCTAATCAAAGACTCTATGATATGAGGAGTTTCTTGATTTATCCAAGTAGACACCCTGTAATCAGAAGGATCCTTGAAAATGGAACAGAGGTGGAAGAAGGGAGTCAGAGGAACAAGTGATTACAGCAGTCTAGTCAGAGAGGCGTAACCTTGATGACTACAGACGGAAGGAGGGCCCTTAGTCGAGTGACATGACTGGTTAGTAGAACTGATCAAAGCCAAAGAAAGTGAGTCACCCTTAGAGACACTTGAAGTAAGTAAAGTCCTGTTAATACATTTATTTTAGTCCAGTGAGAGCTGTGTTGGACTTCTAATCTGTGGGGCTGTAGGGTAATAAATTATTCCTTATTCCATCAGGTTTGTGGTCATTTGTTAAGGTGGCAATAGAAAACTATGACACTGTGCCTAGTTGTCATATAGTCAAGGGTTTATTTTTGTGGCTTTTATTTTATTCCATTAGCCTTTCTATCTTTGTGCCAATACAAGACTTTGAATTGTAACTTAGAAATGATTATTGATATCAAATAGAGCAATTATCTTACTTTTTTCAATAATCTGTCTCCTACATAAATTTTACATGCAGCTTGTTAAGTTATTTAAACAACAGTATTAGACAAAGTAGCAATCAAAGCTATGTGAACATTTGATTAAAATTGCGTTGCATTCAATTTAAAGATAATTTTGAGGAATTTGACATTGTAAGATATTAATTCCTTCTGCTCGCAAATATGGTATGTTTCTTTAGGTGAGCCTTTTTTATTTTCTCTCTCTTTGGTAATAGTTTATATTTTCTTAACTAAGTTCTTGAAAATCTTTTGTTGAATTTTTCCTGCATGCTTAAATTTTGGTTGATTTGTAAATTTTTGTTTCATTTTGGTGATGGTGGGGATAGTACCGAAAGCCTCATGCGTGCTAGGCAAGTATTCTACTGCTGAGCTACACCCTAGCCCATAGTTTTCTATATTTGATTTTTGCTGTTAACAGTGTAAGAAAAGCTGTTCATTTTTTCTTGCTGATATTATGTTAGAAATCTTTCTTAACTATCTAAGCTGTCCTAAAAAATTTAATATTGTTTATAAGTTGGAACATTGTTTTTTGTACTTTAGAATTCTTATTTCTTTATCTTGACCAGTGCCTTATATAATGCAGAAGAAGAA